>NC_084571.2:2947500-3047500 GCF_033978685.3 Nerophis lumbriciformis
CGAAATTATTTTAGGTATCATTTTTTGTTCACTGGCGTGTGGTTTGGACATGTCTTCTTCCTGCAATTTGATTGGATGAATGCTGTGTGATGAAAACAAAGTAGATCTAATTTGATTGGCTGTTGTACTGAGAGCACACCAGCTGACACACGCAACGCTGATAGACAAGTACACAATGAAAAATACGGAGCGCTCCCGAATAACTTTTTCATCTTTGGGTTTTGGGGAAAGTAGCAAGTCATGTCAAGTCATGTCAATTCAAAAGGCTCAAGTCCAAGTGAAGTCACAAGTCATTGATGTTAAAGTCTAAGTCGAGTTGCAAGTCTTTTTACATTTTGTCAAGTCGAGTCTAAAGTCATCAAATTCATGACTCGAGTCTGACTCGAGTCCAAGTCATGTGACTCGAGTCCACACCTCTGGTCATTATCCTCTCATATCATGCTTCAAGCCATGTTCACAGTCCCATGCCACAGTAAGTGTTTTTTGTTTCGTGTTCTTAGCCTTTGTGCTATGGTCTTTTGGTTTCATAGTTTGTTCTCTGCCATTGTGCGCGCCTTTTGTTTGCTTCTATTTTTGTCCTTTGTTAGTGTAAAAATAAAAGATATACTCACCTCCAAGCCATGTCCGGTCCAAGTTCACTTGCATCTCGGGAAAACAAAAACTCCAAAGTCCAAGTCTTGACAACGAGTCTACATTTCAAATTTGTTTTTTGGAAACTGTGGAAGTCGTGTCCTCCGGAACAAAGAGGAAAATAACTATCCGGATTGTTATAGGCCCAATGTTCAAAAGCCAGCATCTGTGATGGTATGGGGGTGTATTAGTGCCCAAGACATGGGTAACTTACACATCTGTGAAGGCACCATTAATGATGAAAGGTTCATACAGGTTTTGGAGCAACATATGTTGCCATCCAAGCAACGTTATCATGGACGCCCCTCAACTGGTTCCGGTCGTACCTAACCGACAGGAGTTTTTGTGTAAAAGTAGACAGTTTTATGTCGTCCACAGCTCCTTTACCACATGGGGTCCCCCAGGGCTCAATCCTTGCCCCAATTTTATTTGCGCTTTACCTTCTCCCCCTTGGTTCTATTTTTAGGAAGTACAGTATTGCATTTCATTTTTATGCCGATGATTGCCAGATTTATTTTCCCATGGCACAAAATAACACGGTTCAACGTCTTATTGAGTGCCTGCACGACATCAAAGTCTGGCTTTCAGCTAACTTCCTGAGCCTAAATGAAGATAAAACAGAAGTTATGTTGTTCGGTCCAAGTCGCTCTCCCTCCCCCAACGTTGACCTCGGCACTCTGACCCCGTATCTCAGCGACTGTGTCACAAACCTGGGGGTAAAGTTTGACTCAGATTTTAAATTCGAAAAACAAATCAGCAGCGTCGTTCAAAAAAGCTTTTATCAATTACGCCAAATAGCGAAAGTGAAACCGCTTCTATCAAGACATGATCTTGAGAAATTAATCCACGCTTTTATCTCGACTCGTCTTGACTACTGCAATGCCTTGTATGTTGGCATTAGCCAGGCCTCCCTGGCCCGCCTGTAGCTCGTGCAGAACTCTGCTGCTCGTCTGCTAACACAGACCCGCAGACGTGAGCACATCACCCCTATTTTAGCGTCCCTTCACTGGCTCCCTGTGCGTTACCGAATACATTTTAAACTCCTTTTATTTGTTTTTAAATGTCTAAACAACCTCGCGCCAACCTATCTCTCCGACCTCCTTCAGCCTTACTGCCCCACCCGATCCTTAAGATCAGCCGATCAGCTGCTGTTGACGATCCCTGACACAAGGCTGAAGCTTAGAGGTGACAGAGCTTTCGCCGTTGCTGCTCCCAAGCTCTGGAACGACCTACCCCTGAGTGTTAGACAAGCCTCCTCTCTTCCTGTTTTTAAATCTCTCTTAAAAACATACTTTTATTCCATGGCTTTTAACACTGAGTGATATCCATCCTGCAATGGCGCCCCATAATACACCTGCTGTGATCCTGTTTTTATGTTTTTATGTTTTTATTAATTCTATTTTAATTATTTATTTTTTTATCGTGTTCTGTTTGTGTTATGTTGTGTTTGCTCTGTACTCGTTTTATCTTTTAACCTGTTCATTGTACAGCACTTTGGCTACCCCTGTGGTAAATTTTAAATGTGCTCTATAAATAAAGTTGATTTGATTTGATTTGATTTATTTCAACAAGACAATGCCAAACCACGTGTTACGACAGCGTGGCTTCATAGTAAAAGAGTGCGGGTACTAGGCCTGCCTGTAGTCCAGACCTGTCTCCCATTGAAAATGTGTGGCGTAATATGAAGCCTAAAACACCACAACGGAGACCCCGGACTGTTGAACAACTTAAGGACTCAGTCCTCTATCTTAACAGGACACATAGCTCCGCCCCTTCTGAAGTCATGCACGCTCTAGCGACAGAGGACACCAATTATTTATATTGTGACATCCAGTGGACACATTTAAAACAGCGGTTTATTTCATTTAAAAATTTCAATTTATTTTCATACTTAGCAAACTCATCTCGCAGGCCGGAATAAAACCTGTTCGTAGGCCTGATTCGGCCCGCACGTTTGACACCCCTGTTTTAAAGATACGATTTCTACTGATTGCTAGTCTCGCGCAACACCCAGTCCATGTATCTACGTCTTGTGTCGATTCAAAGACAAAAAAACGTAAACTTATTTCTAGTTTGGCGCGATAACCGGCTTATGTGTTTACACTCGATCAACCTAAGGATTCACAGACGAATCTTATGGATTGACGGGGCTCTAACCGACGTAGCCGAACCGGCCACCTCTCGAACCAGATATCCTGTTGCATCGGTTTATTGTGAACAACCCTACTCACATTACATCACACATGTTTTGCTCTTTTTTACATTTTTACTATCATTTTTTTATCGAACCACCAAAACGTGGAGCTTCATTGGACACCTCTCTGTTCATATAATGTTTTTGGCATGGTTATATTGTTCTCAAGTTTAAAAGACTTGCAACTTTTCTCTCAAAATTAAAAGAACAAATACATTTTGTACGGAAGATTAAGTGCTTTATTACTGCACATAATTGCCGGGCCTCATAAAATGATGTGGCGGGCCATGTCTGGCCCCCGGGCCTTGAATTTGACACTTGTGCACTAGAACTATAACTGGTTCGGAACTAACAGTGATCGGATTGTAAATATCCAAATATGATGAGCGATGTGGACAGCTGTCAACGTTGTGGCTCCGAGAGCGAACAGAGGAGACAAGTAACATACATTTTGAACTGTAAGCTGCTACTTTTTTGCTACGCTTTGAATTTTTTAGGTTATAAAACAGTGCGGCTAATAAATTGCCATCATTTTTTGTGTTCAATAGTTTTCATTCAACACAAGCAAAGGACTGAAAAGGTGTGTTATAGTTTGTGCTATGGCGCCATCTTTTGGACGAGTTTGCTGACTGCAGGTGTACTTTGTTTTAATGCTTTGACCTGAAAGGAAAGCCGCCCATAGCATTTCTGCTCCAAACGAGTCTTCATTCATCACTCCAAGCAACGTTTGTAAGTTTTACAATATAACTAAAACAATTCATACTTACTAAACCGTCCCATGTTGATGTCGGTATTAGTGTTTTCATGCGTATTTGTACGTGCCATCGTAGTGATATAACCTTGACGTCGTTAGCATTAGCTAATATGCTAACACGTTTAAGAGTGTCTGTGATAGCATTATTGAGTTAAAATGGCATTCTTTGTGTATTGTTTCACAAATTCCTCAGTAAGTTCACTAAAAATGTCACCGTGGAGTTGTTGAGTCTGCTTAGCTGATTGTAGAGCTGGCTAGTGGGTCCATGACGATGACTTCTGTTTTGTTAGATCAGCCGTTTACTGCCGTGTTACAGGCGCCGTGTGGAAAAAATTTAAGTATGTAAATAAACATTTACAAAATATTTCTGTGAAAATAACTTAATTCACAACATATACAATACAGGCCAAAAGTTTGGACACACCCTCTCTTCATTCAATGTGTTTTCTTTATTTTCATGACTGAAGGCATCAAAACTATGAATGAACACATCTACTTAACAAAAAAAGATTAAATAACTGAAAACCTGTTTTATAGATTTTTTTTGTTTTTTTTTCAAAATAGCCACCCTTTGCTTTGATTACTGCTTTGTACACTCTTGGCATTCTCTCGATGAGTTTTCAGAGGTAGTCACCTGAAATGGTTTTCACTTCACAGGTGTGCTTGAAGCTCATCGAGAGAATGCCAAGATATTATCTTGGGTATTATCTTCGACCCAACTCTCTCCTTTGAGTCACACATTAAGAGTGTTACTAAAACGGCCTTCTTTCATCTCCGTAATATCGCTAAAATTCGTTCTATTTTATCCACTAGCGACGCTGAGATCATTATTCATGCGTTCGTTACGTCTCGTCTCGACTACTGTAACGTATTATTTTCGGGTCTCCCTATGTCTAGCATTAAAAAATTACAGTTGGTACAAAATGCGGCTGCTAGACTTTTGACAAGAACAAGAAAGTTTGATCATATTACGCCTATACTGGCTCACCTGCACTGGCTTCCTGTGCACTTAAGAAGTGACTTTAAGGTTTTACTACTTACGTATAAAATACTACACGGTCTAGCTCCGTCCTATCTTGTCGATTGCATTGTACCATATGTCCCGGCAAGAAATCTGCGTTCAAAGAACTCCGGCTTATTAGTCATTCCCAGAGCCCAAAAAAAGTCTGCGGGCTATAGAACGTTTTCTATTGGGGCTCCAGTACTATGGAATGCCCTCCCGGTAACAATTAGAGATGCTACCTCAGTAGAAGCATTTAAGTCCCATCTTAAAACTCATTTGTATACTCTAGCCTTTAAATAGCCCCCCTGTTAGACCAGTTGATCTGCCGTTTTTTTTCTTTTCTCCTCTGCTACCCTTTTCCTTGAGGGGGGGGGGGGCACAGGTCCGGTGGCCATGGATGAAGTGCTGGCTGTCCAGAGTCGGGACCCGGGGTGGACCGCTCGCCTGTGCATCGGCTGGGAACATCTCTGCGCTGCTGACCCGTCTCCGCTCGGGATGGTGTCCTGCTGGCCCCACTATGGACTGGACTCTTACTATTATGTTGGATCCACTATGGACTGGACTCTCACAATATTATGTCAGACCCACTCGACATCCATTGCTTTCGGTCTCCCCTAGAGGGGGGGGGGGGGTTACCCACATATGCGGTCCTCTCCAAGGTTTCTCATGGTCATTCACATCGACGTCCCACTGGGGTGAGTTTTTCCTTGCCCGTATGTGGGCTTTGTACCGAGGATGTCGTTGTGGCTTGTGCAGCCCTTTGAGACACTTGTGATTTAGGGCTATATAAATAAAGATTGATTGATTGATTGATTGAAGATGTGCAAAAAAAACTTATTCAGAGCAATGGGTGGCTATTTTGAAGAAACTAGAATATAAAACATGTTTTCAGTTATTTCACCTTTTTTTGTTAAGTACATAGCTCCACATGTCTTCATTCAATTTCATTTTCCTGAGGGAACTCTCCTGAAGGAATCAATGAAGTATTATCTATCTATCTTTTATAGTTTTGATGTCTTCAGTGACAATCTACAATGTAAATAGTCATGAAAATAAAGAAAACACATTGAATGAGAAGGTGTGTGCGAACCTTTGGCCTGTACTGTATATCTGCTGCTTATGTACGGCTAATATATGGAATAATATTTTTTTCTTCCAAAATGTAACGGTTGTTGCTTATAACATGGTGTGCTCTATAGTCCGGAAAATACAGTAAGCGAGCCGGATGGTTAACCAATGAGCGAGCTTGTGAAGTCGGCCCGTTCTTCAACTAGGTGTGTCATGATCCGTTTGGTATTCTGGGCACATCTGGAATCTGTCCTTTACGGGGGGGGGGGGGGTACTGTCATGATCCGTTGCCCGGATGATGTTTTGTTCTATTAGTTTAACTACCTCAGTTCTGTTTTCAGCACCAAAACACAAGTTTTGGTTACCATAGGTGGTGATTAGTTTCACCTGCCTCTGATTCGTGTTAGGCACGCTCACCTGCTGCCGGGCACTAATCAGAGAGCTACATATTCACGTTGTTCGCCACACACTGTGTGGCTTGCTTGTTTGCTGTATGCAACAGTCACGTAGGTTTATTTCTTGTTTCCTGGCTGAAGATTCCTGTGCTTGGTTTTTGTCTTAACTTCCAGTGCGATCGGCACGCATCCCTTTTCAATCAATCAATCAATCTTTATTTATATAGCCCTAAATCACAAGTGTCTCAAAGGGCTGCACAAGCCACAACGACATCCTCGGTACAAAGCCCACATACGGGCAAGGAAAAACTCACCCCAGTGGGACGTCAATGTGAATGACTATGAGAAACCTTGGAGAGGACCGCATATGTGGGTAACCCCCCCCCTCTAGGGGAGACCGAAAGCAATGGATGTCGAGTGGGTCTGACATAAAATTGTGAGAGTCCAGTCCATAGTGGATCCAACATAATAGTAAGATTCCAGTCCATAGTGGGGCCAGCAGGACACCATCCCGAGCGGAGACGGGTCAGCAGCGCAGAGATGTTCCCTGCCGATGCACAGGCGAGCGGTCCACCCCGGGTCCCGACCCCGGACAGCCAGCACTTCATCCATGGCCACCGGACCTGTGCCCCCCCCCCCCCCCCCCCCCCCCCTCAAGGAAAAGGGGAGCAGAGGAGAAAAGAAAAGAAACGGCAGATCAACTGGTCTAACAGGGGGGCTATTTAAAGGCTAGAGTATACAAATGAGTTTTAAGGTGGGACTTAAATGCTTCTACTGAGGTAGCATCTCTAATTGTTACCGGGAGGGCATTCCATAGTACTGGAGCCCGAATAGAAAACGCTCTATAGCCCGCAGACTTTCTTTGGGCTCTGGGAATCACTAATAAGCCGGAGTTCTTTGAACGCAGATTTCTTGCCGGGACATATGGTACAATGCAATCGACAAGATAGGACGGAGCTAGACCGTGCAGTATTTTATACGTAAGTAGTAAAACCTTAAAGTCACATCTTAAGTGCACAGGAAGCCAGTGCAGGTGAGCCAGTATAGGCGTAATATGATCAAACTTTCTTGTTCTTGTCAAAAGTCTAGCAGCCGCATTTTGTACCAACTGTAATTTTTTAATGCTAGACATAGGGAGACCCGAAAATAATACGTTACAATAGTCGAGACGAGACGTAACGAACGCATGAATAATGATCTCAGCGTCGCTAGTGGATAAAATAGAACGAATTTTAGCGATATTACGGAGATGAAAGAAGGCCGTTTTAGTAACACTCTTAATGTGTGACTCAAACGAGAGAGTTGGGTGGAAGATAATACCCAGATTCTTTACTGATTCGCCTTGTGTAATTGTTTGGTTGTCAAATGTTAAGGTGGTATTATTAAATAAATGTCGGTGTTTAGCAGGACCGATAATCAGCATTTCCGTTTTCTTGGCGTTGAGTTGCAAGAAGTTAGCGGACATCCATTGTTTAATTTCATTAAGACACGCCTCCAGCTGACTACAATCCGGCGTGTTGGTCAGCTTTAGGGGCATGTAGAGTTGGGTGTCATCAGCATAACAATGAAAGCTAACACCGTATTTGCGTATGATGTCGCCTAGCGGCAGCATGTAAACACTGAAGAGTGCAGGGCCAAGAACCGAACCCTGAGGAACTCCGCACGTTACCTTAACATAGTCCGAGGTCACATTATTATGGGAGACGCATTGCATCCTGTCAGTAAGATAAGAGTTAAACCACGACAAAGCTAAGTCTGACATACCAATACGTGTTTTGATACGCTCTAATAAAATATTATGATCGACGGTATCGAAAGCAGCGCTAAGATCAAGAAGCAGCAACATAGATGACGCATCAGAATCCATCGTTAGCAGTAGATCATTAGTCATTTTTGCGAGGGCTGTCTCCGTAGAGTGATTTGCCTTGAAACCGGATTGAAAAGGTTCACAGAGATTGTTAGACACTAAGTGTTCATTTAGCTGCTGTGCGACAATTTTTTCGAGGATTTTCGAAATAAAGGGAAGGTGGGACACCGGTCGGTAGTTTACCATGAGGTCAGGATCAAGGTTAGGTCTTTTGAGCAGAGGATGAATAACCGCTTTCTTGAATGCTAGGGGAACAGTGCCAGAGGAAAGTGATAAGTTTATAATATTTAGCACTGATGGACCTAATAATACAAAAAGCTCCTTGATAAGTTTCCCAGGAAGTGGGTCAAGTAAACATGTTGTTTGTTTTATCCCACTTACACGCTGTAATAGTTCCTCTAATGTTATTTCATCAAAAAGAGAGAGACTATTTTGTATTGCAGTATCCGTCGTAGATACAGTTGTATCTGTGTTCATAGAACCCAGTTGTAGCTGGGATGCGTTGTCTTTAATCTCCTTTCTAATGAGTTCAATTTTCTTATTAAAGAAATTCATAAAGTCATCTGCCGAGTGGGTGGAGCTATTGGGAGGAGTCCCTTGTTGGGTTAGCGATGCTACTGTACTAAACAAAAATTTAGGGTCGTTTTTGTTGAGGCGGATGAGATTTGAGTAATATTTAGCTTTAGCTAAGGTAAGCATGCGTTTATACGATATTAAACTATCACTCCATGCTTGATGGAAAACCTCTATTGTTTGTTCCCTCTATTTTGTATTTCATTGAATGTTTTATGGACAATAAATCATATTCCTACCTACAGGCTTCATCCGGAGTACCGGGAGAACAACCCAGGCAGTAAAATGCGACCTCGACGTGACAAGATGTGGCGTTTAGGTAAGAAGAACAGCGAGTACTTGCGGCTGAGCGTTCAACTTATATTTTTTTAGACCATATTTTTATTGATATTTTGGTAACACTTTAGTATGTGGAACACATTCACCATTAATTAGTTGCTTATTAACATGCAAATTAATAACATATTGGCTTTTAATTAGTAGAGATGTCCGATAATGGCTTTTTTGCAGATATCCGATATTCCGATATTGTCCAACTCTTAAATACCGATTCTGATATCAACCGATACCAATATATACAGTCGTGGAATTAACACATTATGCCTAATTTTGTTGTGTAGCCCCGCTGGATGCATTAAACAATGTAACAAGGTTTTCCAAAATAAATCAACTTAAGTTATGGGGAAAAAATGCCAACAAGGCACTGCCATATTTATTATTGAAGTCACAAAGTGCATTATTTTTTTTAACATGCCTCAAAACAGCAGCTTGAAATTTGGGACATGCTCTCCCTGAGAGAGCATGACGAGTTTGAGGTGGGCGGGGTTGAGGTGTGGAGGGTGGGGGTTGCGGGGGTGTATATTGTAGCGTAGAGTTCGTCTTTTCGTGTCTTTGTTGCCATCTCCGAGTATAATTTGAATGTCAAATATTTATGGCCACAACCTTCTACTATCCAGGTGAGAGGCATTATTTATAACCTTGAATAAACTTTCACCAACTCCGAGGCGATGCGGCAGCTCACCGGCTCAGTATGTCAGTACGTTGGCTGCACAAGCTAGTTAGCCTCTAAAAATAGTTTGTCTGCGTTAATATCACTAATACCTGGGGAATATTCAGGTCACAACATATACAAGGAGTATCGTTGGTGGTTTTTGGATGTTTTTTTGGAGGGCTTCATGGGCGGAAGTTAGAATGCATAAAAAAAATTAAACATAAGGATTGTAAATAAGGCACGATAAAAAAAACATAATAGTACAGCGTAGGGTTGTACGGTATACCGGTATTAGTATAGTACCGCGATACTAATGAATCATATTCGGTACGATACCGCCTCTGAAAAGTACCGGTCCTGCACCCCATTGCTTGTCATTGCTGGTTTTACGAGCAAAGGAGCATGTTCGGCAGCGCACAATCACAGAGTACTTACAAGTAGACACAGTGTGTAGACAGAAAAGGGAGAACGGACGCATTTTGGCTTAAAAACTGACGATAAAGTTCAAGTTAAGTCAAAGTACCAATGAGTGTCACACACACACACACACACTCGGCATTGTGCAATTTGTCCTCTGCATTTGACCCATCCCCTTGTTGAAGATATAACATTGAAACACCCTCAGGAAGAGGTGCTTTAAGACATGGCTAGCTAGTTAGCGGCTAACATCCATCTGCCATCGACAGTTACTTCTAAATCACTAATCCTCGCCTCCATGGCGACAAAGTAATTTTCTTGCAAGTATCATCCCTGCAGGACGAGGAATAGCTAAACATGTTTCACTACACACCGTAGCTCACTGACGTCACAATGTAAACAAACACCATTGGTGGATCTACACCTGACATCCACTGTAATGATACCAAGTACAATAGTGTATCTAGTCGACACTACTATGTTTACGTTGATATTTTTTGGCATCACAACATCTTTCGTTTTTAAAAAAATCATATTTTGTTTATAAACTCAAGAAATATGTCCCTGGACACATGAGGACTTTGAATATGACCAATGTATGATGCTGTAACTACCGTATTTTTCGGACTATAAGTCGCAGTTTTTTTCATAGTTTGGCCGGGCTCCAGTGCGACTTATATATGTTTTTTTCCTTCTTTATTATGCATTTTCGGCAGGTGCGACTTATACTCCGGTGCGACTTATACTCCGAAAAGGTACTTGGTATCGGATTGATACCCAAATGTGTGGTATCATCCAAAACTAATGTAATGTATCAAACAGAAGAATAAGTGATCATTACATTTTAGCAGAAGTGTAATGAATGTTACCCCTTTCAGAGATTACATTTAGTTCCTGTAACTTTCTGTCTGTAAAATACATATTTTTATTAGCATTTATGAAATCTAGTGACAACATTTCATGAATAATATCCTTAGATTAACATCCTTAATAAATGGCAGTAAAATAAGCACACATCTGATTGAGGAGTCAGAGTGTTACACCCTGGCATTTACACAATGTGTGGCGTTGGGGTTGTCCGACTTTTTGTGTGGCCATAAACGCAACACTGGCTAAGTGCCGTGAGTGCGTGTGTTGGTGCAGGTGAGAGAGGGAGCGGCTTCTGTTGATATGACGGATGACAAAGTTGGTTTAAGCCTGGTTTGTATGGCAGAAAATGAGCAGTTATTCTAGATAAAAGTTTTTTTATTCATGTTTTTGGTGTGGTTTTTGCTCAAAATGATTGATGGAATTCCTGTCCGTAAAGTGTCTCGACAGACGATAATTGAACTGTGTTGACAAAGATTGTTTTATTCATTGGGGCCACTCTTGTTGTCACCTGTCACTCACAGACTTGCATTGCAAAATCATACAGAATAAATTGTAATGTTTTTATTTCGTTTAGAGCATACTTGCCAACCCTCCCGGATTTTCCGGGAGACTCCCGAAATTCAGCGCCTCTCCCGAAAACCTCCTGGGACAAATTTTCTCCCGAAAATCTCCTGAAATTCAGGCGGACCTGAGTGACGTGTCGACAGCCTGTTTTCACGTCCGCTTTCCCACAATATAAACAGCGTGCCTGCCCAATCACATTATAACTGTAGAATGATCGAGGGCGAGTTTTTGGTTTCTTATGTGGGTTTATTGTTAGGCAGTTTCATTAACGTCCTCCCAGCGCGGCAACAACACACAACAACAGCAGTCACGTTTTCGTCTACCGTAAAGCAATTCGTCTGCCGTAAACAGCAATGTTATGAGACTCTTAAACAGGACAATACTGCCATCTACTGTTCATGCATATGTGACAATAACATCTACAGCTTTTAGAGAGTGCAGTGCACAACTGGAGACGAAGCAGAATGCATCATCAGCATGGTTAGAAAAGTAGTGACAGAGAATAGAACAAGGATGGACAATTCAACCCTTAACTCAACAATGAGTAGATGAGTGTTATGTGTGTGTATATGTGGAAATAAATGACCACTGAAATTCAAGTATTTATTTTATTTATATATATATATATATATATATACATAATAAAATAAATATATATATATATATATATAGCTAGAATTCACTGAAAGTCAAGTATTTCTTATATATATACTGTATATATATATATATATATATATATATATATATATATATATATATATATATATATTAAATACTTGACTTGGTGAATTCTAGCTGTAAATATACTCCTCCCCTTTTAACCTCGCCCCCCCCCCACCCCACCTCCCGAAATCGGAGGTCTCAAGGTTGGCAAGTATGGTTTAGAGTTCAGATGGGATTTTTGATTTTCTGCGCGGCTATAATTTGCTGTGCGCAGAGGACGCGTGAGCAGTGCGCAATTGCGCAGGCGCGCACCTTAGAGGGAACGTTGCTACAGAGTCCCTTAAATGAATTTAGTCATATAGTTAAAGCGTGTTTTCTGAAGTAAACAGGCCCAGCCTCACCCAGACTCTAACTGTAGCACCCCCACAGATAAATTGAGTGTGAGACCCCTGGTCCAGATATTAAAAACAGCTGTCAAAATGACGACACCACGTTGATTAAACAAGGGGTTATTTACATAGCACCCGGTCCTGTTTTTCATGTTTTGCTTAATCCCGTCCCAGTAAATCCTTTGGTCTGAATGACACATTTATATTTATATCTTCAGTTTTGATCCCCGACAATCTCCATCTCCAATGCCGCCGAATGTGACGACATTACCGCACCGGCTCCGATTACACTTTCACGTAATTACAAAAAGTATTTGTTTCCATAGTAACCCTTAGCAACTGTGCAACTCGCCATGTCGTACGTGGGTGCTTGTGTACACAAAACACAAAGCCAACCTCCACGCGCGGCTTAGGTTGATCCTTGTAAGTGCACCGTATGATGGATGTGTCGGACGGCGAGATGGATTGAGATGAAAGCACATGCGTCCCCGGAGGGACGAGCGTTTTCTACTTTAGCAGCCCGAGAATTAATGTCTGCATTCCAATCTTCCTGGGAGAGTTCGCCCGTCCTGATGAAGTCTCATAACGCGCCGTGTCGTCGTTTAAAGGGCAGCCTGGCGGTTCTGTGTCCGCACGACAGCGAGGGAACGGTCCCCCGCTCACTGTTTGGGGGAAGTATATTGATGGCTATTGTGTCAAATTCATTTACCATTCGTTAATGCCACAGGGACAAACTCAATGAGCTCAGCCTAGTTTCCTTCATTTGCCGAGCGAGTCCAAACGGATTGTTGTTGTCCCCCGACGCCGCTCCCCTCCAATCACCTCCCGTTATTAAATATTCAAATCTCCGCCGCAATCACTCTGTTTAGCGGAACGCCCGCAGGAGCTCGGCGAGTCTATTAAGTCGGAGATTATTGCTATGGTTTGTTTTTCTGTGGTCCCCGTTATGGCCGAGGTGCTAATTGCTGAAGGTCTCCTCGTTACATATGTGGCCGTTATGTGTGCACTGATTCCCCCCCCCCTTTCCCCCGCTGCACATTTCACATGCATGTTGAGTTTGGGATATTACATGCATCCATCGCTCCTCGGTTGCGCTCCTCTCCCCGTGACATTATTAAAGGCAACATTGAATTTATCTTCTCCGTTTTACATACTTCATCGTTGTCGGCCCTTCTGAGGGACGTGCTTCTTTATTGTAGCAGATTGTTTCTCATACCGTCTCCAGTTTCACACTGCTTTCTCATAAGCGCCGCTCTAATTTTTGTGCACGCCGCCGCCACCACCGACGTAGCTCCCGCCGCGCAGAGACGAGGACAGGCAGGCGCAGGTATGTGAATTTTTCGCGAAAACGCAAAAAGTTTATTTTTGCGTCAAAATATGACTTCCACAGTTTTTATATCGGTAACACTTTAGTATGGGGAACATATTCTAAGTAACAAAGACTTAATTTAGAGTTATTTGGTTAGGGTTAAGGTTAGAGCGGGGGTCTTTAACGCCGCCTTAGTGGCTCTCTGGAGCTTTTTCAAAAATGTATGAAAAATGGAAAAAGATGAGGGAAGAAAAAAAACTGTTTTTGTTTTAATATGGTTTCTGTAGGAGGACAAACATGACGCAAACCTCCCTAATTGTTATAAATCACACTGTTTGTATTAAACATGCTTCACTGATTCAAGTATTTGGCGAGTGCCGTTTTGTCCTACTAATTTTGGCGGTCATTGAACTCACCATAGTTTGTTTACATATATAACTTTCTCCGACTCTCTAGGACATGTTTTATGCCAATTCTTTTTCTGTCTCATTTTGTCACCCAAACTTTTAATGTTGTGCGTGAATGCACAAAGGTGGGTTTTGTTGATGTTATTGACTTGTGTGGAGTGCTAATCGGGCATATTTGGTCACTGCATGACTGCAAGCTAATCGATGCTAACATGCTATTTAGGCTAGCTATATGTACATATTGCATCATTATGCCTCATTTGTAGCTATATTTGAGGTCATTTAGTTTCCTTTAAGTCCTCTTAATTCAATTTATATCTCATGACACACTATCTGTATGTAATAGCTAGGGTGTATATTGTGTCCCGGAAGAGTTAGGGCTGCATGGGATTCTGGGTATTTGTTCTGTTGCGTTTATGTTGTGTTACGGTGCGGATGTTCTCCCGAAATGTGTTTGTCATTCTTGTTTGGTGTGGGTTCACAGTATGGCGCATATTTGTAACAGTGATAAAGTTGTTCATACGGCCACCCTCAGTGTGACCTGTATGGCTGTTGATCAAGTATGTCTTGCAGTCACTTACGTGTGTCTACAGAAGCCAAATACAACATATGACTGGGCTGGCACGCTGTTTGTACAGGTTGTAGAGGGCGCTAAAGGCAGTGTCATCACGGCACGCCCTTAACATTGTTGTTTGGGTGAAAATCGGCAGAAATTCGAGAGAATGGTTGCCCGGAAATTCGGGAGTCTCCCAGGAAAAATCAGGAGGGTTGGCAAGTATGACGCTGTCAAGCGGCATTCATATAAAACTTGCGGTCCGCAATAACATTAACTTTTCATATTAAGGTGCGGGTCGCAAAATAACGTCTCCCGGGCCGCCATTGGCCCGTGGGCCGCGTGTTTGAGACCCCTGATCTCAAGCCTGCTTAGTGGCCTTGTGGTTAGAGTGTCCGCCCTGAGATTGGTAGTTTGTGAGTTCAAACCCTGGCCGAGTCATTCCAAATATTATAAAAATGGGACCCATGGCACTCAGCATAAAGGGTTGGAATTGGGGGTTAAATCACCAAAAATGATTCCCGAGCGCAGCCCCCGCTGCTGCTCACTGCTCCACTCACCTCCCAGGGGGTGGAACAAGGGGATGGGTCAAATGCAGAGGGTAATTTCACCACACCTAGTGTGTGTGTGTGTGACTACCAGTGGTACTTTAACTTTTAACGGGAAGATATAAACATCCCAATGAGAGCAGACATTGTACAGTAAGTGATCGTTTTATTATGTTGGTAGTTTGTATAGCTTGTTTAGCACTTCGCAACATTGTCTATCATAATCAGCTATTTTTTAAATGTTGCCATAAAAAATATTTTATTTTATTATCAAAACCAATTACCGTATTTTTTGGAGTATAAGTCGCACCTGCCGAAAATGCATAATAAAGAAGGAAAAAAACATATAAGTCGCACTGGAGCCCAGCCTAACTATGGAAAAAACTGCGACTTATAGTCCGAAAAATACGGTGTTATTGATTAACACAGAAGTACCGACAATTGGTACCGTTGCGTACCGGGTGAATTGGTACTGTATCTGTTCAAATGTGAACGGTACCCGTCCCTAGTGTGGATATGGTATCCGATTAATATCAGCATTGGCCAAGACTCAAGACTCCAATAGTGGTATCACATTGGAATAAATAACTTGTATCGGACACGGAATTTTTGCAAAAAAAGATTGTGAAAAAAATTCAACATACAAAAGTGTACGAAACCCTGAGGTAACCACGGTAATTATAAACATTAACACAGTGCAGTTGAACAACCACAATTACAAACAGTTTTAGGAAAAAACAGTATTGTTAACAATTGAGTATTTCTCTCAATCATTGACAAAATGGAACAAATTCACACACGTTAACACTTGAATGAGACAATTTCTTGTGGGTCCAGTCTCGGTCTATTAGCCAGGCCTGATAGAGACTGGACCGGCTCCAAGGTTATAGGACTTCTCCTCCCGGCCCAGCTCTCTCAAACCATCTGCTCCATCCAGAAGGCCCTCACTACTGGTGGGGGTTAGAGGTAGAGGCGCCCAGCCCGCGTTGACCAAAGGGAGGCCAGAAAGAAAGGACAAGATTTGAGGGAGACAACTAAAAGGCCAGTAGAGGTTGGAGATTTGAGTGTTGGCACTGTAGGAGGCGCCAAAAGGTCCAGGTGGGTTTCAAGGGGTGGGACTAAGGAGTGGGAGGATGCTGGAGGCGGGTCATAGAGAGTGATGGAGGCCACAGAGGCATCTGCTACCTGAACAACCCTGACCAAACCATCTGCTAGAAAGGAGGAAGTCTTAGAACAAGTACAGTGGTTCTGCAAAACACCACACAAGGTGATCTTTTTAAGTCAGGTCCAGACAGTCTGACCTTAGAACAGAGTATTTATAATTCCATTATTTGCACCAAACAAATCTGAGGTCTAAGGTGTATGTATTGTCTCAAAGGATCCATAGGGTGTCCAATCTAAGACCCGCAGACCAAGTGAGGCACGCTGGTATTTTCACTTTGGCCTGCGAGACGTCATGAGATTAGTAAGGAATCTGGCCCAAGGGGTACCTCCAACTTAATTTTAAATATCTGACAGTATAATTGATGCTTTATTGTGGACATAATGAGAAATCAGGTTAATGACAATGAATTGCACTTTGAACTGTGCACAGCACAGCATTTTTCATAAGACCCAATCCAAACAACCTTTCCCAACAGTGGCCCAAATAAACTCACCCAAAAAGCCAATACACATGGTCACATACAACCCAAAATGTCCAAACACAACACATATTTCAAAATTACATCAATTTAAATCCCCTGCAATGCAGGATGGGAAAAATGCAAAACACTCTCCATATTTATCCATGTTTGGCGCATTTGAGCTGCTTGATAATTCTGATTGGTTACAAAACATGAAGGAGGTTGTCATGAAAGTAAACAAGGTAGGAGTCAAACTTTCACGTACTCTTTATATCTAATTGTATTAATAATTATACAGCCGTCATATATACATATTTATATATAAATATAAACACACAAACACATATACACAGTTTATACACATACATATACACATTAAATATTTATAAACATACGTACATATACATACATAAGTACATATATATGTATGTGTGGGGGAAAAAAATCACAAGACTATTTCATCTCTACAGGCCTGTTTCATGAGGGGGGTACCCTCAATCGTCAGGAGATTTTAATGGGAGCATTCGCATACCATGGTTTATATAGGGCACAGAGTGGGTGGGTACAGGCTGGCCTAGGGGCGTGGTGATTGGTTCATGTGTTACCTAGGAGGTGTTTCCGTCTATGGCGGCATGTTGTTACAATTTCGCTGCGCTTGTTGAGGGATGACAGGTCTGGACGGTAGATAATAAACAGTTTCTCTTTCAAGCATAGGTTGCATCTTTTATTACCACTATTGTAAGGTGTGCTGGATGCAAGAATTTGCCATGTTATTGAATATTCAACATTATTGTCTTTGAGGTCCCAAATGTGTTTGCTGAGTTCTGTGGTATTTCGCAGGTTTTTGTTCCTGAAAGAAGCCTTGTGGTTGTTCCATCTGGTTTTGAATTCACCCTCGGTTAATCCTACTATTGTGTCGGATGTGTTAATGTCCTTGCGTATTACCTTAGATTGGTAGACAACTGATGTTTGTAAGCATCCCCCGTTGAGGGGGCAATCAGGTTTCTTTCGACAGTTACATGCTTTGTTGGTTTTGGAGTCGTTCTGACTGGGGGTCGATGGCTCATTTGCAATTGTTTTGTTGTGGTTTGAGATGATTTGTCGTATATTGTTCATGCAGCTGTAGCTCAATTTGATGTTGTTCTTGTTGAATACTTTTCTTAGGTTGTTTCTTAGGACATTAACACATCCGACACATATGTAGGATTAACCGAGGGTGAATTCAAAACCAGATGGAACAACCACAAGGCTTCTTTCAGGAACAAAAACCTGCGAAATACCACAGAACTCAGCAAACACATTTGGGACCTCAAAGACAATAATGTTGAATATTCAATAACATGGCAAATTCTTGCATCCAGCACACCTTACAATAGTGGTAATAAAAGATGCAACCTATGCTTGAAAGAGAAACTGTTCATTATCTACCGTCCAGACCTGTCATCCCTCAACAAGCGTAGCGAAATTGTAACAACATGCCGCCATAGACGGAAACACCTCCTAGGTAACACATGAACCAATCACCACGCCCCTAGGCCAGCCTGTACCCACCCACTCTGTGCCCTATATAAACCATGGTATGCGAATGCTCCCATTAAAATCTCCTGACGATTGAGGGTACCCCCCTCATGAAACAGGCCTGTAGAGATGAAATAGTCTTGTGATTTTTTTCCCCACACATACATATATTGCGCTCTACTACGGTATCGAGCACTATTTTTTGGATAACCTTATTAAGACATATATATATATATATATATATATATATATATATATATATATATATATATATATATATATATATATATATATATATATTGTTACTCTTTACGCAGTCAACTTTCGACCCCCGGTCAGTCTTTGTAAGTGCCTGAGACACAATCACTAATCCAGGGGGTGGTTGAGAGGAAAAAGTTGTTCTTTGAGCACAAAAGGGGGTTTAATTGTACAATGTACAGATGCAGGGGGAGGGGCAGATTGGGCTCTGTTGCTGCTGATGCAAGGAGTTTAGTGGGGGGGGACTTTGGGGGGTTGAAACAAGAGGGGAAATTTCCTTGCCTGAAATGAGAGATGAAACGATAGTCGAGAGAAGGGAAACAGGCCGGCTATTTCCTTCCTTCGCTCCTCTGCCAAATCCTATTTGCAATGAAATGTGCCTCCTCGTTGGGGTAAAAAAAAAAAGGAAGTTATTGCATTGCAGCCCAGTGTTCGATCTCCCATGCAGGGACATTAGAACAGTCACAGCTCGCATGCCCCAGGACACGGCCGCTGAAGATCCATAGGTCTCGTCAAGCCCCGAGCCCCGCAGAAGGTAAAGGGATTTGGAAAGGTGAGGATTTGAGAATTGGGCTGAAGGATGGTCAGAGCTTAGCAGAGGATTTAGGAGGAAAGCAAACGAGATGAAATAGAGAAGCGGTTTAGCTTCCGCTTTATGCCACCGGACACCAAGATTACTACCCTGCGGTAAAACGAAATAGGTCAATTGAATCTGAACCGGCACATACTGACCCAACCTTTGAACTCAACTACTTCCGACTTTCTCGGATGGGTTCTTGCACTGACATGTGTACCGTACTGGACACACCTTCCTTTGTCATCGTCTGGTACGGTTCACAAATAATGTAGTCTGTCCAATTATGTCTCGTGTCTACATTGTCACACTAGTACATGATACCAATGAAGGCCTACTGTGGTAAACCCTTAAAGGGGAACATTATCACAATTTCAGAATGGTTAAAACCATTAAAAATCAGTTCCCAGTGGCTTATTATATTTTTCGAAGTTTTTTTCAAAATTTTACCCATCACGCAATATCCCTAAAAAAAGCTTCAAAGTGTCTGATTTTAACCATCGTTATAAACACCCGTCCATGGTGAATACAAACAAACATGGCGGAAAGAACAGCAAGATATAGCGACATTAGCTCGGATTCAGACTCGGATTTCAGCGGCTTAAGCGATTCAACAGATTACGCATGTATTGAAACGGATGGTTGTAGTGTGGAGGCAGGTAGCGAAAACGAAAATGAAGAAGAAACTGAAGCTATTGAGCCATATCGGTTTGAACCGTATGCAAGCGAAACCGACGAAAACGACACGACAGCCAGCGACACGGGAGAAAGCGAGGACGAATTTGGCGATCGCCTTCTAACCAACGATTGGTATGTGTTTGTTTGGCATTAAAGGAAACTAACAACTATGAACTAGGTTTACAGCATATGAAATACATTTGGCAACAACATGCACTTTTGAGAGTGCAGACAGCCCAATTTTCATCAATTAATATATTCTGTAGACATACCCTCATCCGCTCTCTTTTCCTGAGAGCTGATCTGTCCAGTTTTGGAGTTGATGTCAGCAGGCCAGGGAAGCTAGGGTCAATATTCTTCTCTTGATCATCTTCGGGACGGTGTGAGCCAAGACATCCAGGGGGTTTAGCTCGCTCGTCTGCTGGAACAAACTGCCGCCATTGCTTGCCGTGCTACCGAGGTCCTTTGTCCCTGAATTGCTCACACACTCCGGCAGATTCAATGGGGGTCTGGCGGCAGATTTCTTTGACTTTATCGTTGGAAATGCATCTGCTTTGAGTGTCGCAGGATATCCACACATTCTTGCCATCTCTGTCGTAGCATAGCTTTCGTCGGTAAAGTGTGCGGAACAAACGTCCAATTTCTTGCCACTTTCGCATCTTTGGGCCACTGGTGCAACTTGAATCCGTCCCTGTTGGTGTTGTTACACCCTCCGACAACACACCGACGAGGCATGATGTCTCCAAGGTACGGAAAACAGTCGAAAAAACGGAAAATAACAGAGCTGATTTGACTCGGTGTTTGAGAAAATGGCAGATTGCTTCCCGATGTGACGTCACAACGTCATCGCTCCGAGAGCGAATATTAGAAAGGCGTTTAATTCGCCAAAATTCACCTATTTAGAGTTCGGAAATCGGCTAAAAAATATATATGGTCTTTTTTCTGCAACATCAAGGTATATATTGACGCTTACAAAGGTCTGGTGATAATGTTCCCCTTTAAAGAAATACTGTTGGCTCTGAACTCTGACCAGTAAATATAATCAATCCATCAATGTTTATTTATATAGCCCTAAATCACAAGTGTCTCAAAGGGCTGCACAAGCCACAACGACATCCTCGGTTCATAGCCCACAAAAGGGCAAGGAAAAACTTACAACCCAGTGGGATGTCAATGTGAATGACTATGAGAAACCTTGGAGAGGACCGCAGATGTGGGTGACCCCCCCTCTAAGGGAGACCGGATGCAATGGACGTCGAGTGGGTCTCGCATAATATTGTGAAAGTCCAGTCCATAGTGGATCTAACATAATAGTGAGAGTCCAGTCCGTAATGGGGCCAGCAGGAGACCATCCCGAGCGGAGACGGGTCAGCAGCGCAGAGATGTCCCCAACCGATGCACAGGCGAGCGGTGCACCCCGGGTCCAGACTCGACTAATTAAAAAATGAACCATTTCACAGTGGTAAAAAAAATAAATATAAACATGGTATGTGTCTGGGATCCTGCAATGTAACTAAGGTTTACCTTTGCTATGCTTTTTTTTGTTAGTGTCCACATGCTTGGGGGCCCACTGTCTTCGACATTCATGAGTATGTCGCTGGCTGTCGTGTCGTTTTCGTCGGTTTCGTTTGCATACGGTTCAAACCCATATGGCTCAATAGCTTCAGTTTCTTCTTCAATTTCGCTTAAGCCGCTGAAATCCGAGTATGAATCCGAGCTAATGTCGCTATACCTTGCTGTTCTATCCGCCATGTTTGTTTGTATTGGCATCACTGTGTGACGTCACAGGAAAATGGACGGGTGTATATAACGATCGTTAAAATCAGGCATTTTGAAGCTTTTTTAGGGATATTGAGTGATGGGTAAAATTTTGAAAAAAACTTTGAAAAATAAAATAAGCCACTGGGAACTGATTTTTAATGGTTTTAACCCTTCTGAAATTGTGATAATTTTCCCCTTTAAGCCAAAATGCTTCCGTTCTCCCTTTTTCTGTCTACACACTGTCTGCTTGTAAGTACTCCGTGATTGTGTGCTGCCGAACATGCTTGTCTGCTCGTAAAACCAACAATGACACGGCATGACGACGACGGGGGGTCAGAGGGAGGGACGACCAGTACTTTTTAGAGGCGGTATAGTACCGAATATGATTCATTAGTATCGCGGTACTATACTAATACCGGTATACCGTACAACCTTAAATAAGTATATTAGATTTGTATTGTTTGTTATATTTAATTTGGATATTTAAAAGTTTACATTTCAATTACAATGCTAAATATGAGAAATTGCATTTGAAAGGGTTTACTTGGATTACTATTAATTCAGTCTCAAAGTAATGTTGACTGTAATATCATTCATGGGCAATAATTTGGAGGTCAATACATCATCCAGCAAAATGTGTTATCGGCCCTTATATTGCTAATTCCGACTGGCCATTTCAGTTTCAGTGGGTACAAATGTAGCTTTTACCAAGTAAATAACATTTAGTTCATACCCCATTTTTAGCATGCTGTCCTGCTTGGTGACTGTCCTTTTCTTACTTCTGATTGCAGTACAATTTTTTTTTTCCTTCGTCCTGCTGTGTCTGGAGCACTCAGAAGCAGGGTCAATTTCTGGCTGGACCGAAAGCGACAGACGAGGGGTAGGGGCCAGCGAGCGGTGGAGGCGCCAAGCCGGGCTTGGCGGGTAATATCCGCTTTTTAGCATGGCCCGCGTCCTACTGCGCGACAATTAGCACTTATCAGCGGCTTGGGGGACCAGAGGCGAAGTGAAGGGGTGAGAAAGGAGACAAACATAGAACTGTGTGTGTGTATTTGGGCATTCAACATCATATTTAATAGCAGCATAATTAGGAAGCGTCTCCTGTCATGTGAAAAAAACCTCTCCTAAACTGCTCGCAATTGCCCTGACTGTACTTTTATTTTTTCTGACAAAGACGCTACACGGCTGCGAGGTTATTAAACCCCGAAGGCCGACCCTGCAACTCGGATTGCCTTGAAATTTCTCACACAGCTCAATGGTGCTCTACGAGACACCCGCTGTAACTTTACGATGTTAAGCCAAATCGCCACCAAACTTGGTCCACAACTGACAAGAACACGTGGACAAATTTGAGAGAAACATGGCCACCTTGAGTTCTGCAACCTTGCCTTGCTGGGCAACAAGCTGCCTGACATGTGGTCTCTTTCCAACATCATCCCAGTGCCCAAATCTGGAGACCTCCGGAAGCCAGACAACTACCGGGGGATCTGCCTGACCTGCATCACCGCAAAGGTCTACAATCGAATGATACTGAACGGCATCCGGCATACCATCAACCCTCATCTTAGGGAAAACCAAAATGGCTTTCGAGATCCTGGCCCTGAGGAGACTAATAGAGGAGGTGAAGAAGAACAACCTGTCGGCTGTATTGTGCTTTATTGACTTCAAAAAGACAATGTACTCAATACACAGAGGCACAATGATGAAGATCCTGAAGGCCTACGGTGTCCCTTCCAATGTGCTCCGGGCAATAGAGGCAATGTATGCAGGAACACGGGCCAAGGTGGTGTCCCCAGATGGCGACAGTGAGGAGTTTGACATCCTGGCCGGGGTAATGCAAGGAGACACTCTAACCCCCTTCCTTTTTGTCATAGTCTTGGACTACGTGCTCAGGAAGGCCATCAATGGACATGAGCAGGATCTTGGCCTTACCATAACACCAAGGAGGTCAAGAAGACACTCTGCAGTAGTCTTGACAGACCTTGACTACGCGGACGACATCAGCCTGCTCTCCAACCACATGGAGCAAGCACAGGAGCTCTTGAGCAGAGTGGAGTCAGAGTGCGCCAAGGTTGGCCTTCGGCTGAATGCCAAGAAAACTGAGGTGATCACCTATAGCAGGTACTGCTCTGAAGAAGTCAATGACTTCCAAGTACCTGGGCTCATGGGTCAACTCAACAGAGCAGGATCTAAAAGTGAGGAAGGCACTTGCATGGAGGGCCTTGAACGGCATGGCCAGTGTGTGGAACTCATACTTGCCAACCCTCCCGGATTTTCCGGGAGACTCCCGAAATTCAGCTCCTCTCCCGAAAACCTCCCGGGACAAATTTTCTCCCGAAAATCTCCCGAAATTCAGGCGGAGCTGGAAGCCACACCCCCTCCAGCTTCATGCGGACCTGAGTGACGTCAGGTGCGCAACACCACGTAAATCGTTGGCCAACCAAAAAGTAACCCCAGTACGCTATAGCCAACATTCACCAGGAGATGGCAACAGACAAACATAGATCACTCTATTACATTATTCCCCTTTTAGAAATGTATAGAAGTAAATCAAAATAAATAAACAACCCAACCAAAAAAATGCAGCAGCTCAATTAAAAAACTGTACTTAAGCCGCATTCTTTTTTTTTTTTTTTTTTAGTACTGAACTCTTAACCCTCATTTGTAAAAAAATAACATGCTTATTATACAAACAGTATTTGTACACCTTTAACACATATTGTTATACTGTCTTCAGAGATTCCGTTTTTTTGGTGGTACTCGAAACCTTTCTGGTACCTGCGAAAGGGTGTTCAGCATGGTTAGAAAAATAGTGACAGAGAATAGAACAAGGATGGACAATTCAACCCTTAACTCAACAATGAGTAGATGAGTTATGTGTGTGTATATGTGTAAATAAATGAACACTGAAATTCAAGTATTTCTTTTATTTTTATGTATATATATATATATATATATATATATATATATATATATATATATATATATATAATAAAATAAATATATATATAGCTAGAATTCACTGAAAGTCAAGTATTTCCCCGCCCCTAACCACGCCCCCGCCCCACCCCGACCACGCCCCCCACCTCCCGAAATCGGAGGTCTCAAGGTTGGCAAGTATGGTGGAACTACAACTCAGCTTCTTCTGCGCGACTGTGGAAACTGTTCTCCTATATGGCAGTGAGTACTGGACCTAGAAGCCAACCCTGCAGAAGTCTCTAGACCAGTGTTTTTCAACCTTTTTTTAAGCCGAGGCACATTTTTTTCATTGAAAAAATCCGGAGGCACACTACCGGCAGAAATCATTAAAAAAAACAAAACTCAGTTGACAGAAAAAGTCGTTGTCGCAATTGTTGGATATGACTTTAAACCATAACCAAGCATGCATCACTATAGCTCTTGTCTCAAAGTAGGTGTACAGTCACGACCTGTCACATCACGCCGTGACTTATTTTGAGTTTTTTGCTGTTTTCCTGTGTAGTGTTTTAGTTCTTGTCTTGCACTCCTATTTTGGTGGCTTTTCCTGTTTTGTTGGTATTCTCCTGTAGCAGTTTCATATCTTCCTTAAACGCTATTCCCCGCATCTACTTTGCTTTAGCAATCGAGACTTTTGAAGTTGTTTTTATCCTTCTTTGTGGGGACATTGTTGATTGTCATTACATGTTCGGATGTACTTTGTGGACACCGTCTTGGCTCCACAGTAAGTCTTTGCTGTCGTCCAGCATTCTGTTTTTGTTTACTTTGTTTCCAGTTCGGTTTTTAGTTTCGTTCTGCCTTCTCTAATCTTCAATGCCGTTTCTTAGGGCCACTAACCTTTTGTTTATTTTTGGTCTAAGCATTAGATACGACGACAAACCCTTGTCGTCTCCCACGACGTGTTCCCGACATCTACAAAGCAATTAACTAACGGCTGCCACCTACTGATATGGAAGAGTATTACACGCTGCCGAGCTCTAGACAGCACCGACACACAACAACGGCACATATTTTGCAGATTATGATCAGTGGTTGGCAAAAAATATTTTTAACACAAATAGGTGAAATGACTAGAGATGTCCGATAATTGCTTTAAAATGTAATATCGGAAATTATCGGTATCGTTTTTTTTAATTATCGTATCGTTTTTGTTTTGTTTGTTGTTTTTTTATTAAATCAACAAAAAAAACACAAGATACACTTACAATTAGTGCACCAACCCAAAAAACCTCCCTCCCCCATTTACACTCATTCACACAAAAGGGTTGTTTCTTTCTGTTATTAAAATTCTGGTTCCTACATTAGATATCAATATATATCAATACAGTCTGCAGGGGATACAGTCCGTAAGCACACATGATTGTGCGTGCTGCTGGTCCACTAATAGTACGAACCTTTGACAGTTAAATTTACTCATTTTCATTAATTACTAGTTTCTATGTAACTGTTTTTATATTGTTTTACTCTCTTTTTAATACAAGAAAATATTTAATTTATTTATCTTATTTTATTGTATTCATTTTTTTTTTTAAAAAGGACCTTATCTTCACCATACCTGGTTGTCCAAATTAGGCATACTAATGTGTTAATTCCACGACTGTATATATCAGTATCGGTTGATATCGGTATCGGTAATTAAAGAGTTGGACAATATCGGAATATCGGCAAAAAGCCACTATCGGACATCCCTAGAAATTGCATAATCTCCCACGGCACACCAGACTGCATCTCACGGCACACTAGTGATTGAAAAACACTGCTCTAGACGGGTGCTACACCAGAATACTTTGTGCAGTGCTCAACATCAGCAAGAGTACACATGTTACCAACGAGAATCTGTATGCTGGTATACACAGGGTGAGCGACAAAATAGCAGCCAGGAGAATGAGACTAGCAGGACACTGCCAACGACACCAGGAGCTGCCAGCCAGCAAACTGGTACTGTGGGAGCCAACACATGGGCACCGGTCACGAGGAAGTCCCACTCTAACATATGTGGATGTGCTCAAAATGATGCTGGCCAGATGTATGGAGAACCGGAATGACTAGAGACAACGATAGAAGGCTCGTCTGAGGACGACAGAGAGAGACCATCCAGCAAAACAGGGGCACTGACCAAATGTCTAATTATTAGAGATGCGCGGTTTGCGGACACAACCGCGGAGTCCGCGGATTATCCGTGGATCGGGCGGATGAAATTAAAAAAACTAAGATTTTATCCGCTCGCGGGTCGGGTCGGGCGGATCAATTTTTTTTTATTTTTTTTTTTGCGGGTGGCAGTTAAACCAATTGGGAAATATATATACATAGTTAAATGTTGTTACCCACATACGAAAAACGAGCAGGCACCTGCTGCATATGCCACAACAGAAGAAAAAAAAAGAAGAGATGGACACTTTTACGGAGCGAAGAAGGGACGCCTCGCCGGGGTCCGGGACCCGAGGCCCCTTCCCCCGAGAGGGCCCCACCGGGAGCCGTAGCTGAGGCGATCCGCGAGAAGGGCCCGACGCACGTCCAGGGTCACTACCGCGCCCACCGCACCGACACCCCGCCTCGTCCGCTTTCGCCGCGGCCGGCGTCACGCGCAGCAGGTAAGCAGCTTACCTGCCCGCCACCCCCGTGGCCGGGGGCTCGTAACATGGGTCACTCCGCGCACGCCGCCCGCGCAGCTTACCTGCTTGCCACCCCTGTTGCCGGGGGCGCGTAACAGGGGTCACTCCGCGCGTAGTGCGCTCATGAAAGGGGTGGGGCTCACCCTGGTTGATATAGAGAGCAGGACAGTGGCCATGGAAGTTGGAACCCGCTAAGGAGTGTGTAACAACCCACCTGCCGAATCAACTAGCCCTGAAAATGGATGGCGCTGGAGCGTGGGCCCATATACCTGGCCGTCGCCGGCAGCGAGACGCGCTTGGAGGTGCGCTCAGCGCGGCTCCCATATGATTGCGCACTGGTGTGCGTCTGGGTCGTGACAGCGTGGCACGCGCAAGTCTGTGCATTGGATCAGTCTCCTTTCTTTAACAGGCAAAAGCTTTATAACCTCACCATACCTGCCAACTTTTAAATCAGAAAAACCTAGTAGCCAGGGTCCAAGGGCCGCAGGCCCCGGTAGGTCCAGGACAAAGTCCTGGTGGAGGGTTCAGGGCTTCGCCCCCCGACGCAAAATGACTATTAGCATTCAGACAGGTTAAAATGTTGCTAAAACCATCACTTTTCTATCAGTCACAGTGACTTTTCAAAACAAAAATATTACAGCAAAAATCATATGGGTTGATTGACATGTTTATTCTGTAAGCTAACTTCAATAGTTTGAAATTATTTTGACAGTTAATGCCAGTTATCCTGTCAACCTTTCACAAGACTTCAATTTGTTAATTGAAAGTATAAATAGTATAAACACTTTTTACAGTATGTCGTGCTGTGAAATACAGCCGACAGGATTGCGCATGCATGGTGCAGGAGAACAAAGGACTTCTTTCATTTAAGGTTTGTGATAAACCATCAAACTCATTCGTTAAAAGGACTCTATAGTAATATAAAGCGAATTTTTCTGGACATTATCATGCAAGAAAAGTTTATTTTTGGGATCGCGATCACCGCGTAATGATTTTTAAAGGTTGCATTACATTATTAACTGTCCCATGTGATCAGCCAGTGCGATTGGAAGTCCATGCTCAATTATTGCCTCCGTAAATAAAACTTCGGCATTTATCACATCCAAAGAATCTGTTTGGGCGACGAAAAACGTTGAAAGTTTTCCACTTGTATCGCTAGCAACGGCATTAGACTTGTGTTTTTTTGTCCCAACGTGGTCTTTTACATCGCTAATTCCTCCGTGTCTGATCGAAAAATCTTGTCTGCACAAGGTGCAATTCGCGTAGTTTTCACCCTTTTTTAAATTTTTTTTATTAATATTAGATATATAACAACGGGCGGATGGTGGGCGGATGCAGTTCTGATCAAACGTTACATCGGGTGGATGGCGGATGGTTGACGACTTTCTGACGCGGTTGCGGATGAAATAATTGCCTATCCGCGCATCTCTACTAATTATACAAGTGGTACCTCAATTTCAGTTTTTGATGAACATTTTTGCCTTCATTGTAAAAACACAGTCTCAGTTAGCACACAGGCAAATATTGCCCATAAAAAAGTTTTTATTTTTTTTAAATTTGTATCACACCGCGGAATGGAGTATCCAAACAAATAATCCACACGTTAGTGACTCAGTCTATTTTTTTTTTATTCAGTGCGACTGCAAATGAATAATACACCATGGGGCCAAAGAATGTTGAGAGTGCAAGCCCCTTAAAAAGAAGGTGAGAAAAAAGGCCTGTGCAGTGCGACAAATTCACTCGCATTTGCGTTTTAAAAATAGATCATGCGACGAGAAAAAATAAAACCCCTTCATTCTCATTTTGCTCCTAAAATAAGTCCTTAGAAAGTGGATTAAGTAGAGTAAGATTTGGGGAAAAGAAGCATTATTGTAAGTACCGTATTTTAGGCACCATTAGCCGCACCTAAAAACCACAAATTTACTCAAAAGCTGACAGTGCGGCTTTTAACCCGGTGCGCTTTATATATGGATAAATATTAAGATTCATTTTCATAAAGTTTCGTTCTCGCAACTTCGGTAAACAGCCGCCATCTTTTTTCCCGGTAGAGCAGGAAGCGCTTCTTCTTCTACGCAAGCAACCGCCAAGGTAAGCACCCGCCCCCATAGAACAGGAAGCGCTTCTTCTTGTACTGTAAGCAACCACCCGCCCCCGGAAGAAGAAGAAGAGCGCGGTGCATGCTGGGATATGTGACGTTACATTTCCATTTGTGTGTTTATGTAAAGACCCCAAAATGGCTCCTATTAAGTGTGTTGTCTGTCTAATTATAAATAATGCAGACGAGGCGTGTTAACTGAGTTCTCAACGTTTACTCACAGCGTGCTCATAACCACATTCTAACTCCCAGCATACAAAAACGCTTCTCAGGGCTACCGCGCATGCTCGTAACTATCGTTGCATGCTGGGTAGTGTAGTTGTTATATTTGCTAGCTCATAACATCACATTAAGAGACACGCTTACGCGCTTAATTCAATACTCGCCGTCATTCCGGGTGGATTGACAAAAGACCTCCAGCCGCTAGATATTGGTGTCAACAGGGCATTCGAAGCTAGACTGCTAACTGCGTGGGAACAATGGATGACAGAAGGCGAACACACCTTCACTAAGACAGGGATGCAGCGCCAGACGACGCCAACATCTGCCAGTGGATCGTAAATGCCTGGGCAGATATTTCGGTCACAACTGTGGTCCGAGCTTTCCGGAAGGCAGGATTCACAGAACTGCTGGATAACAGTGACACTGACTCCGATGACTTCGACGAGACGGAACCGGCCATTTTGGATCTCACATTTGCCCAACTTTTCACTTCGGACACCGAAGACGAAGGATTTACGAATGAAGAATAACTTCAGAAAGTGAGCGCTATGTTTATTTTGTGTGTTGTGACATTAACGTTCGAGCAACATTATGTTGCTATTGCTCTGCACTATTTTGAATTTTACCATGTTTGTGATTGCACATTTGCGTACATTTTGGGAGTGAACAGAGTTGTTAGAACGCTGGTTTTTAATATATTATTAAAGTTTGACTGACCTATCTGACTGTTTTTTTGACATTCCCTTTAGCGCAGCGTAGGCGCGGCTTATAGTCCGGGGCGGCTTATTGGTGGACAAAGTTATGAAATATGCCATTCATTGAAGGTGCGGCTAATAATCCGGTGCGCCTTATAGTGCGGAAAATACGGTAGACCATGCTAGCGCTATATCAACCGCTTTGTGCATTTGCTCAGCGCAGACGTGGTCACGTGTACCGTATTTTTCGGACTATAAGTCGCAGTTTTTTTCATAGTTTAGTGCGACTTATATTTGTTTTTTTCCTTTTTTATTATGCATTTTCGGCAGGTGCGACTTATACTCCGGTGCGACTTATACTCTGAAAAATACGGTACACAGCATCATTACTCTCGCGAGATGCTAGCTTAGCCGCTCGCAGAACAACTAGCCAGTCATTGTGGATTTCATTTCAACAACAAAATATGCGGACTTGATAGTAAATAAACTCATGTTTCCACTGCTCCTTCATGTCGATGGTAAGTAAACATACTTCATTGGCGTTGTAACGGCTAGCTATGGGGCTATTATGACTGGGAGGTGTGACTTCCGGGACATGGATGGGAAGTGACGTGTATTGTCGGGGTTAAAGCTTGTACGAGAGTTGCATTTTTGCTGTATACGTGCTGCTTCTGACGAGATAGTAAGCAGGTAAAAGAGAACGCAAAAATGCAGTGAAGAAAAAGATACAAATATTTTGCTGGTCAGCAGTTATATTTTCTGCTTCCACTACTAATGATCAGACTAACGATAGTACCACAGCATCGCCTGTACAAACTTAAGTTACATCTCCCTCCCAAATTAGTTAACTTTTCTCCAGGTGTGGCTCACAATCACAAACTACATTCTGCACTTTTCAGTGCTTAAATATTTGCACTACTTTTAACAACACAGGTGTCACGACGAGGTCGCATCTTTATGCGGGGTCGTTCGCCCAGGAATGCAGAACGCACTACTACGGACGACAGCGTGAGGTAGGAGATGATTTATTTATCATATATCATAGCCAAACAGAAAACAAGCAAAAAACTTAGCACAGGAAACCACAGAAGCAAGAACCAGGAATATCAAAACGTAACAGTTGCATGGAGCAAACAAAGAAGCCAGGAAGAGTGACCGGCAAAGGCAGGCTTAAAGGGGAACATTATCACCAGACCTATGTAAGCGTCAATATATACCTTGATGTTGCAGAAAAAATACCATATATTTTTTGAACCGATTTCCGAACTCTAAATGGGTGAATTTTGGCGAATTAAACGCCTTTCTATTATTCGCTCTCGGAGCGTTGTGACGTGACATCGGGAAGCAATCCGCCATTTTCTCACTTTCGTCGGTGTGTTGTCGGAGGGTGTAACAACACGAACAGGGACGGATTCAAGTTGCACCAGTGGCCCAAAGATGCGAAAGTGGCAAGAAATTGGACGAAATTTGTTCAAAATACGAGGCTGTGGGGAAAGCCGACGAAATGGTCAGTCGTTTGTTCCGCACACTTTACCGACGAAAGCTATGCTACGACAGAGATGGCAAGAATGTGTGGATATCCTGCGACACTCAAAGCAGATGTTGTCATCAACTCCAAAACTGGACAGATCAGCTTTCAGGAAAAGAGAGCGGATGAGGGTATGTCTACAGAATATATTAATTGATGAAAACTTTATTCAATACTCGCGGTTTTACGTAAATTATTATACATAAACTGTGTTTACCAATAATTTAGCATAAAAACATTTCTTTTTTTCAATCATTCGAGTACATTCGGGTAGTCTTGTGTAATGCAGTATTTTGTGTCTATTTAGGTATGGTTAACCTGAGTGCTGAAATCTTGGAAAAATATGTGTTCTTAGTGCGCCTGAAATGGGCGGTCTGCACTCTCAAAGTGCATGTTGTTGCCAAATGTATTTCATATGCTGTAAACCTAGTTCATAGTTGTTAGTTTCCTTTAATGCCAAACAAACACATACCAATCGTTGGTTAGAAGGCGATCGCCGAATTCGTCTTCGCTTTCTCCCGTGTCGCTGGCTGTCGTGTCGTTTTCGTCGGTTTCGCTTGCATACGGTTCAAACCGATATGGCTCAATAGCTTCAGTTTCTTCTTCAATTTCGTTTTCGCTACCTGCCTCCACACTACAACCATCCGTTTCAATACATGCGTAATCTGTTGAATCGCTTAAGCCGCTGAAATCCGAGTCTGAATCCGAGCTAATGTCGCTATAGCTTGCTGTTCTATCCGCCATGTTTGTTTGTATTGGCATCACTGTGTGACGTCACAGGAAAATGGACGGGTGTTTATAACGATGGTTAAAATCAGGCACTTTGAAGCTTTTTTAGGGATATTGCGGGATGGGTAAAATTTTGAAAAAAACTTTGAAAAATAAAATAAGCCACTGGGAACTGATTTTTAATGGTTTTAACCATTCTGAAATTGTGATAATGTTCCCCTTTAAATATTGTCACAGCTCCCGGCACTAGCCCCTCCCCTCAAGAAGCGGATACCAGACGCACTCCCTTTGGTCTGGAATCGTCTTTAGGGGTGGGTGGAGGGAGGTCAGGAGGGGGGTAGACTCCTCCCCTCTCACTTGTCCAAAAAGTCTATCTAAGGGAGCAATAGTCACTGGAGGCGGAGCTTGGAAAACAGAAGGAGGCTGGGACTGAAAAACAAAAAATTTCGAAAAAATCTTCTCATAAGGTTTAATTCTAGAAATAAAAGTCTTTAGTGGGCGGCTGGCAGAGGGAGTAAACAGAATTTTAAAAACAATGTTGGTCTCTGACGTCATTACTAGTTGGCGGGATGACGTCATCAGCGCGGGTCTCCCTCTGGCTCACAGCCCATTCGGAAAATTGTTTGGCAAAATCATGAAAGGGATTACCAAACCTCAGAGGGGAAGACTGGGTTGCTCTTGGTGTGCTGCTGTCCGGAGGAGGAGTCTTTGGGAGCGACGCGAAGCCAACTTGCAGTCCGATGCGGGGGAATGAATTGCTGGCTTCTTTCTGTCACGACAAGGTCGCATCTTTATGCGGGGTCGTTCTCCCAGGAATGCAGAACGGACTACTCCAAGCGACAGCGTGAGGTAGGAGAGGATTTATTTATCATAAATCATAGCCAAACAGAAATCAAGCAAAAAGGATGCGTGTCGATTGCATGCGGAAGCTAAGGCAAAACTTAGCACAGGAAACAGAAGCAAGCACCAGGAATATCAAAACGTAACAGTTGCATGGAGCAAACAAAGAAGCCAGGACGAGTGACCGGCAAAGGCAGGCTTAAATATTGTCTGATTGGAAACAGGTGAACTTCCCAAATAACAGAGGCTGGTGAAAATAATACGTAACCATGGTGACTAAACAAACTCAGGAGGTGCACAACCAGGAACTAAGGGAATCCAAAACAAACCGAAAACACAAAACATGATCCAGACCACAGATCATGACAACAGGCAAATCAATTGTCGGCAATGTTTTGTCTGTGTTGAAATCAGGACATCTGCTGATATTTTTAGTACTACCGTATTTTCCGGACAATTAAGGCACACTTTTTTCGCAAAACTCGACAGTGCGCCTTATAACCCGGTGCGCCTAATGTACGGAATAATTCTGGTTTTGCCTACTGACCTCGAAGCTATTTTATGTGGTACATGGTGAAATGATAAGTGTGGCCAGTAGATGGCAGTCAAACATAAGAGATATGTGTCGACGGCAAGATGACTCAAGTAAACAACACCAACATTTTATATGTTCCATTGAAAATATAGAACATTACACACGGCGCTCAAAAATCTATCAAAATATTTTAGTACCACTTTGGTAAGCTGTGAAGCCGCACCGCTTGATGGATTGTACTGTGCTTCAACATACGATTATTATTATGGTGTGTGTATAAGGTAAGACATTATCTGGTGTTTTGTTTCGCAATATTATGCAAAAGCAACTTTTCTTTCCTTTTGGTACCTGCTGATCTGTATTTGGGATCTGCATAAGTCCTGAAAAATTGCATTAGTCCACCTTTGTAGTCCATGCCGACACCGTAGTCGATAAGCTTCTGCTTTTTCTCTATCTTCTTGTTATGTGACATGCATCCTCCGCTGTTGCCATTTCTAATATAAAGTAGTGTAAAGTTATTACTTATATCTGTCAGTAAACTCGCCATGAAAGCGCTAAAACATACCGGTGTAGTGAGTTTACATTATTCACCCAAGGGACTTTAGTTATTAGAGAGTTTTGGTCGGATGGTTTTTCACAGGACACATTTGTTGTTGTTTCCGGATGAGGAGATGCTGCTCCGTCATTGATTGAAGTAAAGTCTGAATGTCATTAAAACAGTTAAATTCATCTTTTGACTCTTCTTCCACTCCCGTCCTTGCACGCTACACCGCTACAACAAACATGATGGGGAATACATGCCGCCTGAAGATGATCTGTAAAACATAATCTATGTTACATTTTGACCAAAGAACACATACCGTATTTTCCGCATCATAAGGCGCCCTGGGTTAAAAGCCGCGCCTTCAATGAACGGCATATTTCAAAACTTTGTCCACCAATAAGCCGCCCCGTGTTGTAAGCCGCATCTAACTGCGCTAAAGGAATGTCAAAAAAACAGTCAGATAGGTCAGTCAAACTTTAATAATATATTAAAAACCAGCGTTCTAACAACTCTGTTCACTCCCAAAATGTACGCAAATGTGCAATCACAAACATACGTATATCAACATGGACAGAGCTGCGTGAAAAAAGCCACCCGGCCTCTTCGCGTAAACTTAAACTTACCTTAACCACTCGCTCATCTTTTCTTCATCCATCCCTTCGAGTTAGCTTTTATGATGACGCCGGCTGGAAAGGTCTCTTTTGGCAAGGTCTTCCTTTTGAATATCACCATGGGTGGAAGTTAGCATGGCAAGCTAGAACCACAGTGAAGGATGACTTCTCATTCCCTGTGGTGCGAATATTCACCGTACGTGCTCCCGTTGTATCCACAGTGCGGTTCACAGGAATATCAGTTGCTGTGAAATACGGTAGTAATCCGTGTGCGGATGGAGAGATTGCGTCTTTTCATGAACCGGATCCTTGTCGCTTAGTAGGAGCCATTTTGTGGTCTTTACAGATGTAAACAGGAAATGAAACGTACGGTGATATCCGCGCGTTTTTTCTTCTTCTTCCGGGGGCGGGTGGTTGCTTACAGTAGAAGAAGAAGCGCTTCCTGTTCTATGGGGGCGGGTGCTTACCTTGGCGGTTGCTTGCGTAGAAGAAGAAGCGCTTCCTGTTCTACCGGGAAAAAAGATGGCGGCTGTTTACCTAAGTTGCGAGATCGAAACTTTATGAAAATGAATCTTAATATTTATCCATATATAAAGCGCACCGGGTTAAAAGCCGCACTGTCAGCTTTTGAGTAAATTTGTGGTTTTTAGGTGCGGCTAATGATGCGGAAAATACGGTACTTAAATACATAAAGTGCAGTTCCCCTTTAACCGTCACCTTGACTGACCGGACATGACTGGTGCGCAGATGGTACAGGTGTACCTAATGTTGTGGCCATCTTGCTCTTTTACCGGCAGGTTGTCTTCAGACGCAGCCCCATGAATCTGCCTTAGCGGCGCAAACAGCGTCATGTCATCCCTCCCGCTGTGGTGTGTGTGATTTGTGTGTGCGCTTTTGCACTGGAGTGTGTAGTTGTGCAGCAATCTCAGACAGGAACACATCCATTTGCCGTATCATTTCATGCTGGGATATACAGCAGTCAGTCCTCCTCCAGCCCGCCCAGCACGTCCTCATTCCTTCTGCTTTTTTTTTTTTTTTTTTTTTAAATCTCTGTTGCTCGCCAGCTCTGCTGTCTGACATAACAAACAGCTTATGTTGGAGAAGTGAATTTAAAAGCAAGGCCACATCGCAAATCTCTGGCCATGGGATGAGCGGGGCAGGGCTGAGACAGAGAGAAGCCATCAATAACGGCGACGGCGTTTAAGAGGCAGACAACCTTTACAAAAGAGCGCCGGGCTTAATGTTCTGTTCGCGGCGCCCATAAAGAACGAGAGAACCCGACTGCGACCGAGCGCTGATTTACTCGAGGCCGACGCCAAAAAACAAACAACGCCCTCAACATGCTGAGGCGACACTTTGTTTGGCGTGGCGACACACGAGGCAGATGGGGTCAAAACATACCGTATTTTCCGCACTATAAGGCGCACCGGATTATTAGCCGCACCTTCAATGAATTACATATTTCATAACTTTGTCCACCAATAAGCCGCCCCGGATTATAAGCCGCGCCTACGCTGCGCTAAAGGGAATGTCAAAAAAACAGTCAGATAGTTCAGTCAAACTTTAATAATATATTGAAAACCAGCGTTCTAACAACTCTGTCCCAAAATGTACGCAAATGTGCAATCACAAACATAGTAAAATTCAAAATGGTGTAGAGCAATAGCAACATAATGTTGCTCGAACGTTAATGTCACAACACACAAAATAAACATAGCGCTCACCTTCTGAAGTTATTCTTCATTCGTAAATCCTTCGAATTCTTCGTCTTCGGTGTCCGAATTGAAAAGTTGCGCAAGCGTGGTATCCAAAATGGCCGGTTCCGTCTCGTCGAAGTCATCGGAGTCAGTGTCGCTGTTGTTCTGTGAATCCTGCCTTCCGGAAAGCTCGGACCACAGTTGTGACCGAAATATCTGCCCAGGCATTTACGATCCACTGGCAAATGTTGGCGTATGTCGTCCGGCGCTGTCTGCCCGTCTTAGTGAAGGTGTGTTCGCCTTCGGAGCTGTGTGAAAAAAGCCACCCGGCCTCTTCGCGTAAACTTCCCTTAACCACTCGCTCATCTTTTCTTCATCCATCCATCCCTTCGAGTTAGCTTTTATGATGACGCCGGCTGGAAAGGTCTCTTTTGGCAAGGTCTTCCTTTTGAATATCACCATGGGTGGAAGTTAGCATGGCAAGCTAGAACCACAGTGAAGGATGACTTCTCATTCCCTGTGGTGCGAATATTCACCGTACGTGCTCCCGTTCCACAGTGCGGTTCACAGGAATATCAGTTGCTGTGAAATACGGTAGTAATCCGTGTGCGGATGGAGAGATTGCGTCTTTTTATGAACCGGATCCTTGTCGCTTAGTAGGAGCCATTTTGTGGTCTTTACAGATGTAAACAGGAAATGAAACGTACGGTGATATCCGCGCGTTTTTTCTTCTTCTTCCGGGGGCGGGTGGTTGCTTACAGTAGAAGAAGAAGCGCTTCCTGTTCTATGGGGGCGGGTGCTTTCCTTGGCGGTTGCTTGCGTAGAAGAAGAAGCGCTTCCTGTTCTACCGGGAAAAAAGATGGCGGCTGTTTACCGAAGTTGCGAGATCGAAACTTTATGAAAATTAATCGTAATAAAGCGCACCGGGTTATAAGGCGCACTGTCAGCTTTTGAGAAAATGTGTGGTTTTTAGGTGCGCCTTATAGTGCGGAAAATACGGTAGGTGCTTCACCCACGTGGGATTGATAGCAACTGTTTTAAGACAATTTCTGGTAAACCAATCTTGTTGTTGGTAATTTTGGGACAAGTTTGATCCGTTCGACACAATTATAAATACACAAATCACAGTTTATTACTATCGAAGCCTAACCAAGATTTCATTGTGTCCGATAACGACACAATCACCTTGACTTTGAACACACGAGCAAATGAAGGGCATTCTTACTCAACAGTCACACATGTCACACTAAGGGTGGCAGTATGAACAATGCCAACACTGTCATAAACATGTGCCATATAGTGAAACCACATTAAACAACAATGACAAACACATTTTGGGAGGATATTTGCACCGCAACACAACATAAACACTACAGAACAAATTCCCAGAATTCCCTGCAGCACCAACTCTTCCAGGATGCTACAATATATACAAACGCCATTGGTGGATCTACACCTAACATCCACTGTAATGATAACACGTACAATAGTGTATCTAGTCCATACTACATACTTGCCAACCTTGAGACCTCCAATTTCGGGAGGTGGGGGTTGGGGGGTGGGTGCGGGGGGGCGTGGTTAAGAGGGGAGGAGTATATTTACAGCTAGAATTCACCAAGTCAAGTATTTCATATATATATACACAGGTAAAAGCCAGTAAATTAGAATATTTTGAAAAACTTGATTTATTTCAGTAATTGCATTCAAAAGGTGTAACTTGTACATTATATTTATTCATTGCACACAGACTGATGCATTCAAATGTTTATTTCATTTAATTTTGATGATTTGAAGTGGCAACAAATGAAAATCCAAAATTCCGTGTGTCACAAAATTAGAATATTACTTAAGGCTAATACAAAAAAGGTATTTTTAGAAATGTTGGCCAACTGAAAAGTATGAAAATGAAAAATATGAGCATGTACAATACTCAATACTTGGTTGGAGCTCCTTTTGCCTCAATTACTGCGTTAATGCGGCGTGGCATGGAGTCGATGAGTTTCTGGCACTGCTCAGGTGTTATGAGAGCCCAGGTTGCTCTGATAGTGGCCTTCAACTCTTCTGCGTTTTTGGGTCTGGCATTCTGCATCTTCCTTTTCACAATACCCCACAGATTTTCTATGGGGCTAAGGTCAGGGGAGTTGGCGGGCCAATTTAGAACAGAAATACCATGGTCCGTAAACCAGGCACGGGTAGATTTTGCGCTGTGTGCAGGCGCCAAGTCCTGTTGGAACTTGAAATCTCCATCTCCATAGAGCAGGTCAGCAGCAGGAAGCATGAAGTGCTCTAAAACTTGCTGGTAGACGGCTGCGTTGACCCTGGATCTCAGGAAACAGAGTGGACCGACACCAGCAGATGACATGGCACCCCAAACCATCACTGATGGTGGAAACTTTACACTAGACTTCAGGCAACGTGGATCCTGTGCCTCTCCTGTCTTCCTCCAGACTCTGGGACCTCGATTTCCAAAGGAAATGCAAAATTTGCTTTCGTCAGAAAACGTGACTTTGGACCACTCAGCAGCAGTCCAGCTCTTTTTTTCCTTAGCCCAGGTGAGACGCTTTTCGCGCTGTTTCTTGGTCAACAGTGGCTTGACACGAGGTATGCGGCAGTTGAAACCCATGTCTTTCAAGCGTCTCTTGGTGGTGGATCTTGAAGCACTGACTCCAGCAGCTGTCCACTCCTTCTGAATCTCCCCCACATTTTTGAATGGGTTTTTTTTCACAATCTTGACCAGGGCGCGGTGATCCCTATCGCTTGTACACTTTTTCTGACCACAGTTTTTCCTTCCCTTTGCCTCTCCATTAATGTGTTTGGACACAGAGCTCTGAGAACAGCCAGCCTCTTCAGCAATAACCTTTTGTGTCTTTCCCTCCTTGTGCAATGTGTCGATGGTTGCCTTTTGGACAGCTGTCAAATCTGAAGTCTTCCCCATGTTTGTGTAGGCTTCAGAACTGGACTGAGAGACCATTTAAAGCCCTTTGCAGGTGTTTTGAGTTAATCAGCTGATTAGTTTGTGGCACCAGGTGTCTTCAAAATTTAACCCTTACACAATATTCTAATTTTGTGACACACGGAATTTTGGATTTTCATTTGTTGCCACTTCCAATCATCAAAATTAAATGAAATAAACATTTGAATGCATCAGTCTGTGTGCAATGAATAAATATAATGTACAAGTTACACCTTTTGAATGCAATTACTGAAATAAATCAAGTTTTTCAAAATATTCTAATTTACTGGCTTTTACCTGTATATATATATCCCCGCGACCCCGAAGGGAATAAGCATTAGAAAATGGATGGATAAATATATATATATATATATATATATATATATATATATATATATATATATATATAAAAGAAATACTTGAATTTCAGTGTTCATTTATTTACTCATATACACACACAACACTCATCTACTCATTGTTGAGTTAAGGGTTGAATTGTCCATCCTTGTTCTATTCTCTGTCACTATCTTTCTAACCATGCTGAACACCCTCTCTGATGATGCATTGCTGTGTGGCACGCACAAAAGTGCTTTCATCAAATGCACTAGATGGCAGTATTGTCCTGTTTAAGAGTGTCACAACATTGCTGTTTACGGCAGACGGACTGCTTTACTGTAGACGTTCTTTATATTGTGGGAAAGCGGACTTCGAATTTCGGGAGATTTTTGGGAGAAAATTTGTCCCAGGAGGTTTTCGGGAGAGGCGCTGAATTTCGGGAGTCTCCCGGAAAATCCGGGAGGGTTGGCAAGTATGCCATACTACTACGATTGCATCGATACATTTTAACTAGAGATGTCCGATAAAATCGGACTGCCGATATTATCGGCCGATAAATGCTTTAAATTGTAATATCGGAAATTATCGGTATCGGTTTCAAAAAGTAAAATGTATGACTTTTTCAAACGCCGCTGTGTACACGGACGTAGGGAGAAGTACAGAGCGCCAATAAACCTTAAAGGCACTGTCTTTGCGTGCCGGCCCAGTCACATAATATCTACGGCTTTTCACACATTCAAGTGAATGGTCAACAGCCACACAGGTCACACTGAGGGTGGCCGTATAAACAACTTTAACACTGTTACAAATATGCGCGACACTGTGAACCCACACCAAACAACAACGACAAACACATTTCGGGAGAACATCCGCACCGTAACACAACATAAACACAACAGAACAAATACCCAGAACCCCTTGCAGCACTAACTCTTCCGGGATGCTACAATATACACCCCCCGCTACCCCTTACCAAACCCCGCCCCCCCCCCAACCCCGCCGACCTCAACCTCCTCATGCTCTCTTAGTGAGATCATGTCCCAAATTTCAAGCTGCTGTTTTGAGGGATGTTAAAAAAAATAATGCACTTTGTGACTTCAATAATAAATATGGCAGTGCCATGTTGGCATTTTTATCCATAACTTGAGTTGATTTATTTTGGAAAACCTTGTTACATTGTTTAATGCATCCAGCGGGGCATCACAACAACATTAGGCATAAAAATGTGTTAATTCCACGACTATATCGGTTGATATCAGAATCGGTAATTATCGGATATCGGCAAAAAAGCCATTATCGGACATCTCTAGTTTTAACATGACAAAATCTTCTTCCGTTTTTTTAAATGTATATTATGTTTATAAACTCAGGAAATATGTCCCTGGACACATGAGGACTTTGAATATGACCAATGTATGATCCTGTAACTACTTGATATCGGATTGATACCCAAATTTGTGGTATCATCCAAAACTAATGTAAAGTATCAAACAACAGAAGAATAAGTGATTATTACATTTGAACAGAAGTGTAGATAGAACATGTTAAAAGAGAAAATAAGCAGATATTAACAGTAAATGAACAAGTAGATTCATAATTCATTTTCTACCACTTGTCCTTAAAATGTTGACAAAATAATAGAATATAAATGACACAATATGTTACTGCATATGTCAACAGACTAATTAGGGGCCTTTGTTTGTTTACTTACTACTAAAAGACAAGTTGTCTTGTATGTTCACTATTTTATTTAAGGACAACATTGCAATAATAAACATATGTTTAATGTACCCTAAGATTTTTTTTAAAATAAAGCCAATAATGCAATTTTTTGTGGTCCCCTTTATTTAGAAAAGTACCGAAAAGTACCAAAAAACTTCTGGTACCAGTACCAAAATATTGGTATCGGGACAACACTAATACACACACACACACCAAGTCAAAGGCCACACGGAAATGCTGATTATCGGTCCTGCTAAACACCGACATTTATTTAATAATACCACCTTAACATTTGACAACCAAACAATTACACAAGGCGAATCAGTAAAGAATCTGGGTATTATCTTCCACCCAACTCTCTCCTTTGAGTCACACATTAAGAGTGTTACTAAAACGGCCTTCTTTCATCTCCGTAATATCGCTAAAATTCGTTCTATTTTATCCACTAGCGACGCTGAGATCATTATTCATGCGTTCGTTACGTCTCGTCTCGACTACTGTAACGTATTATTTTCGGGTCTCCCTATGTCTAGCATTAAAAAATTACAGTTGGTACAAAATGCGGCTGCTAGACTTTTGACAAGAACAAGAAAGTTTGATCATATTACGCCTATACTGGCTCACCTGCACTGGCTTCCTGTGCACTTAAGATGTGACTTTAAGGTTTTACTACTTACGTATAAAATACTGCACGGTCTAGCTCCGTCCTATCTTGTCGATTGCATTGTACCATATGTCCCGGCAAGAAATCTGCGTTCAAAGAACTCCGGCTTATTAGTGATTCCCAGAGCCCAAAAAAAGTCTGCGGGCTATAGAGCGTTTTCTATTCGGGCTCCAGTACTATGGAATGCCCTCCCGGTAACAATTAGAGATGCTACCTCAGTAGAAGCATTTAAGTCCCATCTTAAAACTCATTTGTATACTCTAGCCTTTAAATGTTAGACCAGTTGATCTGCCGTTTCTTTTCTTTTCTCCTCTGCTCCCCTTTTCCTTGAGGGGGGGGGGGGGGGGGGGGGGCACAGGTCCGGTGGCCATGGATGAAGTGCTGGCTGTCCAGAGTCGGGACCCGGGGTGGACCGCTCGCCTGTGCATCGGCTGGGAACATCTCTGCGCTGCTGACCCGTCTCCGCTCGGGATGGTGTCCTGCTGGCCCCACTATGGACTGGACTCTTACTATTATGTTGGATCCACTATGGACTGGACTCTCACAATATTATGTCAGACCCACTCGACATCCATTGCTTTCGGTCTCCCCTAGAGGGGGGGGGGTTACCCACATATGCGGTCCTCTCCAAGGTTTCTCATAGTCATTCAAATCGACGTCCCACTGGGGTGAGTTTTTCCTTGCCCGTATGTGGGCTTTGTACCGAGGATGTCGTTGTGGCTTGTGCAGCCCTTTGAGACACTTGTGATTTAGGGCTATATAAATAAAGATTGATTGATCGCTGCATGCTTTTGCTGCTGATGAGGCGGTTTTCTCGACTACGTCCAAAATAAAGTCCTAATTGGGATGAGCGCCGGATGTTTTATTCCACATCCTCGGGCGAGGAAGACAAAAGCAAAGAGAACCTGAATGGCGAGCCGGATAATCCGTCACACTCTCAACTTTTCTCTCCCCCTAATGTTTCTGCCTTAAATGTCTTCCCAAAGTCCAAGCGCCTGCAGGCACTTCCATTATAAACTACCGACATTCGTCATTCACGGCGTATCTATTAAGTCATTTTAAGGTTTCTATTAGGCTCAGGAATCAAACCGCAGCGGCTTTAAGCTGTAATGAGAAGAAGCGAGGGGGAGACGGCGATAAGGATAATTCACATGGAAATGTATGCAAATACATGCAAAAGCAGACACTGACCTCAGCTCAACACACAGAGCAGTAAATATCCCCCAAATTTTAACATTTCTTACTTTTCCCTTTCTTTGCCACCTGCCACAAACACTCATTAATATGCAAATATGGGGAGAGATCCGATTTTGCGAATTAATCAACCACACCCCTCCCGCGCGTGCTGTGATTACAAATGACAGACAGGCATCAAGTGAAAGTATGAAACATGAAACAACACCTTTGTTGAATCCAATACAGTAACGCTGTCTGAGGCTGAGCCAATCAGTGACCACGATACTGAATGGAGCATTCTGATTTGTTTGTTCTCGTTGAGTGGCAAATACTGCTGTAGTGTTCATTGTGCAATGCTGTGCTTAAAAAAAGGCTTAATTCAAGCCAAAAATGGAGATTATTGTCAAAAAAATAAATAAATGGTGATAAACTAAACCCGCAAACTTTGACTATAGTTAGCAACATAAACCAAGTTATAGGTGGATTTTAATATGTTAAGGCGAAAAACGATAATATACATCGCGATAGACATGTAATCAATATCCATAAAAATGCGTTCAATAAATAAAAACGTAGATTTTTTTTTTCCTTCTTTGCAGTGTCAATTATATTGACTGAGGTCCTGTCTACATTAAGCCGGATAACTCCTTAAACAAATACTTATTTAGCCTAAGGCCCGTGTCAGTCACACTAAACCGTCGTTTAAGGTTCCTCTCCTTGGATAACTTTTTACACCGGTAAGTGTGCCGTGTATTTCTTGAATGTCCGGCTCTTAGCTTTGTATAGACTCAATGATCGTTTACTAACTGAGTTCAGAGAGAAAGTTGTCAGGTCCAAACACTGATGACATATATTAAACAGACAAAGAAGCAAGGAATTAAACAGAGACAGAATTATATTTGGCTCAATTGAGGAGAAACGTCCGGGCTGTACTCTTGTACAGTCTCCACCACGCTCTGGCGAAAGATTGTACGCCTCGTCTTTTATTTGGACTTTCCCCGATTACATGGCAACAGCTTTTTCTAAGGGAGGCGGGTCTTAAACAGCCATCGCCTTTGATTACAAAACAGTTCAAAGAAAAGGTTGGTTCAAAGAAAAGGTCGTAAACATCCATCCATCCATCCATCTTCTTCCGCTTATCCGAGGTTGGGTCGCGGGGGAAGCAGCCTAAGCAGGGAAGCCCAGACTTCCCTCTCCCCAGCCATTTCGTCCAGCTCCTCCCGGGGGATCCCGAGGCGTTCCCAGGCCAGCCGGGAGACATAGTCTTCCCAACGTGTCCTGGGTCTTCCTCGTGGCCTCCTACCGGTCGGACGTGCCCTAAACAACTCCCTAGGGAGGCGCTTGGGTGGCATCCTGACTAGATGCCCGAACCACCTCATCTGGCTCCTCTCGATGTGGAGGAGCAGCGGCTTTACTTTGAGCTCTCCCCGGATGACAGAGCTTCTCACCCTATCTCTAAGGGAGAGCCCCGCCACCCGGCGGAGGAAACTCATTTCGGCCGCTTGTACCCGTGATCTTGTCCTTTCGGTCATAACCCAAAGCTCATGACCATAGGTGAGGATGGGAACGTAGATCGACCGGTAAATTGAGAGCTTTGCCTTCCGGCTCAGCTCCTTCTTCACCACAACGGATCGATACAGCGTCCGCATTACTGAAGACGCCGCACCGATCCGCCTGTCGATCTCACGATCCACTCTTCCCTCACTCGTGAACAAGACTACGAGGTACTTGAACTCCTCCACTTGGGGCAAGATCTCCTCCCCAACCCGGAGATGGCACTCCACCCTTTTCCGGGCGAGAACCATGGACTCGGACTTGGAGGTGCTGATTCTCATCCCAGTCGCTTCACACTCGGCTGCGAACCGATCCAGTGAGAGCTGAAGATCCTGGCCAGATGAAGCCATCAGGACCACATCATCTGCAAATAGCAGAGACCTAATCCTGCAGCCACCAAACCGAATCCCCTCAACGCCTTGACTGCGCCTAGAAATTCTGTCCATAAAAGTTATGAACAGAATCGGTGACAAAGGGCAGCCTTGGCGGAGTCCAACCCTCACCGGAAACGTGTCCGACTTACTGCCGGCAATGCGAACCAAGCTCTGACACTGATCATACAGGGAGCGGACCGCCACAATCAGACAGTCCGAAACCCCATATTCTCTGAGCACTCCCCACAGGTCGTAAACAGTTCAAAGAAAAGTTCGTAAAACAGTTCAAAGAAGAGGTGCCTGTAGCTTGGGCGGGCCCTGCTTTCTCTCCGCTTTGTAGATCTCGGGTCAAGACAAAATCTTCCTGTGGATTACAATAGAAGAAAGAAACCCACGCCTTCATGTCGCTTCCCATCCTACACAGTGGAGTTTTACAAGCCTTCTGCTTGGTAGGATCAAAGACAGCTTTTGTCGTCTCGCAGGGCGAGCTGAACTCAATGTAACAAAGTTTTGTGATAACTTAGATACAATAATTCTGACAAAGTGACACCAGAAAGACTGCACCCCACACAGGAAGTGACATCAGAAGGAACGCGCCACAGCCAGTTTCATAATAAAACGGTTTCGGCGGCAACCACTAGAAAGATGGAGGCGAGTCATCCAGACATGGCCGTGTTTCTCATTCTTCTACATGTACAGACGCTTGTGGAAATCACACATGAATACCTTAAGAGAAGCAAACGGCCGATTGCAGCTATTCGGGATACAACACTTCTCAGACAGAAACAAAGCAATGTTGAGCGACGGTTTTGGATAAGGTCTGGAAGAACGGCAGCCTGGCGGGGTGTGTTTGTCAACGAGTGTGTTGTGCCAGAGGAATGGCAAGAGAACTTTCAAATGTCCGGGTCAGCTGTGATTCTACTTGCCGAAAAACGTTGTTCATTTGTCAAAGGAGAGACAACGATAATGCGGGTTCCCGTGGATGTGATAAAACAGGTAGCGTGTGCTTTGTATTACCTGGTCGACGAGGGAAGAATACGGAAAACAGCGAATGCATTTGGACTGGCAAAGCAGACTGTATCAGTTATTGTCCGCCATGTATGTCGCGGACTCAACGTCTAGGTCCAGAGTATATAAAGTCACCAAAAACAAATGGAGAATGAAGGTGAAGGCAAAAGAGTGAGGAGTGTCCTGACCAGATATCTAGATCCTGAGATTAATTGTTGTAAAATGTTCTTTATCACATTGTTTACTTTGAAATGTCCATTAAAAGATTTGATTAATTTATGATGGCTCAGGTGTGATTCACTACAATAACAGAAAGAGCAGCCATTTTTTTATATCTTTACACAAGTCCATCCATCCCTGCATCCTTTTTTTACCGCCTTGCACAAGTCGCAGATAAGAAAGAAAGAATACACTTCTTTCATCTCCGTAATATCGCTAAAATTCGTTCCATTTTGTCCACTAGCGACGCTGAGATCATTATTCATGCGTTCGTTACGTCTCGTCTCGATTACTGTAACGTATTATTTTCGGGTCTCCCTATGTCTAGCATTAAAAGATTACAGTTGGTACAAAATGCGGCTGCTAGACTTATGACAAGAACAAGAAAGTTTGATCATATTACGCCTATACTGGCTCACCTGCACTGGCTTCCTGTGCACTTAAGATGTGACTTTAAGGTTTTACTACTTACGTATAAAATACTACACGGTCTAGCTCCGTCCTATCTTGTCGATTGCATTGTACCATATGTGCCGGCAAGAAATCTGCGTTCAAAGAACTCCGGCTTATTAGTGATTCCCAGAGCCCAAAAAAAGTCTGCGGGCTGTAGAGCGTTTTCTATTCGGGCTCCAGCACTATGGAATGCCCTCCCGGTAACAGTTAGAGATGCTACCTCAGTAGAAACATTTAAGTCCCATCTCAAAACTCATTTGTATACTCTAGCCTTTGAATAGCCCCCCTTTTTTAGACCAGTTGATCTGCCGTTTCTTTTCTTTTCTCCTCTGCTCCCCCCTATCCCTTGTGGAGGGGAAGACACACAGATCCGGTGGCCATGGATGGGGTGCTGGCTGTCCGGGGTCGGGACCCGGGGTGGACCGCTCGCCTGTATATCGGTTGGGAACATCTCTGCGCTGCTGACCCGTCTCCGCTCAGGATGGTTTCCTGCTGACCCCACTGTGGACTGGACTCTTACTGTTATGCTGGATCCACTATGGACTGGACTCTCACAATATTATGTTAGACCCACTCGACATCCATTGCATTCGGTCTCCCTAGAGGGGGGGGGGTTACCCACATATGCGGTCCTCTCCAAGGTTTCTCATAGTCATTCACATCGACGTCCCACTGGGGTGAGTTTTTCCTTGCCCTTATGTGGGCTATACCGAGGATGTCGTTGTGGCTTGTGCAGCCCTTTGAGACACTTGTGATTTAGGGCTATATAAATAAACATTGATTGATTGATTGATTGATTGATTCCAGGTCGGAGGTGACTATGACGCGCGCATTTTTTTTTTTTTGGCGCATGCGAAATACCAGGGGTGTCAAAGTCAATGCCTTGACTTAATTATCTATAGCAGTGGTCCCCAACCACAGGGCCGCGGCCCGGTACCGGTCCATTGATCGATTGGTAAAGGGCCACACAAGAAATTAAAAAAAAAGGGTTGTTTCTTTCTGTTATTAATATTTATGGTTCCTACATTATATATCAATATATATCAATACTGTCTGCAGGGATACAGTCCGTAAGCACACATGATTGTATTTGTTTATGACAACAACAAAAAAAGTACCATACCCCTCCACCGGTCCATGGGGACAAATTTTCAAGCGTTGACCGGTCCACAGTTACAAAAAGGTTGGGGACCACTGATCTATAGCACCCGGGATGATATCTGATTAGTATTAGAACCGGCCCGCAGGCCACAGCCACCTGCTGCTGTTTTGCATGCACCAATACTCCACGAGTGTTGGTGCTAGGACTTTTCACAAGACTTTATGGGGTCCCACAGAAAATGTTTAGGGTCCCACTTTTTTGTAACCAGTTTGAAAACAAATGATAAATGAATGCATTATCCTGTTGTATCTCACATTCTATAATGTGTTTTGAAAAAAGGTTGTCATAAACGTAAAAAAATTAAAATAAATAAAACACATTTTAATGCATATGTACATTTATTCAGTTGTAAACATTCATTCACTTTCTTCTTTCCTTCATGGATCTAAACTTTACTTAAACTTTTTGTAATATTTTCAGAATGTGTTCTATTTTTGGTTTTAATTAGGGCCCGCACGGCCCATTGCAAAAGGACTCCCACAGGGAGTCCTTATGCAATGGGACATAAGGACCTATTGTTATTCGTCCGTTTTATTATTCTTTCTTTCTTCTTCCGCCGCCTCTTTGAGCACTAATTTGACCCACTTAACATGCTTCAAAACTCACCAAATTTGACCCACACATCAGGACCTGCGAAAATTGCCTTTTAATAAAATAACCAAACCCCAAAACTCAAAATTGCGCTCTAGCGCCCCCTAGGAAGAAGAAAAAACTACGCTGCCTGTAACTCCCACTAGGAAGGTCGGAGAGACATGAAACAAAAACCTTTATGTAGGTCTGACTTAGACCTACATTTTTCAATTGTACATCTTCGGGCTAAAATCAACAGGAAGTTGGCAATTCCCCCTTCAAGACAAAAAAGTACTAAAAACAGTCACTTTTGCCTCTTTGAGCTATAATTTGACCCCGTTAACATGCTTCAAAACTCACCAAACTGAACACACACATCAGGACTGGCTAAAACTGTGATCTAATGAAAAAACCTAACCCCAAATCCTAAAATTGTGCTCTACAGCAATTTTTTCATAAAACGCACAAAAAACTGCTCCTCGGAAGACAAAAACTACAAAACTGCCTGTAACTCCCACTGGGAAGGTCGGAGAGACATGAAACAAAAACCTCTATGTAGGTCTCACTTAGACCTACATTTCATAAATTGACTACCCCCAGCAAAAATCAACAGGAAGTTTGCTATTCCCCCTTCAAAACAAATTTTTTGTAAAAACCGGTCTCCTTCCTTCAAAAACAAACTCCTCTGAGCGCGTTTGTCGTTTCGCCTTCAAACTAACACAGGTGAGAGATAAAACCCTTGTGATTACAACAACAGAAGCGCTTTTTAATTAACTGCTCCGGTTTTGATTTTATGACTCTTCAAAGACCCGCTGCGCTGATGCTGCTGCAATGCTGTTTTTTTAAGATGGCTGCTTAAAAGCAGGAAGCACCAACGTGCCCACACAATGCAGACAAGGTAGGTACACTAGACAAAAGTATTGGGACAATTCGGACTAAAAGTAGACAAAAGTATTGGGACACTTAGGACTAGCACCTGCCAAATACGCGGGCCCGTCCAACGCTGCTTGCAGCTTTAATTGATTGATTGAAACTTGTATTCGTAGATTGCACAGTACAGTACATCTTCCGTACAATTGACCACTAAATGGTAACACCAGAATAAGATTTTCAACTTGTTTAAGTCGGGGTCCACGTTAATCAATTCATGGTCAAAGTAAGACAAAGAAAACAATCTGAAGTTGTCTTTATTTTTTTGTTTTAATTCCATGGTTTTTATAGTCCGGCCCGCGTGTGCACAGATTTCCCTCCATGCGGCCCCCCGAGCTAAAATGAGTTTGACACCCCTGATCTATACAGTGACAGCCAGTAGTTGTGATCAATTGTCTTGTCATTGTGGCAAATAAAGACATTTATTGTTTGATCAGTTCTTTCAAACCGCTAATGGTAACATGTGACAGCCGGTGATTGCGTCTTTTATTGTTCTTGAATTATTTTCATGTTTTTGTTTTAAAAAAACAAAAAAACATTTTAAGCCGACTGCAAACTACAAACCCCGTTTCCATATGAGTTGGGAAATTGTGTTAGATGTAAATATAAACGGAATACAATGATTTGCGAATCATTTTCAACCCATATTCAGTTGAATATGCTACAAAGACAATATATTTGTTGTTCAATTTTGGCAAATAATCATTAACTTTAGAATTTGATGCCAGCAACACGTGACAAAGAAGTTGGGAAAGGTGGCAATAAATACTGATAAAGTTGAGGAATGCTCATCAAACACTTATTTGGAACATCCCACAGGTGAACAGGCAAATTGGGAACAGGTGGGTGCCATGATTGGGTATAAAAGTAGATTCCATGAAATGCTCAGTCATTCACAAACAAGGATGGGGCGAGGGTCACAACTTTGTCAACAAATGCGTGAGCAAATTGTTGAACAGTTTAAGAAAAACCTTTCTCAAGCTGGCTAACTTCCTAGTACGGTAGTCTGGCTGGCTAATACCTGGCAGCTTGGTTAACTTTTTGGTAACCTAGCTAACTAACATTTGGTAGCCTAGCTCGCTAAGATTCGGTAACTTGGCTAACTTCCCAGTCGCCAAACTGGCTCACTTCCTGGTAGCTTTGCTAACTTACTAGTTGCTTAGCTGGCTAACAACTGGCAGCTTGGCTAACTACCTAGAAGCTTAGCTGACTAACTTCCTAGTAGTCTGGCTGGCGAACACCTGGCAGCTTGGTTAACTTTTTGGTAACCTAGCTAACTAACATTTGGTAGCCTAGGTCGCTAAGATTCGGTAACTTGGCTAACTTCCCAGTCGCCAAACTGGCTCACTTCCTGGTAGCTTTGCTAACTTACTAGTTGCTTAGCTGGCTAACAACTGGCAGCTTGGCTAACTACCTAGAAGCTTAGCTGGCTAACTTCCTAGTAGTCTGGCTGGCTAACACCTGGCAGCTTGGCTAACTTTTTGGTAACCTAGCTAACTAACATTTGGTAGCCTAGCTCGCTAACATTCGGTAACTTGGCTAACTTCCCAGTCGCCAAACTGGCTCACTTCCTGGTAGCTTCGCTAATTTACTAGTTGCCGAGCTGGCTATAACTCCCTGGTAGCCTAGCTAGCTAACATTTGGTAGCTTGGCTGACTTTCTAGTAGCCAAACTGGCTGACATCCCGGTAGCTTGGCTAACTTACTCGTTCCCTAGCGGGCTATAACTTCCTAGGGACGGCGTGGCGCAGTGGAAGAGTGGCCGTGCGCGACCCGAGGGTCCCTGGTTCAATCCCCACCTAGTACCAACCTCGTCATGTCCGTTGTGTCCTGAGCAAGACACTTCACCCTTGCTCCTGATGGGTGCTGGTTAGCGCCTTGCATGGCAGCTCCCTCCATCAGTGTGTGAATGTGTGTGTGAATGGGTAAATGTGGAAGTAATGTCAAAGCGCTTTGAGTACCTTGAAGGTAGAAAAGCGCTATACAAGTACAACCCATTTATCATTTATTTATCAACCAGCTATTGAAAGGAATTTAGGGATTTCACCATCTACGGTCCGTAATATCATCAAAGGGTTCAGAGAATCTGGAGAAATACCTGCACGTAAGCAGCTAAGCCCGTGACCTTCGATCCCTCAGGCTGTACTGCATCAACAAGCGACATCAGTGTGTAAAGGATATCACCACATGGGCTCAGGAACACTTCAGAAACCCACTGTCGGTAACTACAGTTGGTCGCTACATCTGTAAGTGCAAGTTAAAACTCTCATATGCAAGGCGAAAACCGTTTATCAACAACACCCAGAAACGCCGTCGGCTTCGCTGGGCCTGAGCTCATCTAAGATGGACTGATATAAAGTGGAAAAGTGTTCTGTGGTCTGACGGGTCCACATTTCAAATTGTTTTTGGAAACTGTGGACGTCGTGTCCTCCGGACCAAAGAGGAAAAGAACCATCCGGATTGTTATAGGCGCAAAGTTGAAAAGCCAGCATCTGTGATGGTATGGGGGTGTATTAGTGCCCAAGACATGGGTAACTTACACATCTGTGAAGGCGCCATTAATGCTGAAAGGTACATACAGGTTTTGGAGCAACATATGTTGCCATCCAAGCAACGTTACCATGGACGCCCCTGCTTATTTCAGCAAGACAATGCCAAGCCACGTGATACATCAACGTGGCTTCATAGTAAAATAGTGCGGGCCTGTAGTCCAGACCATTGAAAATGTTTGGCACATTATGAAGCCTAAAATACCACAACGGAGACCCCCGGACTGTTGAACAACTTAAGCTGTACATCAAGCAAGAATGGGAAAGAATTCTACCTGAGAAGCTTAAAAAACGTTTACTGAGTGTTGTTAAAAGGAAAGGCCATGTAACACAGTGGCGAACATGCCCTTTCCCAACTACTTTGGCATGTGTTGTAGCCATGAAATTCTAAGTTAATTATTATTTGCAAAAAAAAAAATAAAGTTTATGAGTTTGAACATCAAATATCTTGTCTTTGTAGTGCATTCAATTGAATATGGGTTGAAAAGGATTTGCAAATCATTGTATTCTGTTTATATTTACATCTAACACAATTTCCCAACTCATATGGAAACGGGGTTTGTACATCATAAAGTCTTTTGAAATGTTAGAATGTTGCCCGTGCAGTCAGAGGGTCTACGATGGCCACAGCTTGACCCTGGGACTGATTCATTACATTCTAATAAATTGCAACGGAATAAATGTGTTGTTCCTTCTTTACTTGAAGCAGTGCTAAGCAGGACTTAATGAGAAATGTGTCGGCGGTGGACGTTTGGGGAATGAGGCCCCCGAGAAGTGCAGCGGTGCCAGTTTGCTCCTCGGACTGTCCACTGACAGGACTCTCTGATTTAATGAGGCACATGGCGAACACTCGGGCAAGTCTCAGTAACACTTTTGTTTCCAGCAAGGTCAATGAGCAAGTGCAAACCCTCGTCTTTATAATAGGAACGGAGGGGGAGGGAGGAGTGAGGGAGGGTCGATATCACAAACCGCAGACAAGCCCACAATACACACACACACTTCAAGTGTAATAGCGTGTATAAATATAGCATTTAGAGGTCCGCAGGATTAACAACAGTCGCTCACTTCCCCTGATGTGTTCATTGCAAACACCGTCGTAACTGCAATGACAACAGCCTAGCCAGAACCGCTTCCAAACACACACACACACTCCTGTATTTGGTACCTTCTTGAGACCGCCGAAAAATCTCCCTCTTTAGGACCACCCTTTCCAGATATATAACGATTTGTATTTACAACACTAATAATATATACATACTATGCAAATATAAAAAAGCTTGTCGTGGAAAATGAGTTGGAATTTCACAAGAAAAAGGTCACAATTTCACAAGAAAAACTTCGAATTTTGGCAGTATTATAATAAAAGTCGTCATTGTACTCAACGCAAGTCAAGATTTTACAAGCAAAACTGAACATTTGTGAAATATTGTGATAAAAGTTGGACTTTTACTCAATAACAGTCGCAATTTTAAAAGAAAAGCCTAACATTTTGGCAATTTTATGAAAGGAGTCGTAATGTTATGCGACAAAAGTCACAATTTTGGAAGAAAACTTTCAACATGTTGGCAATATTGTGATAATAATCGGAATTTTACTTGGCAAGATTATGACAAAGGTCATAATTTTACTAAAAAAAATGCACTTTTTTAAAAGAACAAAAAAACTGGCAATATTGCGGTAAGTCAGAATTGTATATGACAAATGTCACCATTTTGCATTAAAAAGTAATTCTACATAAAAGTAATTTTACATAAAGTAATAATTTTATGAGAAAATATTGCAGTATTACAGAAACCCAAATAATATGAGAAATTGTTCCCAATTTTATAAGAAAAAAGTCGACACATTGTGAGAAAAAGACTACTTTCAGTTATTTTTATTTTTTTTTGTAATTGTTTTTTAATCTTCATTATTTACTTCAAGTTATTACAGTATGTCTCTATATACATATTTATTTATTTTTTTAAATACATTTTGGCCAAAGGGGGCGCATTTCAATTTCTTACACACACTTGTTATGTCATATGTTGACCAGAGGGGGAGCACTTTTAAAACCGACACATTGTCAATTTGAAAAATCTTTCCTTTTTGGGACCACCCTTATTTTGATAGATCTCACCACCAGGGGTGCAAATGAGACATTCTCGAGTAGATGCAATGGTTTTCCGTATTGGGACCATGATTTCGGTCCTAACTAGTTCACCGGTCCTCAGATGGAAGCTACTAATCCTTGTTGATGTCTCAAGAAGGGTAGAAATATGCGCGCGCACACACACACACACACACACACACACTCTTGTATTTGGTACCTTCTTGAGACCGCCGAAAAATCTCCCTCTTTAGGACCACCCTTTCTAGATATATAACGATTTGTATTTACAACACTAATAATATATACATACTATGCAAATATAAAAAAGCTTGTCGTGGAAAATGAGTTGGAATTTCACAAGAAAAAGGTCACAATTTCACAAGAAAAACTTCGAATTTTGGCAGTATTATAATAAAAGTCGTCATTGTACTCAACGCAAGTCAAGATTTTACAAGCAAAACTGAACATTTGTGAAATATTGTGATAAAAGTTGGACTTTTACTCAATAAGAGTCGCAATTTTACAAGAAAAGCCTAACATTTTGGCAATTTTATGAAAGGAGTCGTAATGTTATGCGACAAAAGTCACAATTTTGGAAGAAAACTTTCAACATGTTGGCAATATTATAATAATAATCGGAATTTTACTTGGCAAGATTATGACAAAGGTCATAATTTTACTAAAAAAAATGCACTTTTTTAAAAGAACAAAAAAACTGGCAATATTGCGGTAAGTCAGAATTGTATATGACAAATGTCACCATTTTGCATTAAAAAGTAATTCTACATAAAAGTAATTTTACATAAAGTAATAATTTTATGAGAAAATATTGCAATATTACAGAAACCCAAATAATATGAGAAATTGTTCCCAATTTTATAAGAAAAAAGTCGACACATTGTGAGAAAAAGACTACTTTTTTTTTGTAATTGTTTTTTAATCTTCATTATTTACTTCAAGTTATTACAGTATGTCTCTATATACATATTTTTTTATTTTTTTAAATACATTTTGGCCAAAGGGGGCGCATTTCAATTTCTTACACACACTTGTTATGTCATATGTTGACCAGAGGGGGAGCACTTTTAAAACCGACACATTGTCAATTTGAAAAATCTTTCCTTTTTGGGACCACCCTCATTTTGATAGATCTCACCACCAGGGGTGCAAATGAGACATTCTCAAGTAGATGCAATGGTTTTCCGTATTGGGACCATGATTTCGGTCCTAACTAGTTCACTGGTCCTCAGATGGAAGGTACTATTCCTTGTTGATGTCTCAAGAAGGGTAGAAATATGCGCGCGCACACACACACACACACACACACTCTTGTATTTGGTACCTTCTTGAGACCGCCGAAAAATCTCCCTCTTTAGGACCACCCTTTCTAGATATATAACGATTTGTATTTACAACACTAATAATATATACATACTATGCAAATATAAAAAAGCTTGTCGTGGAAAATGAGTTGGAATTTCACAAGAAAAAGGTCACAATTTCACAAGAAAAACTTCGAATTTTGGCAGTATTATAATAAAAGTCGTCATTGTACTCAACGCAAGTCAAGATTTTACAAGCAAAACTGAACATTTGTGAAATATTGTGATAAAAGTTGGACTTTTACTCAATAACAGTCGCAATTTTACAAGAAAAGCCTAACATTTTGGCAATTTTATGAAAGGAGTCGTAATGTTATGCGACAAAAGTCACAATTTTGGAAGAAAACTTTCAACATGTTGGCAATATTATAATAATAATCGGAATTTTACTTATTATGACAAAGGTCATAATTTTACTAAAAAAAATGCACTTTTTTAAAAGAACAAAAAAACTGGCAATATTGCGGTAAGTCAGAATTGTATATGACAAATGTCACCATTTTGCATTAAAAAGTAATTCTACATAAAAGTAATTTTACATAAAGTAATAATTTTATGAGAAAATATTGCAATATTACAGAAACCCAAATAATATGAGAAATTGTTCCCAATTTTATAAGAAAAAAGTCGACACATTGTGAGAAAAAGACTACTTTCAGTTATTTTATTTTTTTTTGTAATTGTTTTTTAATCTTCATTATTTACTTCAAGTTATTACAGTATGTCTCTATATACATATTTATTTTTTTTAAATACATTTTGGCCAAAGGGGGCGCATTTCAATTTCTTACACACACTTGTTATGTCATATGTTGACCAGAGGGGGAGCACTTTTAAAACCGACACATTGTCAATTTGAAAAATCTTTCCTTTTTGGGACCACCCTCATTTTGATAGATCTCACCACCAGGGGTGCAAATGAGACATTCTCAAGTAGATGCAATGGTTTTCCGTATTGGGACCATGATTTCGGTCCTAACTAGTTCACCGGTCCTCAGATGGAAGCTACTAATCCTTGTTGATGTCTCAAGAAGGGTAGAAATATGCGCGCGCACACACACACACACACACACTCTTGTATTTGGTACCTTCTTGAGACCGCCGAAAAATCTCCCTCTTTAGGACCACCCTTTCTAGATATATAACGATTTGTATTTACAACACTAATAATATATAAATACTATGCAAATATAAAAAAGCTTGTCGTGGAAAATGAGTTGGAATTTCACAAGAAAAAGGTCACAATTTCACAAGAAAAACTTCGAATTTTGGCAGTATTATAATAAAAGTCGTCATTGTACTCAACGCAAGTCAAGATTTTACAAGCTAAACTGAACATTTGTGAAATATTGTGATAAAAGTTGGACTTTTACTCAATAACAGTCGCAATTTTACAAGAAAAGCCTAACATTTTGGCAATTTTATGAAAGGAGTCGTAATGTTATGCGACAAAAGTCACAATTTTGGAAGAAAACTTTCAACATGTTGGCAATATTATAATAATAATCGGAATTTTACTTATTATGACAAAGGTCATAATTTTACTAAAAAAAATTCACTTTTTTAAAAGAACAAAAAAACTGGCAATATTGCGGTAAGTCAGAATTGTATATGACAAATGTCACCATTTTGCATTAAAAAGTAATTCTACATAAAAGTAATTTTACATAAAGTAATAATTTTATGAGAAAATATTGCAATATTACAGAAACCCAAATAATATGAGAAATTGTTCCCAATTTTATAAGAAAAAAGTCGACACATTGTGAGAAAAAGACTACTTTCAGTTATTTTTATTTTTTTTTGTAATTGTTTTTTAATCTTCATTATTTACTTCAAGTTATTACAGTATGTCTCTATATACATATTTATTTATTTTTTTAAATACATTTTGGCCAAAGGGGGCGCATTTCAATTTCTTACACACACTTGTTATGTCATATGTTGACCAGAGGGGGAGCACTTTTAAAACCGACACATTGTCAATTTGAAAAATCTTTCCTTTTTGGGACCACCCTCATTTTGATAGATCTCACCACCAGGGGTGCAAATGAGACATTCTCAAGTAGATGCAATGGTTTTCCGTATTGGGACCATGATTTCGGTCCTAACTAGTTCACCGGTCCTCAGATGGAAGCTACTAATTCTTGTTGATGTCTCAAGAAGGGTAGAAATATGCGCGCGCACACACACACACACACACACACACTCTTGTATTTGGTACCTTCTTGAGACCGCCGAAAAATCTCCCTCTTTAGGACCACCCTTTCTAGATATATAACGATTTGTATTTACAACACTAATAATATATACATACTATGCAAATATAAAAAAGCTTGTCGTGGAAAATGAGTTGGAATTTCACAAGAAAAAGGTCACAATTTCACAAGAAAACCTTCGAATTTTGGCAGTATTATAATAAAAGTCGTCATTGTACTCAACGCAAGTCAAGATTTTACAAGCAAAACTGAACATTTGTGAAATATTGTGATAAAAGTTGGACTTTTACTCAATAACAGTCGCAATTTTACAAGAAAAGCCTAACATTTTGGCAATTTTATGAAAGGAGTCGTAATGTTATGCGACAAAAGTCACAATTTTGGAAGAAAACTTTCAACATGTCGGCAATATTATAATAATAATCGGAATTTTACTTGGCAAGATTATGACAAAGGTCATAATTTTACTAAAAAAAATTCACTTTTTTAAAAGAACAAAAAAACTGGCAATATTGCGGTAAGTCAGAATTGTATATGACAAATGTCACCATTTTGCATTAAAAAGTAATTCTACATAAAAGTAATTTTACATAAAGTAATAATTTTATGAGAAAATATTGCAATATTACAGAAACCCAAATAATATGAGAAATTGTTCCCAATCCTATAAGAAAAAAGTCAACACATTGTGAGAAAAAGACTACTTTCAGTTATTTTTATTTTTTTTTGTAATTGTTTTTTAATCTTCATTATTTACTTCAAGTTATTACAGTATGTCTCTATATACATATTTATTTATTTTTTTAAATACATTTTGGCCATAGGGGGCGCATTTCAATTTCTTACACACACTTGTTATGTCATATGTTGACCAGAGGGGGAGCACTTTTAAAACCGACACATTGTCAATTTGAAAAATCTTTCCTTTTTGGGACCACCCTCATTTTGATAGATCTCACCACCAGGGGTGCAAATGAGACATTCTCAAGTAGATGCAATGGTTTTCCGTATTGGGACCATGATTTCGGTCCTAACTAGTTCACCGGTCCTCAGATGGAAGCTACTAATTCTTGTTGATGTCTCAAGAAGGGTAGAAATATGCGCGCGCACACACACACACACACACACACACTCTTGTATTTTGTACCTTCTTGAGACCGCCGAAAAATCTCCCTCTTTAGGACCACCCTTTCTAGATATATAACGATTTGTATTTACAACACTAATAATATATACATACTATGCAAATATAAAAAAGCTTGTCGTGGAAAATGAGTTGGAATTTCACAAGAAAAAGGTCACAATTTCACAAGGAAAACTTTGAATTTTGGCAGTATTATAATAAAAGTCGTCATTGTACTCAACGCAAGTCAAGATTTTACAAGCAAAACTGAACATTTGTGAAATATTGTGATAAAAGTTGGACTTTTACTCAATAACAGTCGCAATTTTACAAGAAAAGCCTAACATTTTGGCAATTTTATGAAAGGAGTCGTAATGTTATGCGACAAAAGTCACAATTTTGGAAGAAAACTTTCAACATGTTGGCAATATTATAATAATAATCGGAATTTTGCTTGGCAAGATTATGACAAAGGTCATAATTTTACTAAAAAAAATTCACTTTTTTAAAAGAACAAAAAAACTGGCAATATTGCGGTAAGTCAGAATTGTATATGACAAATGTCACCATTTTGCATTAAAAAGTAATTCTACATAAAAGTAATTTTACATAAAGTAATAATTTTATGAGAAAATATTGCAATATTATAGAAACCCAAATAATATGAGAAATTGTTCCCAATTTTATAAGAAAAAAGTCGACACATTGTGAGAAAAAGACTACTTTTTTTTTGTAATTGTTTTTTAATCTTCATTATTTACTTCAAGTTATTACAGTATGTCTCTATATACATATTTATTTATTTTTTTTAAATACATTTTGGCCAAAGGGGGCGCATTTCAATTTCTTACACACACTTGTTATGTCATATGTTGACCAGAGGGGGAGCACTTTTAAAACCGACACATTGTCAATTTGAAAAATCTTTCCTTTTTGGGACCACCCTCATTTTGATAGATCTCACCACCAGGGGTGCAAATGAGACATTCTCAAGTAGATGCAATGGTTTTCCGTATTGGGACCATGATTTCGGTCCTAACTAGTTCACCGGTCCTCAGATGGAAGCTACTAATTCTTGTTGATGTCTCAAGAAGGGTAGAAATATGCGCGCGCACACACACACACACACACTCTTGTATTTGGTACCTTCTTGAGACCGCCGAAAAATCTCCCTCTTTAGGACCACCCTTTCTAGATATATAACGATTTGTATTTACAACACTAATAATATATACATACTATGCAAATATAAAAAAGCTTGTCGTGGAAAATGAGTTGGAATTTCACAAGAAAAAGGTCACAATTTCACAAGAAAAACTTCGAATTTTGGCAGTATTATAATGAAAGTCGTCATTGTACTCAACGCAAGTCAAGATTTTACAAGCTAAACTGAACATTTGTGAAATATTGTGATAAAAGTTGGACTTTTACTCAATAACAGTCGCAATTTTACAAGAAAAGCCTAACATTTTGGCAATTTTATGAAAGGAGTCGTAATGTTATGCGACAAAAGTCACAATTTTGGAAGAAAACTTTCAACATGTTGGCAATATTATAATAATAATCGGAATTTTACTTATTATGACAAAGGTCATAATTTTACTAAAAAAAATTCACTTTTTTAAAAGAACAAAAAAACTGGCAATATTGCGGTAAGTCAGAATTGTATATGACAAATGTCACCATTTTGCATTGAAAAGTAATTCTACATCAAAGTAATTTTACATAAAGTAATAATTTTATGAGAAAATATTGCAATATTACAGAAACCCAAATAATATGAGAAATTGTTCCCAATTTTATAAGAAAAAAGTCGACACATTGTGAGAAAAAGACTACTTTCAGTTATTATTATTTTTTTTTGTAATTGTTTTTTAATCTTCATTATTTACTTCAAGTTATTACAGTATGTCTCTATATACATATTTATTTATTTTTTTAAATACATTTTGGCCAAAGGGGGCGCATTTCAATTTCTTACACACACTTGTTATGTCATATGTTGACCAGAGGGGGAGCACTTTTAAAACCGACACATTGTCAATTTGAAAAATCTTTCCTTTTTGGGACCACCCTCATTTTGATAGATCTCACCACCAGGGGTGCAAATGAGACATTCTCAAGTAGATGCAATGGTTTTCCGTATTGGGACCATGATTTCGGTCCTAACTAGTTCACCGGTCCTCAGATGGAAGCTACTAATCCTTGTTGATGTCTCAAGAAGGGTAGAAATATGCGCGCGCGCACACACACACACACACTCTTGTATTTGGTACCTTCTTGAGACCGCCGAAAAATCTCCCTCTTTAGGACCACCCTTTCTAGATATATAACGATTTGTATTTACAACACTAATAATATATACATACTATGCAAATATAAAAAAGCTTGTCGTGGAAAATGAGTTGGAATTTCACAAGAAAAAGGTCACAATTTCACAAGGAAAACTTCGAATTTTGGCAGTATTATAATAAAAGTCGTCATTGTACTCAACGCAAGTCAAGATTTTACAAGCAAAACTGAACATTTGTGAAATATTGTGATAAAAGTTGGACTTTTACTCAATAACAGTCGCAATTTTACAAGAAAAGCCTAACATTTTGGCAATTTTATGAAAGGAGTCGTAATGTTATGCGACAAAAGTCACAATTTTGGAAGAAAACTTTCAACATGTTGGCAATATTATAATAATAATCGGAATTTTGCTTGGCAAGATTATGACAAAGGTCATAATTTTACAAAAAAAAATGCACTTTTTTAAAAGAACAAAAAAACTGGCAATATTGCGGTAAGTCAGAATTGTATATGACAAATGTCACCATTTTGCATTAAAAAGTAATTCTACATAAAAGTAATTTTACATAAAGTAATAATTTTATGAGAAAATATTGCAATATTACAGAAACCCAAATAATATGAGAAATTGTTCCCAATTTTATAAGAAAAAAGTCGACACATTGTGAGAAAAAGACTACTTTCAGTTATTTTTATTTTTTTTTGTAATTGTTTTTTAATCTTCATTATTTACTTCAAGTTATTACAGTATGCCTCTATATACATATTTATTTATTTTTTTAAATACATTTTGGCCAAAGGGGGCGCATTTCAATTTCTTACACACACTTGTTATGTCATATGTTGACCAGAGGGGGAGCACTTTTAAAACCGACACATTGTCAATTTGAAAAATCTTTCCTTTTTGGGACCACCCTCATTTTGATAGATCTCACCACCAGGGGTGCAAATGAGACATTCTCAAGTAGATGCAATGGTTTTCCGTATTGGGACCATGATTTCGGTCCTAACTAGTTCACCGGTCCTCAGATGGAAGCTACTAATCCTTGTTGATGTCTCAAGAAGGGTAGAAATATGCGCGCGCACACACACACACACACACACACACACACACACACACACACACACACACACACACACTCTTGTATTTGGTACCTTCTTGAGACCGCCGAAAAATCTCCCTCTTTAGGACCACCCTTTCTAGATATATAACGATTTGTATTTACAACACTAATAATATATACATACTATGCAAATATAAAAAAGCTTGTCGTGGAAAATGAGTTGGAATTTCACAAGAAAAAGGTCACAATTTCACAAGAAAAACTTCGAATTTTGGCAGTATTATAATAAAAGTCGTCATTGTACTCAACGCAAGTCAAGATTTTACAAGCAAAGCTGAACATTTGTGAAATATTGTGATAAAAGTTGGACTTTTACTCAATAACAGTCGCAATTTTACGAGAAAAGCCTAACATTTTGGCAATTTTATGAAAGGAGTCGTAATGTTATGCGACAAAAGTCACAATTTTGGAAGAAAACTTTCAACATGTTGGCAATATTATGATAATAATCGGAATTTTACTTGGCAAGATTATGACAAAGGTCATAATTTTACTAAAAAAAATTCACTTTTTTAAAAGAACAAAAAAACTGGCAATATTGCGGTAAGTCAGAATTGTATATGACAAATGTCACCATTTTGCATTAAAAAGTAATTCTACATAAAAGTAATTTTACATAAAGTAATAATTTTATGAGAAAATATTGCAGTATTACAGAAACCCAAATAATATGAGAAATTGTTCCCAATTTTATAAGAAAAAAGTCGACACATTGTGAGAAAAAGACTACTTTCAGTTATTTTTATTTTTTTTTGTAATTGTTTTTTAATCTTCATTATTTACTTCAAGTTATTACAGTATGTCTCTATATACATATTTATTTATTTTTTTAAATACATTTTGGCCAAAGGGGGCGCATTTCAATTTCTTACACACACTTGTTATGTCATATGTTGACCAGAGGGGGAGCACTTTTAAAACCGACACATTGTCAATTTGAAAAATCTTTCCTTTTTGGGACCACCCTCATTTTGATAGATCTCACCACCAGGGGTGCAAATGAGACATTCTCAAGTAGATGCAATGGTTTTCCGTATTGGGACCATGATTTCGGTCCTAACTAGTTCACCGGTCCTCAGATGGAAGCTACTAATCCTTGTTGATGTCTCAAGAAGGGTAGAAATATGCGCGCGCACACACACACACACACACTCTTGTATTTTGTACCTTCTTGAGACCGCCGAAAAATCTCCCTCTTTAGGACCACCCTTTCTAGATATATAACGATTTGTATTTACAACACTAATAATATATACATACTATGCAAATATAAAAAAGCTTGTCGTGGAAAATGAGTTGGAATTTCACAAGAAAAAGGTCACAATTTCACAAGGAAAACTTCGAATTTTGGCAGTATTATAATAAAAGTCGTCATTGTACTCAACGCAAGTCAAGATTTTACAAGCAAAACTGAACATTTGTGAAATATTGTGATAAAAGTTGGACTTTTACTCAATAACAGTCGCAATTTTACAAGAAAAGCCTAACATTTTGGCAATTTTATGAAAGGAGTCGTAATGTTATGCGACAAAAGTCACAATTTTGGAAGAAAACTTTCAACATGTTGGCAATATTATAATAATAATCGGAATTTTACTTGGCAAGATTATGACAAAGGTCATAATTTTACTAAAAAAAATTCACTTTTTTAAAAGAACAAAAAAACTGGCAATATTGCGGTAAGTCAGAATTGTATATGACAAATGTCACCATTTTGCATTAAAAAGTAATTCTACATAAAAGTAATTTTACATAAAGTAATAATTTTATGAGAAAATATTGCAATATTACAGAAACCCAAATAATATGAGAAATTGTTCCCAATTTTATAAGAAAAAAGTCGACACATTGTGAGAAAAAGACTACTTTCAGTTATTTTTATTTTTTTTTGTAATTGTTTTTTAATCTTCATTATTTACTTCAAGTTATTACAGTATGTCTCTATATACATATTTATTTATTTTTTTAAATACATTTTGGCCAAAGGGGGCGCATTTCAATTTCTTACACACACTTGTTATGTCATATGTTGACCAGAGGGGGAGCACTTTTAAAACCGACACATTGTCAATTTGAAAAATCTTTCCTTTTTGGGACCACCCTCATTTTGATAGATCTCACCACCAGGGGTGCAAATGAGACATTCTCAAGTAGATGCAATGGTTTTCCGTATTGGGACCATGATTTCGGTCCTAACTAGTTCACTGGTCCTCAGATGGAAGGTACTATTCCTTGTTGATGTCTCAAGAAGGGTAGAAATATGCGCGCGCACACACACACACACACACACACACACACTCTTGTATTTGGTACCTTCTTGAGACCGCCGAAAAATCTCCCTCTTTAGGACCACCCTTTCTAGATATATAACGATTTGTATTTACAACACTAATAATATATACATACTATGCAAATATAAAAAAGCTTGTCGTGGAAAATGAGTTGGAATTTCACAAGAAAAAGGTCACAATTTCACAAGGAAAACTTCGAATTTTGGCAGTATTATAATAAAAGTCGTCATTGTACTCAACGCAAGTCAAGATTTTACAAGCAAAACTGAACATTTGTGAAATATTGTGATAAAAGTTGGACTTTTACTCAATAACAGTCGCAATTTTCCAAGAAAAGCCTAACATTTTGGCAATTTTATGAAAGGAGTCGTAATGTTATGCGACAAAAGTCACAATTTTGGAAGAAAACTTTCAACATGTTGGCAATATTATGATAATAATCGGAATTTTACTTGGCAAGATTATGACAAAGGTCATAATTTTACTAAAAAAAATGCACTTTTTTAAAAGAACAAAAAAACTGGCAATATTGCGGTAAGTCAGAATTGTATATGACAAATGTCACCATTTTGCATTAAAAAGTAATTTTACATAAAGTAATAATTTTATGAGAAAATATTGCAATATTACAGAAACCCAAATAATATGAGAAATTGTTCCCAATTTTATAAGAAAAAAGTCGACACATTGTGAGAAAAAGACTACTTTCAGTTATTTTTTTTTTTTTTTGTAATTGTTTTTTAATCTTCATTATTTACTTCAAGTTATTACAGTATGTCTCTATATACATATTTATTTATTTTTTTAAATACATTTTGGCCAAAGGGGGCGCATTTCAATTTCTTACACACACTTGTTATGTCATATGTTGACCAGAGGGGGAGCACTTTTAAAACCGACACATTGTCAATTTGAAAAATCTTTCCTTTTTGGGACCACCCTCATTTTGATAGATCTCACCACCAGGGGTGCAAATGAGACATTCTCAAGTAGATGCAATGGTTTTCCGTATTGGGACCATGATTTCGGTCCTAACTAGTTCACCGGTCCTCAGATGGAAGCTACTAATTCTTGTTGATGTCTCAAGAAGGGTAGAAATGTGCGCGCGCACACACACACACACACACACTCTTGTATTTGGTACCTCCTTGAGACCGCCGAAAAATCTCCCTCTTTAGGACCACCCTTTCTAGATATATAACGATTTGTATTTACAACACTAATAATATATACATACTATGCAAATATAAAAAAGCTTGTCGTGGAAAATGAGTTGGAATTTCACAAGAAAAAGGTCACAATTTCACAAGGAAAACTTCGAATTTTGGCAGTATTATAATAAAAGTCGTCATTGTACTCAACGCAAGTCAAGATTTTACAAGCAAAACTGAACATTTGTGAAATATTGTGATAAAAGTTGGACTTTTACTCAATAACAGTCGCAATTTTACGAGAAAAGCCTAACATTTTGGCAATTTTATGAAAGGAGTCGTAATGTTATGCGACAAAAGTCACAATTTTGGAAGAAAACTTTCAACATGTTGGCAATATTATGATAATAATCGGAATTTTACTTGGCAAGATTATGACAAAGGTCATAATTTTACTAAAAAAAATTCACTTTTTTAAAAGAACAAAAAAACTGGCAATATTGCGGTAAGTCAGAATTGTATATGACAAATGTCACCATTTTGCATTAAAAAGTAATTTTACATAAAGTAATAATTTTATGAGAAAACATTGCAATATTACAGAAACCCAAATAATATGAGAAATTGTTCCCAATTTTATAAGAAAAAAGTCAACACATTGTGAGAAAAAGACTACTTTCAGTTATTATTTTTTGTTTTTTGTAATTGTTTTTTAATCTTCATTATTTACTTCAAGTTATTACAGTATGTCTCTATATACATATTTATTTATTTTTTTTAAATACATTTTGGCCAAAGGGGGCGCATTTCAATTTCTTACACACACTTGTTATGTCATATGTTGACCAGAGGGGGAGCACTTTTAAAACCGACACATTGTCAATTTGAAAAATCTTTCCTTTTTGGGACCACCCTCATTTTGATAGATCTCACCACCAGGGGTGCAAATGAGACATTCTCAAGTAGATGCAATGGTTTTCCGTATTGGGACCATGATTTCGGTCCTAACTAGTTCACCGGTCCTCAGATGGAAGCTACTAATTCTTGTTGATGTCTCAAGAAGGGTAGAAATATGCGCGCGCACACACACACACACACACACACACTCTTGTATTTGGTACCTTCTTGAGACCGCCGAAAAATCTCCCTCTTTAGGACCACCCTTTCTAGATATATAACGATTTGTATTTACAACACTAATAATATATACATACTATGCAAATATAAAAAAGCTTGTCGTGGAAAATGAGTTGGAATTTCACAAGAAAAAGGTCACAATTTCACAAGGAAAACTTCGAATTTTGGCAGTATTATAATAAAAGTCGTCATTGTACTCAACGCAAGTCAAGATTTTACAAGCAAAACTGATTATTTGTGAAATATTGTGATAAAAGTTGGACTTTTACTCAATAACAGTTGCAATTTTACAAGAAAAGCCTAACATTTTGGCAATTTTATGAAAGGAGTCGTAATGTTATGCGACAAAAGTCACAATTTTGGAAGAAAACTTTCAACATGTCGGCAATATTATAATAATAATCGGAATTTTACTTGGCAAGATTATGACAAAGGTCATAATTTTACTAAAAAAATGCACTTTTTTAAAAGAACAAAAAAACTGGCAATATTGCGGTAAGTCAGAATTGTATATGACAAATGTCACCATTTTGCATTAAAAAGTAATTCTACATAAAAGTAATTTTACATAAAGTAATAATTTTATGAGAAAATATTGCAATATTACAGAAACCCAAATAATATGAGAAATTGTTCCCAATTTTATAAGAAAAAAGTCGACACATTGTGAGAAAAAGACTACTTTTTTTTTGTAATTGTTTTTTAATCTTCATTATTTACTTCAAGTTATTACAGTATGTCTCTATATACATATTTATTTATTTTTTTTAAATACATTTTGGCCAAAGGGGGCGCATTTCAATTTCTTACACACACTTGTTATGTCATATGTTGACCAGAGGGGGAGCACTTTTAAAACCGACACATTGTCAATTTGAAAAATCTTTCCTTTTTGGGAGCACCCTCATTTTGATAGATCTCACCACCAGGGGTGCAAATGAGACATTCTCAAGTAGATGCAATGGTTTTCCGTATTGGGACCATGATTTCGGTCCTAACTAGTTCACCGGTCCTCAGATGGAAGCTACTGATTCTTGTTGATGTCTCAAGAAGGGTAGAAATATGCGCGCGCACACACACACACACACACACACTCTTGTATTTGGTACCTTCTTGAGACCGCCGAAAAATCTCCCTCTTTAGGACCACCCTTTCTAGATATATAACGATTTGTATTTACAACACTAATAATATATACATACTATGCAAATATAAAAAAGCTTGTCGTGGAAAATGAGTTGGAATTTCACAAGAAAAAGGTCACAATTTCACAAGAAAAACTTCGAATTTTGGCAGTATTATAATAAAAGTCGTCATTGTACTCAACGCAAGTCAAGATTTTACAAGCAAAACTGAACATTTGTGAAATATTGTGATAAAAGTTGGACTTTTACTCAATATCAGTCGCAATTTTACAAGAAAAGCCTAACATTTTGGCAATTTTATGAAAGGAGTCGTAATGTTATGCGACAAAAGTCACAATTTTGGAAGAAAACTTTCAACATGTTGGCAATATTATAATAATAATCGGAATTTTACTTATTATGACAAAGGTCATAATTTTACTAAAAAAAATTCACTTTTTTAAAAGAACAAAAAAACTGGCAATATTGCGGTAAGTCAGAATTGTATATGACAAATGTCACCATTTTGCATTAAAAAGTAATTTTACATAAAGTAATAATTTTATGAGAAAATATTGCAATATTACAGAAACCCAAATAATATGAGAAATTGTTCCCAATCTTATAAGAAAAAAGTCGACACATTGTGAGAAAAAGACTACTTTCAGTTATTTTTATTTTTTTTTGTAATTGTTTTTTAATCTTCATTATTTACTTCAAGTTATTACAGTATGTCTCTATATACATATTTATTTATTTTTTTTAAATACATTTTGGCCAAAGGGGGCGCATTTCAATTTCTTACACACACTTGTTATGTCATATGTTGACCAGAGGGGGAGCACTTTTAAAACCGACACATTGTCAATTTGAAAAATCTTTCCTTTTTGGGACCACCCTCATTTTGATAGATCTCACCACCAGGGGTGCAAATGAGACATTCTCAAGTAGATGCAATGGTTTTCCGTATTGGGACCATGATTTCGGTCCTAACTAGTTCACCGGTCCTCAGATGGAAGCTACTAATCCTTGTTGATGTCTCAAGAAGGGTAGAAATATGCGCGCGCACACACACACACACACACACTCTTGTATTTGGTACCTTCTTGAGACCGCCGAAAAATCTCCCTCTTTAGGACCACCCTTTCTAGATATATAACGACTTGTATTTACAACACTAATAATATATACATACTATGCAAATATAAAAAAGCTTGTCGTGGAAAATGAGTTGGAATTTCACAAGAAAAAGGTCACAATTTCACAAGGAAAACGTCGAATTTTGGCAGTATTATAATAAAAGTCGTCATTGTACTCAACGCAAGTCAAGATTTTACAAGCAAAACTGAACATTTGTGAAATATTGTGATAAAAGTTGGACTTTTACTCAATAACAGTCGCAATTTTACAAGAAAAGCCTAACATTTTGGCAATTTTATGAAAGGAGTCGTAATGTTATGCGACAAAAGTCACAATTTTGGAAGAAAACTTTCAACATGTCGGCAATATTATAATAATAATCGGAATTTTACTTGGCAAGATTATGACAAAGGTCATAATTTTACTAAAAAAAATGCACTTTTTTAAAAGAACAAAAAAACTGGCAATATTGCGGTAAGTCAGAATTGTATATGACAAATGTCACCATTTTGCATTAAAAAGTAATTCTACATAAAAGTAATTTTACATAAAGTAATAATTTTATGAGAAAATATTGCAATATTACAGAAACCCAAATAATATGAGAAATTGTTCCCAATTTTATAAGAAAAAAGTCGACACATTGTGAGAAAAAGACTACTTTCAGTTATTTTTATTTTTTTTTGTAATTGTTTTTTAATCTTCATTATTTACTTCAAGTTATTACAGTATGTCTCTATATACATATTTATTTATTTTTTTAAATACATTTTGGCCAAAGGGGGCGCATTTCAATTTCTTACACACACTTGTTATGTCATATGTTGACCAGAGGGGGAGCACTTTTAAAACCGACACATTGTGAGAAAAAGACTACTTTTTTTTTGTAATTGTTTTTTAATCTTCATTATTTACTTCAAGTTATTACAGTATGTCTCTATATACATATTTATTTATTTTTTTTAAATACATTTTGGCCAAAGGGGGCGCATTTCAATTTCTTACACACACTTGTTATGTCATATGTTGACCAGAGGGGGAGCACTTTTAAAACCGACACATTGTCAATTTGAAAAATCTTTCCTTTTTGGGACCACCCTCATTTTGATAGATCTCACCACCAGGGGTGCAAATGAGACATTCTCAAGTAGATGCAATGGTTTTCCGTATTGGGACCATGATTTCGGTCCTAACTAGTTCACCGGTCCTCAGATGGAAGCTACTAATTCTTGTTGATGTCTCAAGAAGGGTAGAAATATGCGCGCGCACACACACACACACACACACTCTTGTATTTGGTACCTTCTTGAGACCGCCGAAAAATCTCCCTCTTTAGGACCACCCTTTCTAGATATATAACGATTTGTATTTACAACACTAATAACATATACATACTATGCAAATATAAAAAAGCTTGTCGTGGAAAATGAGTTGGAATTTCACAAGAAAAAGGTCACAATTTCACAAGAAAACCTTCGAATTTTGGCAGTATTATAATAAAAGTCGTCATTGTACTCAACGCAAGTCAAGATTTTACAAGCAAAACTGAACATTTGTGAAATATTGTGATAAAAGTTGGACTTTTACTCAATAACAGTCGCAATTTTACAAGAAAAGCCTAACATTTTGGCAATTTTATGAAAGGAGTCGTAATGTTATGCGACAAAAGTCACAATTTTGGAAGAAAACTTTCAACATGTCGGCAATATTATGATAATAATCGGAATTTTACTTGGCAAGATTATGACAAAGGTCATAATTTTACTAAAAAAAATGCACTTTTTTAAAAGAACAAAAAAACTGGCAATATTGTGGTAAGTCAGAATCGTATATGACAAATGTCACCATTTTGCATTAAAAAGTAATTCTACATAAAAGTAATTTTACATAAAGTAATAATTTTATGAGAAAATATTGCAATATTACAGAAACCCAAATAATATGAGAAATTGTTCCCAATTTTATAAGAAAAAAGTCGACACATTGTGAGAAAAAGACTACTTTCAGTTATTTTATTTTTTTTTGTAATTGTTTTTTAATCTTCATTATTTACTTCAAGTTATTACAGTATGTCTCTATATACATATTTATTTATTTTTTTAAATACATTTTGGCCAAAGGGGGCGCATTTCAATTTCTTACATACACTTGTTATGTCATATGTTGACCAGAGGGGGAGCACTTTTAAAACCGACACATTGTCAATTTGAAAAATCTTTCCTTTTTGGGACCACCCTCATTTTGATAGATCTCACCACCAGGGGTGCAAATGAGACATTCTCGAGTAGATGCAATGGTTTTCCGTATTGGGACCATGATTTCGGTCCTAACTAGTTCACCGGTCCTCAGATGGAAGGTACTATTCCTTGTTGATGTCTCAAGAAGGGTAGAAATATGCGCGCGCACACACACACACACACACACTCTTGTATTTGGTACCTTCTTGAGACCGCCGAAAAATCTCCCTCTTTAGGACCACCCTTTCTAGATATATAACGATTTGTATTTACAACACTAATAATATATACATACTATGCAAATATAAAAAAGCTTGTCGTGGAAAATGAGTTGGAATTTCACAAGAAAAAGGTCACAATTTCACAAGAAAAACTTCGAATTTTGGCAGTATTATAATAAAAGTCGTCATTGTACTCAACGCAAGTCAAGATTTTACAAGCAAAGCTGAACATTTGTGAAATATTGTGATAAAAGTTGGACTTTTACTCAATAACAGTCGCAATTTTACAAGAAAAGCCTAACATTTTGGCAATTTTATGAAAGGAGTCGTAATGTTATGCGACAAAAGTCACAATTTTGGAAGAAAACTTTCAACATGTTGGCAATATTATAATAATAATCGGAATTTTACTTGGCAAGATTATGACAAAGGTCATAATTTTACTAAAAAAAATTCACTTTTTTAAAAGAACAAAAAAACTGGCAATATTGCGGTAAGTCAGATTTGTATACGACAAATGTCACCATTTTGCATTAAAAAGTAATTCTACATAAAAGTAATTTTACATAAAGTAATAATTTTATGAGAAAATATTGCAATATTACAGAAACCCAAATAATATGAGAAATTGTTCCCAATTTTATAAGAAAAAAGTCGACACATTGTGAGAAAAAGACTACTTTTTTTTTGTAATTGTTTTTTAATCTTCATTATTTACTTCAAGTTATTACAGTATGTCTCTATATACATATTTATTTATTTTTTTAAATACATTTTGGCCAAAGGGGGCGCATTTCAATTTCTTACACACACTTGTTATGTCATATGTTGACCAGAGGGGGAGCACTTTTAAAACCGACACATTGTCAATTTGAAAAATCTTTCCTTTTTGGGACCACCCTCATTTTGATAGATCTCACCACCAGGGGTGCAAATGAGACATTCTCAAGTAGATGCAATGGTTTTCCGTATTGGGACCATGATTTCGGTCCTAACTAGTTCACCGGTCCTCAGATGGAAGCTACTAATTCTTGTTGATGTCTCAAGAAGGGTAGAAATATGCGCGCGCACACACACACACACACACACTCTTGTATTTTGTACCTTCTTGAGACCGCCGAAAAATCTCCCTCTTTAGGACCACCCTTTCTAGATATATAACGATTTGTATTTACAACACTAATAATATATACATACTATGCAAATATAAAAAAGCTTGTCGTGGAAAATGAGTTGGAATTTCACAAGAAAAAGGTCACAATTTCACAAGGAAAACTTTGAATTTTGGCAGTATTATAATAAAAGTCGTCATTGTACTCAACGCAAGTCAAGATTTTACAAGCAAAACTGAACATTTGTGAAATATTGTGATAAAAGTTGGACTTTTACTCAATAACAGTCGCAATTTTACAAGAAAAGCCTAACATTTTGGCAATTTTATGAAAGGAGTCGTAATGTTATGCGACAAAAGTCACAATTTTGGAAGAAAACTTTCAACATGTTGGCAATATTATAATAATAATCGGAATTTTGCTTGGCAAGATTATGACAAAGGTCATAATTTTACTAAAAAAAATTCACTTTTTTAAAAGAACAAAAAAACGGGCAATATTGCGGTAAGTCAGAAAGTTTGATCATATTACGCCTATACTGGCTCACCTGCACTGGCTTCCTGTGCACTTAAGAAGTGACTTTAAGGTTTTACTACTTACGTATAAAATACTACACGGTCTAGCTCCGTCCTATCTTGTCGATTGCATTGTACCATATGTCCCGGCAAGAAATCTGCGTTCAAAGAACTCCGGCTTATTAGTGATTCCCAGAGCCCAAAAAAAGTCTGCGGGCTATAGAGCGTTTTCTATTCGGGCTCCAGTACTATGGAATACCTTCCCGGTAACAATTAGAGATGCTACCTCAGTAGAAGCATTTAAGTCCCATCTTAAAACTCATTTGTATACTCTAGCCTTTAAATAGCCCCCCTGTTAGACCAGTTGATCTGCCGTTTCTTTTCTTTTCTCCTCTGCTCCCCTTTTCCTTGAGGGGGGGAGGGCACAGGTCCGGTGGCCATGGATGAAGTGCTGGCTGTCCAGAGTCGGGACCCGGGGTGGACCGCTCGCCTGTGCATCGGCTGGGAACATCTCTGCGCTGCTGACCCGTCTCCGCTCGGGATGGTGTCCTGCTGGCCCCACTATGGACTGGACTCTTACTATTATGTTGGATCCACTATGGACTGGACTCTCACAATATTATGTCAGACCCACTCAACATCCATTGCTTTCGGTCTCCCCTAGAGGGGGGGGGGGTTACCCACATATGCGGTCCTCTCCAAGGTTTCTCATAGTCATTCACATCGACGTCCCACTGGGGTGAGTTTTTCCTTGCCTGTATGTGGGCTTTGTACCGAGGATGTCGTTGTGGCTTGTGCAGCCCTTTGAGACACTTGTGATTTAGGGCTATATAAATAAAGATTGATTGATTGATTGATTGATATATGACAAATGTCACCATTTTGCATTAAAAAGTAATTCTACATAAAAGTAATTTTACATAAAGTAATAATTTGTATGAGAAAATATTGCAATATTACAGAAACCCAAATAATATGAGAAATTGTTCCCAATCTTATAAGAAAAAAGTCGACACATTGTGAGAAAAAGACTACTTTCAGTTATTTTTATTTTTTTTTGTAATTGTTTTTTAATCTTCATTATTTACTTCAAGTTATTACAGTATGTCTCTATATACATATTTATTTATTTTTTTAAATACATTTTGGCCAAAGGGGGCGCATTTCAATTTCTTACACACACTTGTTATGTCATATGTTGACCAGAGGGGGAGCACTTTTAAAACCGACACATTGTCAATTTGAAAAATCTTTCCTTTTTGGGACCACCCTCATTTTGATAGATCTCACCACCAGGGGTGCAAATGAGACATTCTCAAGTAGATGCAATGGTTTTCCGTATTGGGACCATGATTTCGGTCCTAACTAGTTCACCGGTCCTCAGATGGAAGGTACTATTCCTTGTTGATGTCTCAAGAAGGGTAGAAATATGCGCGCGCACACACACACACACACACACTCTTGTATTTGGTACCTTCTTGAGACCGCCGAAAAATCTCCCTCTTTAGGACCACCCTTTCTAGATATATAACGATTTGCATTTACAACACTAATAATATATACATACTATGCAAATATAAAAAAGCTTGTCGTGGAAAATGAGTTGGAATTTCACAAGAAAAAGGTCACAATTTCACAAGGAAAACGTCGAATTTTGGCAGTATTATAATAAAAGTCGTCATTGTACTCAACGCAAGTCAAGATTTTACAAGCAAAACTGAACATTTGTGAAATATTGTGATGAAAGTTGGACTTTTACTCAATAACAGTCGCAATTTTACGAGAAAAGCCTAACATTTTGGCAATTTTATGAAAGGAGACGTAATGTTATGCGACAAAAGTCACAATTTTGGAAGAAAACTTTCAACATGTCGGCAATATTATGATAATAATCGGAATTTTGCTTGGCAAGATTATGACAAAGGTCATAATTTTACTAAAAAAAAATGCACTTTTTTAAAAGAACAAAAAAACTGGCAATATTGCGGTAAGTCAGAATTGTATATGACAAATGTCACCATTTTGCATTAAAAAGTAATTCTACATAAAAGTACTTTTACATAAAGTAATAATTTTATGAGAAAATATTGCAATATTACAGAAACCCAAATAATATGAGAAATTGTTCCCAATTTTATAAGAAAAAAGTCGACACATTGTGAGAAAAAGACTACTTTCAGTATATTTTTTTTTGTAATTGTTTTTAATCTTCATTATTTACTTCAAGTTATTACAGTATGTCTCTATATACATATTTATTTATTTTTTTAAATACATTTTGGCCAAAGGGGGCGCATTTCAATTTCTTACACACACTTGTTATGTCATATGTTGACCAGAGGGGGAGCACTTTTTGGGACCACCCTCATTTTGATAGATCTCACCACCAGGGGTGCAAATGAGACATTCTCAAGTAGATGCAATGGTTTTCCGTATTGGGACCATGATTTCGGTCCTAACTAGTTCACCGGTCCTCAGATGGAAGCTACTAATTCTTGTTGATGTCTCAAGAAGGGTAGAAATATGCGCGCGCGCACACACACACACACACACTCTTGTATTTGGTACCTTCTTGAGACCGCCGAAAAATCTCCCTCTTTAGGACCACCCTTTCTAGATATATAACGATTTGTATTTACAACACTAATAATATATACATACTATGCAAATATAAAAAAGCTTGTCGTGGAAAATGAGTTGGAATTTCACAAGAAAAAGGTCACAATTTCACAAGAAAAACTTCGAATTTTGGCAGTATTATAATAAAAGTCGTCATTGTACTCAACGCAAGTCAAGATTTTACAAGCAAAGCTGAACATTTGTGAAATATTGTGATAAAAGTTGGACTTTTACTCAATAACAGTCGCAATTTTACAAGAAAAGCCTAACATTTTGGCAATTTTATGAAAGGAGTCATAATGTTATGCGACAAAAGTCACAATTTTGGAAGAAAACTTTCAACATGTTGGCAATATTATAATAATAATCGGAATTTTACTTGGCAAGATTATGACAAAGGTCATAATTTTACTAAAAAAAATTCACTTTTTTAAAAGAACAAAAAAACTGGCAATATTGCGGTAAGTCAGATTTGTATACGACAAATGTCACCATTTTGCATTAAAAAGTAATTCTACATAAAAGTAATTTTACATAAAGTAATAATTTTATGAGAAAATATTGCAATATTACAGAAACCCAAATAATATGAGAAATTGTTCCCAATTTTATAAGAAAAAAGTCGACACATTGTGAGAAAAAGACTACTTTTTTTTTGTAATTGTTTTTTAATCTTCATTATTTACTTCAAGTTATTACAGTATGTCTCTATATACATATTTATTTATTTTTTTAAATACATTTTGGCCAAAGGGGGCGCATTTCAATTTCTTACACACACTTGTTATGTCATATGTTGACCAGAGGGGGAGCACTTTTAAAACCGACACATTGTCAATTTGAAAAATCTTTCCTTTTTGGGACCACCCTCATTTTGATAGATCTCACCACCAGGGGTGCAAATGAGACATTCTCAAGTAGATGCAATGGTTTTCCGTATTGGGACCATGATTTCGGTCCTAACTAGTTCACTGGTCCTCAGATGGAAGGTACTATTCCTTGTTGATGTCTCAAGAAGGGTAGAAATATGCGCGCGCACACACACACACACACACACACACACACGCACACACACACACACGTTATCATTTAGAATGGGGACCAAGTTTTTGATCATCACTTATGGGCTGCTATGCAAATGTCTCACACTCAAACTAACCAGTAAACATGTTTTATGGGCCAAAGCTTAAAAATCACTTAGGCATCTTCAGAATCTAATCCAATCCAATCCACTTTATTTATATAGCACATTTAAACAACAAAATGTTTCCAAAGTGCTGCACAAAAATATTAAAAACAATTTAAATATATATATATATACAAACATGATTAAAAACTATTTTAAAGGGTAAGACCAATTAAAACAGTAAATAGAAATCAACATTTTAAAAACACAGAGGATAACAGAGGACCACACAACTCATGTAGAATGGATCTATCATTTAAGAAGGTTTTCCTTTAGGGGACCTGTTTTTTTGTCCCCATACCGTCACAGGTCCCCTATAGGTGACTATGTAAACAGAGTGATGTCCCCATTAAGTAAGCATTGCCAGAACGCACGCGCACGCACACGCACACACACACACACACACACACACACACACACACACACACACACACACACACACACACACCCTTCTTGAGACCTCTGAAAAATGCCTACCTCTTTAGGACCACCCTTTCTAGATATATAAAGATTTGTATTTTTAACATTAATATTATATACATACTATGCAAATATAAAAAAGGTAAGCTTTTAGTTTTTTTTGTTGTTTTTTTTGTAATGTATTTTAATCTTCATTGTTTACATCACCTTATTACAGTATGTCTCTATATACAGTTTGGACACACCTTCTCATTTCAAAGCATTTTCTTTATTTTCATGACTATTTGCATTGTGGATTGTCACTGAAGGCATCGAAACTATGACACCTGTGAAGTGAAAACCATTTCAGGTGACTATCTCTTGAAGCTCATCGAGAGAATCCCAAGAGTGTGCAAAGCAGTCATCAGAACAAAAGGTGGCTATTTTGAAGGAACTAGAATATAAAATATGTTTTCAGTTATTTCACCATTTTTTACAGTACATAACTCCACATGTGTTCATTCATAGTTTTGATGCCTTCAGTGACAATCTACAATGTAAATAGTCATGAAAATAAAGAAAACGTATCGAATGAGAAGGTGTGTCCAAACTGTTGGCCTGTACTCAATTTCTTACACACACTTGTTATTTCATATATTGACCAGAGAGGGAGCACTTTTAAAACCGACAGTCTATTTGAAAAATCCCTCCTTTTTGGGACCTTCCTAATTTTGAGAGATTTCACCACTTCATTGTTTACATCACCTTATTACAGTATGTCTCTATATACAGTTTGGACACACCTTCTCATTTCAAAGCATTTTCTTTATTTTCATGACTATTTGCATTGTGGATTGTCACTGAAGGCATCGAAACTATGACACCTGTGAAGTGAAAACCATTTCAGGTGACTATCTCTTGAAGCTCATCGAGAGAATCCCAAGAGTGTGCAAAGCAGTCATCAGAACAAAAGGTGGCTATTTTGAAGGAACTAGAATATAAATATATGTTTTCAGTTATTTCACCATTTTTTACAGTACATAACTCCACATGTGTTCATTCATAGTTTCGATGCCTTCAGTGACAATCTACAATGTAAATAGTCATGAAAATAAAGAAAACGTATCGAATGAGAAGGTGTGTCCAAACTGTTGGCCTGTACTCAATTTCTTACACACACTTGTTATTTCATATATTGACCAGAGAGGGAGCACTTTTAAAACCGACAGTCTATTTGAAAAATCCCTCCTTTTTGGGACCTTCCTAATTTTGAGAGATTTCACCACCAGGGGTGCAAATGAGACAGTTTTCCTTATTGGGACCATGATTTCGGTCCTAACTTGTTCACCGGTCCTCATATGGAAGGTACTTTTTCTTGTTGATGTCTCAAGAAGGGTAGAAATACAAGAACACACACACACAAACACACACACACACACACACACACACACACAATCCCCAGCCTCTTGGCTTCGGTGCAACTTTCCTCCCTCCATCTGTCTGTCACCGCATAGACGCACACGCCATTCCAAGCAGCGGTCGCCTGGCAACATGTCTCAGCCTCCGAAACATATTTACCAGTTCGGCTAAGATATACACTTTCAGCCGCTGTTATTTCATTACGGGGGGGGAGCGTGCGGGTTTGAGTTTCTGCATCTCCGTCTCCAGCCACCTGCTTTTATTGGAGCCTGCCCCCGGAGTGTTTGCTGGGGGAATATTAAAGAGATGACTGCCACTGAATGGGACATTATAACGTAATTAGCAGGGGTTCCGGGCTGGCACGCCGCACGAAAAACAGATGGCCGGCTAATTCTATTAGCGGCGCGGAGATGACCGCGTACAGCTTTTAGCGCTGGAGGACCGCCGTGACCTTCATGGCCCGGCCAGCGGCCTCCTGTACAGATACTTTTAGGAAGACGGAACACTTCTGACAACAAACACCTTCAGTCTGAAAGCAATCCCAACTAGGGGTGTGAATCTTTGGGAACCCAACGATTCAGAATCAATTCTCGATTTAAACGATTCTTGCAATGTATTATTTGGTGTAGGGCAGGGTGTTTCGATACTTCGATACTTTTCCATACTTCATGGGGTGAGTTTTTCCTTGCCCTTACAGGTAAAAGCCAGTAAATTTGAATATTTTGAAAAACTTGATTTATTTCAGTAATTGCATTCAAAAGGTGTAACTTGTACATTATATTTATTCATTGCACACAGACTGATGCATTCAAATGTTTATTTCATTTAATTTTGATGATTTGAAGTGGCAACAAATGAAAATCCAAAATTCCGTGTGTCACAAAATTAGAATATTACTTAAGGCTAATACAAAAAAGGGATTTTTAGAAATGTTGGCCAACTGAAAAGTATGAAAATGAAAAATATGAGCATGTACAATACTCAATACTTGGTTGGAACTCCTTTTGCCTCAATTACTGCGTTAATGCGGCGTGGCATGGAGTCGATGAGTTTCTGGCACTGCTCAGGTGTTATGAGAGCCCAGGTTGCTCTGATAGTGGCCTTCAACTCTTCTGCGTTTTTGGGTCTGGCATTCTGCATCTTCCTTTTCACAGATTTTCTATGGGGCTAAGGTCAGGGGAGTTGGCAGGCCAATTTAGAACAGAAATACCATGGTCCGTAAACCAGGCACGGGTAGATTTTGCGCTGTGTGCAGGCGCCAAGTCCTGTTGGAACTTGAAATCTCCATCTCCATAGAGCAGGTCAGCAGCAGGAAGCATGAAGTGCTCTAAAACTTGCTGGTAGACGGCTGCGTTGACCCTGGATCTCAGGAAACAGAGTGGACCGACACCAGCAGATGACATGGCACCCCAAACCATCACCCAACCATGCAAATTTAGCATTTCCTTTGGAAATCGAGGTCCCAGAGTCTGGAGGAAGACAGGAGAGGCACAGGATCCACGTTGCCTGAAGTCTAGTGTAAAGTTTCCACCATCAGTGATGGTTTGGGGTGCCATGTCATCTGCTGGTGTTGGTCCACTCTGTTTCCTGAGATCCAGGGTCAACGCAGCCGTCTACCAGCAAGTTTTAGAGCACTTCATGCTTCCTGCTGCTGACCTGCTCTATGGAGATGGAGATTTCAAGTTCCAACAGGACTTGGCGCCTGCACACAGCGCAAAATCTACCCGTGCCTGGTTTACGGACCATGGTATTTCTGTTCTAAATTGGCCCGCCAACTCCCCTGACCTTAGCCCCATAGAAAATCTGTGGGGTATTGTGAAAAGGAAGATGCAGAATGCCAGACCCAAAAACGCAGAAGAGTTGAAGGCCACTATCAGAGCAACCTGGGCTCTCATAACACCTGAGCAGTGCCAGAAACTCATCGACTCCATGCCACGCCGCATTAACGCAGTAATTGAGGCAAAAGGAGCTCCAACCAAGTATTGAGTATTGTACATGCTCATATTTTTCATTTTCATACTTTTCAGTTGGCCAACATTTCTAAAAATCCCTTTTTTGTATTAGCCTTAAGTAATATTCTAATTTTGTGACACACGGAATTTTGGATTTTCATTTGTTGCCACTTCAAATCATCAAAATTAAATGAAATAAACATTTGAATGCATCAGTCTGTGTGCAATGAATAAATATAATGTACAAGTTACACCTTTTGAATGCAATTACTGAAATAAATCAAGTTTTTCAAAATATTCTAATTTACTGGCTTTTACCTGTATGTGGGCTCCGTACCGAGGATGTCGTTGTGGCTTGTGCAGCCCTTTGAGACACTTGTGATTTAGGGCTATATAAATAAACATTGATTGATTGATTGATTGATACTAGAGATGTCCGATAATGGCTTTTTTGCCGATATCCGATATTGTCCAACTCTCAATTACCGATTCCGATATCAACCGATACCGATATATACAATCGTGGACTTAACACATTATTATGCCTAATTTTGTTGTGATGCCCCGTTGGATGCATTAAACAATATAACAAGGTTTTCCAAAATAAATCAACTCAAGTTATGGAAAAAAATGCCAACATGACACTGCCATATTTATTATTGAAGTCACAAAGTGCTTTTTTTTTTTAACATGCCTCAAAACAGCAGCTTGGAATTTTGGACATGCTCTCCCTGAAAGAGCATGAGGAGGTTGAGGTGGGTGGGGTTGAGTTGTGGGGGGGGGGGTAGACTTAGTGCTGCAAGGGATTCTGGGTATTTGTTCTCAAGGTTCAACTTTATTGTCCCCGCGGGGAAATTTGTCTTGGGCACAGTGCATCATTGCTTTCTTAACATACACAAAAACAACAGAACAAAAACACAAGCACAAACACACACTGTTCTGTTGTGTTTATGTTGTGTTACGGTGTGGATGTTCTCCCGAAATGTGCTCGTCATTCTTGTTTGGTGTGGATTCACAGTGTGGCGCATATTTGTAACAGTGTTAAAGTTGTTTATACGGCCACCCTCAGTGAGACCTGCATGGCTGTTGACCAAGTATGCGTTTGCATTCACTTGTGTGTTAAAAGCCGTAGATATTATGTGATTGGGCCGGCAAAGCAAAGGCAGTGCCTCTAAGGCACGCCTCCAATATTGTTGTCTGGGTGGAAATCGGGAGAAATTCAGGAGAGTGGTTGCTCCGGGAGATTTTCGAGAGGGGGACTGAAATTCGGGAGTCTCCCGGGAAAATCGGGAGGTTTGGCAAGTATGACTGGGAGACGCAACTGCTCTGTACTTCTCCCTACCGCCGTGTACCACTCCGTACAGCGGAGTTTTAAAAAGTCATAAATTTTACTTTTTGAAACCGATACCGATAAATTCCGACATTATAAAGCATTTATCGGCCGACAACATCGCACTGCCGATATTATCGGCCGATAAATGCTTTAAAATCTCTACTTCATACTTTTTAAAATAACCACAAAAAAAGGCTTTATTTTAACAGAACATCTCACAATACGTTTCTTATTGCAATCAAAGAAGAATGTTGGCATTAAATAAGATAGTGAACATACTAGACCATTTATTTTAGTAGTAAGTAAGCAAAAGAAGGCACCTAATGTGGCTGCTGACGTATGCAGTAACTAGGGTTGTTCAGTATATCGGTATTAGTACAGTACCGCGATACTAATGAATCATGTTCGGTACTGTACCGCCTCTGAAAAATACCGGTCCACCACCACACTGCACCCCGGTCGTCGTCACGTCTGCTTATGGTTTACGAGCAGAGGAGCATGTTCGGCAGCGCAAAATCACAGAGTACTTACAATGTGTATACAGAAAAGGGAGAACGGACGCATTTTGGCTTAAAAACTAACGATAAAGGTGAAGTTATAACACTGAAACACCCTCAGGAAGAGGTGCTTTAAGCCATGGCTAGCTAGCTAGCGGCAAACGTCCATTCGCAGTCTGCAGTGTTTTAGCTACTTCTAAATCACTAATCCTCGCCTCCATGGTGACAAATAAAGTACGTTTCTTACAAGTATCATCCCTGCAGGACGAGGAATAGCTAAACATGCTTCACTACACACCGTAGCTCACCGGCGTCACAATGTAAACAAACGCCATTGGTGGATCTACACCTAACATCCACTGTAATGATACCAAGTACAGGAGCATATTTAGTCGATATTATGATTATGTCGATATTTTTTGGCATCACTACATCTTTAATTTGTTTTAAATTGATATTATGTTTATAAACTCAGGAAATATGTCCCTGGACACATGAGGACTTTGAATATGACCAATGTATGATCCTGTAACTACTTGGTATCAAATTGATAAAAAAACAGAAAAATAAGTGATTATTACATTTTAATAGAAGTGTAGAGAGAACATGTTAAAAGAGAAAGTAAGCAGACAACAGTAGATTAATAAATCATTTTCTACCACTTGTCCTTCATAATAGAAGGGAAAATGACCATATGCTACTGTATATGTCAGCAGCTAAATTAGGAACCTTTGTTTGTTTACTTTCTACTAAAAGACAAGTTGTCTTGTATGTTCACTATTTTATTTAGACTTAGACAAACTTTAATGATCCACAAGGGAAATTGTTCAACACAGTAGCTCAGTTACAATGATGGAAAGTGTAAGGATGGAAAGGACAATGCAGGTATAAATGGACTAATATAGCGATAAATGCATTAAAAATTTAAGGACAAACTTGCAATAAGAAACATATGTTTAAGGTACCGTAAGATTTTTTGTTAAAATAAAGCCAATAATGCAATTTTTTTGTGGTCCCCTTTATTTAGAAAAGTACCGAAATACATTGTGGTACGGGTATCAAAATATTGGTATCGGGACAACGCGCGTTAGCTCTCTTTGATCACGGCACCGCTAAAAGTAGTTCCTCTGTGTTAGCCCTGGTTTACTTGGTAAATATGCAGGCTACGACATGTAAATGGAGTATTGTTGGCGGGTTTTGGATGTTTTAGGTGGCTTTATGGGTGCAATAGCATTAGCTGCATTGTTAGCCACCTCATACTTGCCATATTTTACAAATTAAAATGCCCTAAAAAAAACAAAAAAACATTGCTGTGCATAGCCTAGACAGTCACTGTCTCAACCTAGACCACTAGCCAAGCACCACAGTTTTAATTTCAACAATTAACAATGCAAACGACATAGTAAAAAAAACTTAAAGGGGAACATTATCACCAGACCTATGTAAGCGTCAATATATACCTTGATGCTGCAGAAAAAAGACCATATATTTTTTTAACCGATTTCCGAACTCTAAATGGGTGAATTTTGGCGAATTAAACGCCTTTCTATTATTCGCTCTCGGACGTGACGTCACATTGGGAAGCAATCCGCCATTTTCTCAAACACATTACAAACACCGAATCAAATCAGCTCTGTTATTTTCCGTTTTTTCGACTGTTTTCCGTACCTTGGAGACATCATGCCTCGTCGGTGTGTTGTCGGAGGGTGTAACAACACCAACAGGGACGGATTCAAGTTGCACCAGTGGCCCAAAGATGCGAAAGTGGCAAGAAATTGGACGAAATTTGTTCAAAAATACGAGTGTGTGGGGAAAGCCGACGAAATGGTCAGTCGTTTGTTCCGCACACTTTACCGACGAAAGCTATGCTACGACAGAGATGGCAAGAATCTGTGGATATTCTGCGACACTCAAAGCAGATGCATTTCCAACGATAAAGTCAAAGAAATCTGCCGCCAGACCCCCATTGAATCTGCCGGAGTGTGTGAGCTATTCAGGGACAAAGGACCTCGGTAGCACGGCAAGCAATGGCGGCAGTTTGTTCCCGCAGACGAGCGAGCTAAACCCCCTGGATGTCTTGGCTCACACTGCTTCTACCTGTCATGTCTGTGTGATCATGTTTTGTTTTAGTAATGTTCGGTTTAAATTTTGGACTTTTTGTGCACTTTTGTTTTGTTTTGTCACCATAGCAACCATTAGTTTTCACCTGTCACGTCACGCACCTGTTTCACGTTTTGACTCACACACACCTGTCACCAATCATGTCACTGTTATTTAAGCATACCTTGTTCATCACTCGTCCTGCCTGCATTGTCATTATGTCACTCCGGTTCAGGTCTCGTTTTGACAAAAGTAAGTTTCCATGTCCATGTCCTAGTTTTTGTTTAAGATTAGCTTCACTTGCGTTTTAGGCACGCTTGCCTCCTTTTTTTTTTTGTTGTTGTTGATTGTTGTTGTATTGTTTATGTTCGCGGTAGTGCATGATTTATGTTAAATAAATCCTAGCCTACCTTCACGCTGTTGTCCGTAGCCGTCTATCTTGCGTTGGAAGAACAACCCCGCAGCAAGCTGCGACCCCCATTTGACACTACCGTCCCTTATGCCACTGAAGATGATCAAGAGAAGAATATCGACCCTAGCTTCCCTGGCCTGCTGACATCAACTCCAAAACTGGACAGATCAGCTTTCAGGAAAAGAGAGCGGATGAGGGTATGTCTACAGAATATATTAATTGATGAAAACTGTATTTATTACTCGCGGTTTTACGTAAATTATTATACATAAACTGTGTTTACCAATAATTTAGCTTAAAAACATTACAACACTTAAAAACAAACACATACCAATCGTTGGTTAGAAGGCGATCGCCGAATTCGTCCTCGCTTTCTCCCGTGTCGCTGGCTGTCGTGTCGTTTTCGTCGGTTTCGCTTGCATACGGTTCAAACCGATATGGCTCAATAGCTTCAGTTTCTTCTTCAATTTCGCTTAAGCCGCTGAAATCCGAGTCTGAATCCGAGCTAATGTCGCTATAGCTTGCTGTTCTATCCGCCATGTTTGTTTGTATTGGCATCTCTATGTGACGTCACAGGAAAATGGACGGGTGTATATAACGATGGTTAAATTAAATCAGGCACTTTGAAGCTTTTTTTTAGGGATATTGCGTGATGGGTAAAATTTGGAAAAAAACGTTGAAAAATAAAATAAGCCACTGGGAACTGATTTTTAATGGTTTTAACCATTCTGAAATTGTGATAATGTTCCCCTTTAAACAGTTAAAGAGGCCAGTTCACATTTTGAGTAGTTCAATCTGTGTATTCAGATTGAGACTGGAAATTTGATTTACAACAGAAAAATCTATTTTTGGAGAGTTATAACAAGCAAAAAGGCACAGAATCGATGGAATAACATTTTTTTTTTTAAAAGATCTTTAGGGCAACAAGTGTTTTTTCCAACACATTGTGCAACCACACAATCAGCGCCATCTAGAGGTGAGAAGTGAAAGGACCCAATCTCTCACTGCTGCAAATCATTGCAATTTTCATGTGAGGGTTGCTTAGCCGAGAAGATGAGATCTACATGCTTTTATCTCCTCAGCATCAAAAGAGGTGGTTAGTGGTGAACAAATCACAGCAGCCGTTCTCGCTTCTTATATTGTTGTATTTCATTATCACTTTCTTTTCTTCCATTAGGACCTCAGCGTGATTAAGAATCCTGCGGCTCTCAGAGCATGAACCCTTCAAGGATAATGCATCAGAGATATTGAAAGAACCGTCTTGACATGCAGGCATTCAGGTTCATGATTTTTCTTCTTCTTCATTTTCAGGCGTCCTGGTTGAGTCGGCGGCTTTTCAACCAATTTGGAATTCATTTTGTTTGCAAAAGGAGCTTCATCTGCATCCGAGGCAGCTGAGCCTCACTTGACCGGCCACATTTAAAGCCGGGCTCCGGCCTGCATGCAGAGCACAGCCTCTCTACTCTTCATCCTTCAAAAGGCTGTCCTTCATCCTCCATTTCTCTCCGCCTTCCATCCACCTTCTGTTCATATTTTACTGAAACATTTTGCAAGCGTATTCCCTTCCGTCTTTCCCTTTCTCCCGCGTCTCCCCAGCTACGGTAATCCTCCTCCTTACTTCTCCGGCGTTATTTACATGACACTGAGGGCGCCGGACACGGCCAAAGGTCGTCTTTTACAAAAAAACGGTTCAAGTTTAATATCTTCCTCCTGCTGCTCAGCACAGGCCTGCAGCTCAGAGCGCGACTTAATCGCCTGGTCCTCATGTAAATACCAGCCACCCGGTCTCATCTTTATTTCATAACCGCCCCCAAGACCCTCAGTGTGGACCAATATTGTTTGGGCTTGAAGGCCATCGGATTATTTCCCATCATGCGGCACTGGGGATGGGTACCAAATGTGGCACCAAACGAACCCTGCCGGTCCGACCGAGCACCAATTCACGTAAAACCCATCAATGTTATGTCTCAGTACCTGGGTTGCGCCCGGTTTGCAGCTCTTTGCGACTTGGCGGTCACTCCAGCAGCACTGAGAGCGCACTCAGCCACACTACCTCTAGGTCAGGGGTGTCAAACTCATTTTAGACCAGGGGCCACATGGAGAAAAATCTACTCCCGAGTGGGCCAGACTGGTAAAATCGCGACACGATAACTTAAAAATAAAGACAATTTCAGATAGTTTTATTAGTTTGAAAATACAAGAACATTCTGAAATTGTAGAAATCATGTGGGGGTTTTTTGTGGTTTTTTACAATTACCTGTTGCGGTTAATAATATACATACTTTGTCGTTATTTATTTTTTCTGAATAAAAGATGTGATGATGTTCTACAGCATACTTGCCAACCTTGAGACCTCCGATTTCGGGAGGTGGGGGGAGGGGGTGGGGGTGTGGCTAAAAGGGGAGGAGTATATTTACAGCTAGAACTCACCAAGTCAAATATTTCATATATATTATATATATATTATGTATATATATATATATATATATATATATATATATATATATATATATATATATATATACATAAATAAGAAATACTTGACGTTCAGTGAATTCAAGCTATATATATATATATATATATATATATATATATATATATATATATATATATATATATAAAATAAATACTTGAATTTCAGTGTTCATTTATTTACACATATACACACACATTACACTCATCTACTCATTGTTGAGTTAAGGGTTGAATTGTCCATCCTTGTTCTATTCTCTGTCACTATTTTTCGAACCATGCTGAACACCCTCTCTGATGATGCGTTGATGTGTGGCACGCACAAAAGTGCTTTCATCAAATGCACTAGATGGCAGTATTGTCCTGTTTAAGAGTGTCACAACATTGCTGTTTACGGCAGACGAACTGCTTTACGGTATACAAAGAAGTGACTGCTGTTGTTGTGTGTTGTTGCCACGCTGGGAGGACGTTAATGAAACTGCCTAACAATAAACCCACATAAGAAAGCAAGAACTCGCCCTCCATCATTCTATAGTTATAACGTGATTGGGCAGGTACGCTTTTTTATATTGTGGAGGACCTGAGTCCGCCTGAATTTCGGGAGATTTTCGGGAGAAAATTTGTCCCGGGAGGTTTTCGGGAGAGGCGCTGAATTTCGGGAGTCTCCCGGAAAATCCGGGAGGGTTGGCAAGTATGTCTACAGTCAACTCATTGGTGTTAATTTTCAATCTATCAAGATACAAAAATATCAAAATCAAATTACAGTACGTTATTTATGTAGTTTGATCATTTTCCTCGACTGATGTATTAACATGTGGTTTATTATGTGCATATGAATAGTATAGAATAGAATAGAAAGTACTTTATTGATCCCTGGGGGAAATTCAGCACCACAGTTTGCTCACAATAGACAATAAATACTAAACAGCATTATTCACATGTGAATAATATAAATATATTATACATATATTCTACATTTAAGTGCAGTATGTATATGTAGCATCATTTACAAAGATACAAAGAATTGCTATTGTGACATCTAGTGGACACATTTAGTACAGCTGTTTCTGTCAGAGTTTGTTGGTGACGAACCCCAAGATGCAGAGATGACGGCAGGCATTGAGCGAGAAAACATGATTTAATTTAGCACTATAGCAAAAAAACAAACAAAAGGGTAACAACAAAAGGCGCACACAAGGCGGAGAACAAACTTGGCTATGAACTAAAATAGCACAAAAGCTAACTGTCGACAAGAAACAAAAACACTTACTGTGACACGAAGGAACTATGACAAGAGCAGAGTGAACAAAAGTAGACAGAGCTACAACAACAATTATTATGACAGGTAGTACTGACAACAAGTATTAGCGACAATGACAATAATCCAGCACTGACTGGAGGGGAAGGCAGGTTTAAATAGCAGATGGCTGATTGACACCAGGTGTGGCCAGGTGCCAATCAGCCACAGCTGAGGGGACACAGCACTCAGGGAGACAAACAGGAAACAGAACCAAAATAAGAGCGCTGACAGGAAATACTACACACACAGAGGAAAAACTAAAACACAACCAAACTGCCAGGGGCAAGCCTGACAGTTTCTTTCATTCAAAAATTTGAGGTACATTTTTATACTCAGCAAACTCATCCCGCGGGCCAGATAAAACCTGTTTGCGGGCCTGATCCAGCCCTCGAGCCGTACGTTTGACATAACCGCTCTAGGTAATGTTGCAATTATTTTTTTTTTTTATAATATTTATTTATTCATTTGATGGGGAAATCATAATACAGGCAATGAGAAAACAGACATTTTTGTCCCTGCCCAAAACCAAAACAAAAATACAAAAAAAATAAAGTAAAAAACTCTTCACCACAAGTAGATAGAGAATCACACTGACTAAAAGGGGAAAAAGTGACAACAATAATCATCACCAACATAGAGAGAAGTGTCACTGAATAAAAACAACAGCAGCAAAAAAAGTGGAAAGGTTCATTGTCAACAGTGAGTGTCACATGTATCCTATAGCGTCTTTAATTTAGCTATGTAACTAATTTATGCAGCCCCAGGTCAAGTCCAAATTGTTTTGGTGTACCCCTCAGATTATATTTCATTTTCTCTAAATCTAAGAAAAACATGAGGTCCTTAAGCCACAGGGAGGCCTTGGGGGAAAACTGTGATTTCCACTTCAATAAAATCCTTCTACAAGCTATTAATGATGCAAAGGCGATACGATCCCTAAAAGTCTGCTTAATTTTTTGATGGTTTGGTGAATTTCCAAAAATAGCCAATTCTGCACAAGGTAATGTTGCAAATTTCAATGGCAAAGAAAAATGAATCCCTACCAGAACCAGGAAATACAACCATATTAGTCCAGTGCTTAGGTCTCTGCACTGGCTTCCTGTTGCTCAGAGAGTAGACTTTAAAGGGGAACATTATCACCAGACCTATGTAAGCATCAATATATACCTTGATGTTGCAGAAAAAAGACCATATATTTTTTAACCGATTTCCGAACTCTAAATGGGTGAATTTTGGCGAATTAAACGCCTTTCTATTATTCGCTCTCGGAACGATGACGTCACGTTCACATCGGGAAGCGATCCGCCATTTTCTCAAACACCGAGTCAAACCAGCTCTGTTATTTTCCGTTTTTTCGACTGTTTTCCCTACCTTGGAGACATCATGCCTCGTCGGTGTGTTGTCGGAGGGTGTAACAACACGAACAGGGACGGATTCAAGTTGCACCAGTGGCCCAAAGATGCCAAAGTGGCAAGAAATTGGACGTTTGTTCCGCACACTTTACCGACGAAAGCTATGCTACGACAGAGATGGCAAGAATGTGTGGATATCCTGCGACACTCAAAGCAGATGCATTTCCAACCATAAAGTCAAAGAAATCTGCCGCCAGACCCCCATTGAATCTGCCGGAGTGTGTGAGCAATTCAGGGACAAAGGTCCTCGGTAGCACGGCAAGCAATGGCGGCAGTTTGTTCCCGCAGACGAGCGAGGTAAACCCCCTGGATGTCTTGGCTCACATCGTCCCTTATGCCACCGAAGATGATCAAGAGAAGAATATCGACCCTAGCTTCCCTGGCCTGCTGACATCAACTCCAAAACTGGACAGATCAGCTTTCAGGAAAAGAGAGCAGATGAGGGTATGTCTACAGAATATATTAATTGATGAAAATTGGGCTGTCTGCACTCTCAAAGTGCATGTTGTTGCCAAATGTATTTCATATGCTGTAAACCTAGTTCATAGTTGTTAGTTTCCTTTAATGCCAAACAAACACATACCAATCGTTGGTTAGAAGGCGATCGCCGAATTCGTCCTCGCTTTCTCCCGTGTCGCTGGCTGTCGTGTTGTTTGTCGGTTTCGCTTGCATATGGTTCAAACCGATATGGCTCAATAGCTTCAGTTTCTTCTTCAATTTCGTTTTCGCTACCTGCCTCCACACTACAACCATCCGTTTCAATACATGCGTAATCTGTTGAATCGCTTAAGCCGCTGAAATCCGAGTCTGAATCCGAGCTAATGTCGCTATAGCTTGCTGTTCTACGCGCCATGTTTGTTTGTGTTGGCATCACTATGTGACGTCACAGGAAAATGGACGGGTGTATATAACGATGGTTAAAATCAGGCACTTTGAAGCTTTTTTTAGGGATATTGCATGATGGGTAAAATTTTGAAAAAAACTTCGAAAAATAAAATAAGCCACTGGGAACTGATTTTTAATGGTTTTAACCCTTCTGAAATTGTGATAATGTTCCCCTTTAAAACAGCTCTACTTGTGTACAAGTCTTTTCATGGTCTTGTGCCAAAGTACATCACTGACATGTTAGAGCCATATGAACCATATTTAGTGCTCAAGACTAAGGCTTCACTTTTTAAAATGCCATATGCATGCCACTGGTTAGCATTGGCGAAATTACATGGGGATTTCAACACCTCAAAATGTGTTAGTGAAAACTACTACAGCATTGCCAAAATCAGAGGAATAATGTTTGAACCAGACTTAGAAAAACAAATCCATGCTTTTGTCTCCAGCAGGTTAGACTACTGTAATGACCTTCTCACTGGGCTCTCTAAATGAGCTGTAAAGCAGCTGTAGTACATCCAGAATGCTGCTGCTCGAGTCCTGCCCAGAACCCGGAAAAACGACCACATTAGTCCAGTGCTTAGGTCTCCGCACTGGCTTCCTGTTGCTCAGAGAATAGATTTTAAAACAGCTCTATTTGTGTACAAGTCTTTTCATGGCCTTGAACCACCTTTAGCGCTGAGAACCTCAGGGAGTGGTCTTCTGCTGGTGCCCAGAGTCAGGACCAAACATGGTGAGACTACCTTTCAGTTTTATGCTCCGAAGATCTGGAATAGTCTTCCTGATGATGTGAGACGGGATTTAACGTTGGCAATGTTCAAATCCACTTTTATTTAATAGTAACAACTGAAAGTATTTGATTTTATTTTATTTTGAATTATAAATGGTTTATGATGATTGTATTTTATGTTTTTCATGTGATTTGTTATGACTATTTTATTTTTGGTTTTGCCTTTTTGTGATTTTCTGTAGAGCCTTGTCTATGAAATAAACTTGCCTTTGTCTTGCCTTGGACCAAAACGTTGAAAGCCTAAACAAAAACAAATGGTATCTGGCTAAAGTGGGGCCCTAAGCAGAATTCCATTTGTTTTGTACTAAAATATTTTTAGTGCAAAATACCAAATTTAACATATTCAATACGTACATTTGCAAACCTTCCTAACTCCCATTAATAATTGGACCAAATGGGCCTGCCGTACAAGACCAGCACGAACGCTCAGCGCCAAGGGGTTGACAAATGCTTGTTGCTGTAGTCAGGAAGTAGTAGTACATTTTAAACTCCTTTTATTTGTTTTTAAATGTCTAAACAACCTCGCGCCAACCTATCTCTCCGACCTCCTTCAGCCTTACTGCCCCACCCGATCCTTAAGATCAGCCGATCAGCTGCTGTTGACGGTCCCTGACACAAGGCTGAAGCTTAGAGGTGACAGAGCTTTCGCCGTTGCTGCTCCCAAGCTCTGGAACGACCTACCCCTGAGTGTTAGACAAGCCTCCTCTCTTCCTGTTTTTAAATCTCTCTTAAAAACACACTTTTATTCCATGGCTTTTAACACTGAGTGATATCCATCCTGCAATGGCGCCCCATAATACACCTGCTGTGATCCTGTTTTTTATGTTTTTATGTTTTTATTAATTCTATTTTAATTATTTATTTTTTATCGTGTTCTGTTTGTGTTGTGTTGTGTTTGCTCGGTACTCGTTTTATCTTTTAACCTGCTCATTGTACAGCACTTTGGCTACCCCTGTGGTAAATTTTAAATGTGCTCTATAAATAAAGTTGATTTGATTTGATTTGATTAAGTTAATGTGCCAGTCTTGTCTTTTTATAAATACAAAGTGTTTATACTGTAAGTATTGTACTTATTACACACTGACGTGTATCTGAGTTGCAAAGAAAGGCCGTTTTTTGTTTTAAAAGCACAATTCGCACACAAGCCAATTCAAAGTGCTTTACAGAAAATTAAAAGAAGGAAACAGAATTCAAATTTAAATCAGAACCTACAATCATAAAACAATCATAATTAGTTAAAAATCAATCATATAGGGTAGATAAAATACTTTCAGTTGTTATATGCACAATTACCGTATTTTTCGGAGTATAAGTCGCACCTGAGTATAAGTCGCACCTGCCGAAAATGCATAATAAAGAAGGAAAAAAACAACTGCGACTTATAGTCCGAAAAATACGGTAAGTGTTTTCGGGCTGGATTTGAACATTGTCAACATTGAGGCCTGTCTCACATCTTTAGGAAGACTATTCCAGATTTTAGGAACATAAAACTAAAATGCATTTTTTCCATGTTTTGTCCTGACTCTGGACATCAGCAGGAGACCACTCCCAGAAGTTCTCAGAGCTCGAGATGGTTCATATGGCTCTAACATGTCAGAAATGTAATTTGGCACAAGGCCATAAAATGACTTGTACACAAGGAGAGCTGTTTTAAAGTCCACTCTCTGACCAACAGTAAGCCAGTGCAGAGACCTAAGCACTGGACTAATATGGTCATATTTCTGAGTTCTGGTCAGGACTCGAGCAGCAGCATTCTGGATGTACTGCAGCCCGTTTGGAAAGCCCAGTGAGAAGGCCATTACAGTAGTCTAAACTGCTGGAGACAAAAGGTATGGATTAGTCTTTTTAAGTCTGGTTCAACTATTATTCCTCTGGTTTTGGCAATGTTGTAGTAGTTTTCACTAACACATTTTGAGGTGTCATTTTGAGGTCATATCCAATGTATTAAAGGCCTACTGAAACCCACTACTACCGACCACGCAGTCTGATAGTGTATATATCAATGATGAAATCTTAACATTGCAACACATGCCAATACGGCCGGGTTAGCTTACTAAAGTGCAATTTTAAATTTCGTGCGAAATATCCTGCTGAAAACGTCTCGGTATGATGACGCCTGCGTGTGACGTCACGGATTGTAGAGGACATTTTGGGACAGCATGGTGGCCAGCTATTAAGTCGTCTGTTTTCATCGCAAAATTCCACAGTATTCTGGACATCTGTGTTGGTGAATCTTTTGCAATTTGTTCAATGAACAATGGAGACAGCAAAGAAGAAAGCTGTAGGTGGGAAGCGGTGTATTGCGGCAGGTGTTGTGCCGGACAAAGCACCCCCGCCGTAGAATGCACCCCATGACTGTTGTGCCGGATAACACAGCCGGTGTTTCATTGTTTACATTCCCGAAAGATGACAGTCACGCTTTACCATTGGCCTGTGGAGAACTGGGACAACAGAGACTCTTACCAGGAGGACTTTGAGTTGGATACGCAGACACGGTACCGTGAGTACGCATGCAGCTGCGGCGTCCAAACATTTGATCGCTTGCCCGTACGTGCGTGCCGCTATGTGCATGTCACGTACGTAACTTTGGGGACTTTGGGGAAATATATGTGCTGTATGAACTTTGGGGAGGTGAACGGTACTTTGGGCTGTGGGATTGAGTGTGATGTGCAGGTGTTTGAGTTGTATTGGCGGGTTATATGGACGGGAGGGGGGAGGTGTTTGTTATGCGGGATTCATTTGTGGCATATTAAATATAAGCCTGGTTGTGTTGTGGCTATATGTCTTGTGTTTATTTACTGTTTTAGTCATTCACAGCTGAATATCAGGTCCCACCCGCCTCTCACAGCATCTTCCCTATCTGAATCGCTCCCACTGCCCTCGAGTCCTTCACTCTCACTTTCCTCATCCACAAATCTTTCATCCTCGCTCAAATTAATGGGGAAATCGTCGCTTTCTCGGTCCGAATCGCTCTCGCTGCTGGTGGCCATGATTGTAAACAATGTGCAGATGTGAGGAGCTCCACAACCTGTGACGTCACGCGCATATCGTCTGCTACTTCCGGTACAGGCAAGGCTTTTTTTTTTTTATCAGCGACCAAAAGTTGCGAACTTTATCGTCGATGTTCTCTACTAAATCCTTTCAGCAAAAATATGGCAATATCGCGAAATGATCAAGTATGACACATAGAATGGACCTGCTATCCCCGTTTAAATAAGAAAATCGCATTTCAGTAGGCCTTTAGCATCGAGCGAGCCCATTTTGAAAAGTGAAGCCTTAGTTTTGAGCTCTTTCTATGAGGCAATCTTTCTTTGTTGGCATGGGAAATTGTAACTGGCGGTAGTGCACTACAAATACGCCTGTTTGCCCGCAGAGTGCTTATGCCGGTGGAGAGTGATGTAACATACAACAAAGATAACGGAATATGGTACCTTTTTATTTTACATGAATTGATACTCGGTAGGACCGATTGGTCAAAATTTGGTCGGTATCTTTAAAATGACCATATTCAATATTTACACATATTAGACAGTAACATGACCTACACAAACATAATGCAACATAGATTTACTAACCCCTTATTGTATGAACTTTTTTATTTACGAACTGCAGACTGTGTGCTTTTTTTCCCATTCCTAATCATTGTAGCAACTTGGCTGTTAAGTAGTTTTGTGATTTCAAACTGCGAGTGCACCACAGGGCTAGTGACAGAGTGTGTGCATTTCGGCAGGGCGGCTGCATACGAGGAGGGCCGTTTAGCTAGTTGTTTTGGCTTAGTTATTAAATAGAAAGCTGATCTATCACGCACTATTTAGGTTTGCTTGATATGCAGTTCTGTATAACTCTTTATATTGTGTTCAAAGTAAACCAACTTTTACTAAAATATGGACTTTTGTCAAGGCTGGAACCCATATGCAAAATGCTTGAGGTTTTCCACCAAGCATGGAGTGATAGTTTAATATCGTATAAACGCATGCTTACCTTAGCTAAAGCTAAATATTACTCAAATCTCATCCGCCTCAACAAAAACGACCCTAAATTTTTGTTTAGTACAGTAGCATCGGTAACCCAACAAGGGACTCCTCCCAATAGCTCCACCCACTCGGCAGATGACTTTATGAATTTCTTTAATAAGAAAATTGAACTCATTAGAAAGGAGATTAAAGACAACGCATCCCAGCTACAACTGGGTTCTATGAACACAGATATAACTGTATCTACGACGGATACTGCAATACAAAATAGTCTCTCTCTTTTTGATGAAATAACATTAGAGGAACTATTACAGCGTGTAAGTGGGATAAAACAAACAACATGTTTACTTGACCCACTTCCTGGGAAACTTATCAAAGAGCTTTTTGTATTATTAGGTCCATCAGTGCCGAGGATGTCGTTGTGGCTTGTGCAACCCTTTGAGACACTTGTGATTTAGGGCTATATAAATAAAGATTGATTGATATCATATTTACATTGTTTCTTTAATACGCGAACTTTGGTGTTACGAACCCTGTTCAAGAACTGTAGATTACAATGCTGTGGGAAAAAACTGCATATTTAGGCTTTTCAATGGCAATGTTTTGCATACCCGTAGTAGTATCAGTTATAATAACCCAAATAAATTGCACTGAAGACTATTCTCGATTCAACACGATTCTCGAAATGTATTATTTGGTATAATAATAATTATAAATAACTTTTTCAAAACAGGTCACAAGCTAAAAAAGCTCTTGTTGCATGGAGATGGCCTAAAAACGTTTTTTTATTGTGATTCTAAAATTGAAAAATTAAAAAAAAACATTTGTGTGTGTGTTTTTTTAATTAGATTTTTGAAAATTATTTCTTCCGGGTGTTCTAGGAACTCCTTGGGAGCCCTCAGGAGGAGCTGGATGATGTGGCTGGGGAGAGGGAAGTCTGGGCTTCTCTGCTTAGGCTGCTGCCCCCGCGACCCGACTTAGGATAAGTGGAAGAAAATGGATGAAAATTATGAATAGAGTAGGATGGGAATCGATATATGTGCGCACCCTTGCTAAAAACTATAAGGACTACATAAAAATTGAGGTTCATTAAAATGTTGTTTTGAAATATATATATATATATATATATACACACAGGTAAAAGCCAGTAAATTAGAATATTTTGAAAAACTTGATTTATTTCAGTAATTGCATTCAAAAGGTGTAACTTGTACATTATATTTATTCATTGCACACAGACTGATGCATTCAAATGTTTATTTCATTTAATTTTGATGATTTGAAGTGGCAACAAATGAAAATCCAAAATTCCGTGTGTCACAAAATTAGAATATTACTTATGGCTAATACAAAAAAGGGATTTTTAGAAATGTTGGCCAACTGAAAAGTATGAAAATGAAAAATATGAGCATGTACAATACTCAATACTTGGTTGGAGCTCCTTTTGCCTCAATTACTGCGTTAATGCAGCGTGGCATGGAGTCGATGAGTTTCTGGCACTGCTCAGGTGTTATGAGAGCCCAGGTTGCTCTGATAGTGGCCTTCAACTCTTCTGCGTTTTTGGGTCTGGCATTCTGCATCTTCCTTTTCACAATACCCCACAGATTTTCTATGGGGCTAAGGTCAGGGGAGTTGGCGGGCCAATTTAGAACAGAAATACCATGGTCCGTAAACCAGGCATGGGTAGATTTTGCGCTGTGTGCAGGCGCCAAGTCCTGTTGGAACTTGAAATCTCCATCTCCATAGAGCAGGTCAGCAGCAGGAAGCATGAAGTGCTCTAAAACTTGCTGGTAGACGGCTGCGTTGACCCTGGATCTCAGGAAACAGAGTGGACCGACACCAGCAGATGACATGGCACCCCAAACCATCACTGATGGTGGAAACTTTACACTAGACTTCAGGCAACGTGGATCCCGTGCCTCTCCTGTCTTCCTCCAGACTCTGGGACCTCGATTTCCAAAGGAAATGCAAAATTTGCATGGTTGGGTGATGGTTTGGGGTGCCACGTCATCTGCTGGTGTCGGTCCACTCTGTTTCCTGAGATCCAGGGTCAACGCAGCCGTCTACCAGCAAGTTTTAGAGCACTTCATGCTTCCTGCTGCTGACCTGCTCTATGGAGATGGAGATTTCAAGTTCCAACAGGACTTGGCGCCTGCACACAGCGCAAAATCTACCCGTGCCTGGTTTACGGACCATGTTATTTCTGTTCTAAATTGGCCCGCCAACTCCCCTGACCTTAGCCCCATAGAAAATCTGTGGGGTATTGTGAAAAGGAAGATGCAGAATGCCAGACCCAAAAACGCAGAAGAGTCGAAGGCCACTATCAGAGCAACCTGGGCTCTCATAACACCTGAGCAGTGCCAGAAACTCATCGACTCCATGCCACGCCGCATTAACGCAGTAATTGAGGCAAAAGGAGCTCCAACCAAGTATTGAGTATTGTACATGCTCATATTTTTCATTTTCATACTTTTCAGTTGGCCAACATTTCTAAAAATCCCTTTTTTGTATTAGCCTTAAGTAATATTCTAATTTTGTGACACACGGAATTTTGGATTTTCATTTGTTGCCACTTCAAATCATCAAAATTAAATGAAATAAACATTTGAATGCATCAGTCTGTGTGCAATGAATAAATATAATGTACAAGTTACACCTTTTGAATGCAATTACTGAAATAAATCAAGTTTTTCAAAATATTCTAATTTACTGGCTTTTACCTGTATATATTGTGTTTGACATTCAAAGGTCCACTATCATACACACAAACACACACACACTTTTTTAGGAATTTCTGGGCTAACAGCCGAGCTCTGTAAGCACTGTATCCCAGTTCTGCATAACCTCAGCATCAAGAAAAAAAAGAATTTGGCATGTTGACTGTAAAAATGTGGCTAATTACACAGCTAAATACTGTCCCTGCATGGCATTCTGCTACCATGTAAATCACTGATGGTTGTTCCCATGGCCTTTAGATTACACGTACGAAGCTTTGTGCATTTCACACAAGCAGTTTGAGCAGCTTTCCCTCTCCAAAGAATGGCGACTGAGACAACCGGCTCTCCAAATCACAGTATGAATTCTTCCTCTGGGTACGTGCCATCACGAGGAGTGTCTCAAGTGTTGTGCAAAGTCCTTCATTATAATCAACGCTCCCACGCTGCCGCTTGTTTATCATGCGGCTCACGTCATCAGCTGTTAATGGATTCCCACCGGAGCAGCCAGACACACGACTGCCAGCGTTTCAACCTACTTTCTCTCTTTTACGACACTTTGCACACTCTTTGAACGGTGCGCGCGGGGAAAGTTACGACTGCTCGTAATAAAGAGGGGGTTTAAATATATATATATATATATATATATATATATATTTTTTTAATACATTTTAAAAAGTATAAAATCTGAATTATAAGGCCAACCTACTGTTAGCTCATAAACTGGTGACACAAGCCAAAGTAGCACACATTTAGGAGCATTTCATACAAAAAGCAGTGCACTTAAGTTATGCAGAAAACTAACTTTGTGGTCTTACGCGTTGACTAAATGTTGTACAACTACAGTATATGAAACTGACAGCAGTTTTAAAATATACATTGACTGCAATCTTATACCCACCTTTTTGATTAGGCTTTTAACTAATATTGTATTAATTTTATTGAAGTATTCGTACTTAACTTTTTATCTTATTAGTTATGCAAGATTGTATTTTGTTTCATTTATTTCATATG
>NC_084571.2:3052500-3312500 GCF_033978685.3 Nerophis lumbriciformis
CAAACCACAACAAAACAATTGCAAATGAGCCGTCGGCCCCCGGACAGAGCGACTCCAAAACCAACAAAGGCTGTAACTGTCGAAAGAAACCTGATTGCCCTCTCAACGGGGGGTGCTTACAAACATCAGTTGTCTACCAATCTAAGGTAATACGCAAGGACATTAACACATCCGACACATATGTAGGATTAACCGAGGGAGAATTCAAAACCAGATGGAACAATCACAAGGCTTCTTTCAGGAACCAAAACCTGCGGAATACCACAGAACTCAGCAAACACATTTGGGACCTCAAAGACAATAATGTTGAATATTCAATAACATGGCAAATTCTTGCATCCAGCACACCTTACAATAGTGGTAATAAAAGATGCAACCTATGCTTGAAAGAGAAACTGTTTATTATTTACCGTCCAGACCTGTCATCCCTCAACAAGCGCAGCGAAATTGTAACAGCATGCCGCCACAGACGGAAACACCTCCTAGGTAACACATGAGCCAATCACCACGCCCCTACGCCAGCCTGTACCCACCCACTCTGTGCCCTATATAAACCATGGTATGCGAATGCTCCCATTAAAATCTCCTGATGATTGAGGGTACCCCCCCTCATGAAACAGGCCTGTAGAGATGAAATAGTCTTGTGATTTTTTTTTTCCCACACATACATATATTGCGCTCTACTACGGTATCGAGCACTATTTTTTGGATAACCTTATTAAGACATATATATATATATATATATATATATATATATATATATATATATATATATATATACACACACACACAAGTTTACATACACTTGTAAAGAACATAATGTCATGGCTGTCTTGAGTTTCCAATCATTTCTACAACTCTTATTTTTTTGTAATAGAGTGATTGGAGCACATACTTGTTGGTCACAAAAAAACATTCATGACGTTTGATTCTTTTATGAATTTATTATGGGTCTACTGAAAATGTGACCAAATCTGCTGAGTCAAAAGTATACATACAGCATACATATGTCCCTTGGCAAATTTCACTGGAATAAGGCGCTATTGGTAGCCATCCACAAGCTTCTGGCAAGCTTCTGGTGGAATTGTTGACCACTCCTCTTGACAAAATTGGTGCAGTTGGTTTTCTGACAGAAATGTTTCTTCAGCATTGTCCACATGTTTAAGTCAGTACTTTGGGAAGGCCATTCTAAAACCTTAATTATAGCCTGATTTAGCCATTCCTTTACCACTTTTGACGTGTGTTTGGAGTCATTGTCCTGTTGGAACACCCAACTGCGCCCAAGACCCAACCTCCGGGCTGATGATTTTAGGTTGTCCCGAACAATTTGGAGGTAATCCTTTTTCATTGTCCCATTTACTCTTTGTAAAGCACCAGATCCATTGACAGAAAAACAGGCCCATAGCATAATACTACCACCACCATGCTTGATGGTAGGAATGATGTTCCTGGGATTAAATGCCTCACCTTTTCTCCTCCAAACATATTGCTGGGTATTGTGGCCAAACAGCTACATTTTTCTTTCATCTGACCACAGACCTCCAGAAGGTCTTATCTTTGTCTATATATACAGGTAAAAGCCAGTAAATTAGAATATTTTGAAAAACTTGATTTATTTCAGTAATTGCATTCAAAAGGTGTAACTTGTACATTATATTTATTCATTGCACACAGACTGATGCATTCAAATAATTATTTCATTTAATTTTGATGATTTGAAGTGGCAACAAATGAAAATCCAAAATTCCGTGTGTCACAAAATTAGAATATTACTTAAGGCTAATACAAAAAAGGGATTTTTAGAAATGTTGGCCAACTGAAAAGTATGAAAATGAAAAATATGAGCATGTACAATACTCAATACTTGGTTGGAGCTCCTTTTGCCTCAATTACTGCGTTAATGCGGCGTGGCATGGAGTCGATGAGTTTCTGGCACTGCTCAGGTGTTACGAGAGCCCAGGTTGCTCTGATAGTGGCCTTCAACTCTTCTGCGTTTTTGGGTCTGGCATTCTGCATCTTCCTTTTCACAATACCCCACAGATTTTCTATGGGGCTAAGGTCAGGGGAGTTGGCGGGCCAATTTAGAACAGAAATACCATGGTCCGTAAACCAGGCACGGGTAGATTTTGCGCTGTGTGCAGGCGCCAAGTCCTGTTGGAACTTGAAATCTCCATCTCCATAGAGCAGGTCAGCAGCAGGAAGCATGAAGTGCTCTAAAACTTGCTGGTAGACGGCTGCGTTGACCCTGGATCTCAGGAAACAGAGTGGACCGACACCAGCAGATGACATGGCACCCCAAACCATCACTGATGGTGGAAACTTTACACTAGACTTCAGGCAACGTGGATCCTGTGCCTCTCCTGTCTTCCTCCAGACTCTGGGACCTCGATTTCCAAAGGAAATGCAAAATTTGCATGGTTGGGTGATGGTTTGGGGTGCCATGTCATCTGCTGGTGTCGGTCCACTCTGTTTCCTGAGATCCAGGGTCAACGCAGCAGTCTACCAGCAAGTTTTAGAGCACTTCATGCTTCCTGCTGCTGACCTGCTCTATGGAGATGGAGATTTCAAGTTCCAACAGGACTTGGCGCCTGCACACAGCGCAAAATCTACCCGTGCCTGGTTTACGGACCATGGTATTTCTGTTCTAAATTGGCCCGCCAACTCCCCTGACCTTAGCCCCATAGAAAATCTGTGGGGTATTGTGAAAAGGAAGATGCAGAATGCCAGACCCAAAAACGCAGAAGAGTTGAAGGCCACTATCAGAGCAACCTGGGCTCTCATAACACCTGAGCAGTGCCAGAAACTCATCGACTCCATGCCACGCCGCATTAACGCAGTAATTGAGGCAAAAGGAGCTCCAACCAAGTATTGAGTATTGTACATGCTCATATTTTTCATTTTCATACTTTTCAGTTGGCCAACATTTCTAAAAATCCCTTTTTTGTATTAGCCTTAAGTAATATTCTAATTTTGTGACACATGGAATTTTGGATTTTCATTTGTTGCCACTTCAAATCATCAAAATTAAATGAAATAAACATTTGAATGCATCAGTCTGTGTGCAATGAATAAATATAATGTACAAGTTACACCTTTTGAATGCAATTACTGAAATAAATCAAGTTTTTCAAAATATTCTAATTTACTGGCTTTTACCTGTATATACACACACACACACACATATATATATATACACACATACATTTTTTTTTATTAGGTGTAAGCGGGTGTGTGACACACACACAAAGAGGAGCGCTGACACACAATCTCACTGGGCTCAGGCATGATGGGGATTTGGTAGGACTTCACGTTGTGTTTGAGGAATAAGCAGGGAAGCGAAAGATGCGTCTGGCGGCTAACGGCGATTTCATGGAGTCAGACGGGCCGGCCTACTGGCTTAAGTGATGGACCAACACTCCCCACGGTGACCTTTAGAGAGTGTTTGTGACGCTGTGTGTGTGTGTGTGTCGCTTGTCTGATAAAAGCGGGTTGAGTAAAGTCTGCTGAAGGCCGAGTGACCTCATACATCACGCTTGCGTTGCTGTGCACGGTGGCGAAATGAGGGATTTTGTGGCCCACTCCCACCTGGCCTGATATATGAGCTGGAACACACGCTTCTTTCTCAACTTAAATCATCCCTTTTGACCATGAATATGACCCTAAAATGTTTTTTTCAAACATGCATAGTAGTAGGATTTACACATATGATAATATTGGCATGAAAAGTACTATGATTCGGGTTGTCGAAAGAATGGCGATATTTTCTTTAACAGCTATAGGGTTGTACGGTATACCGGTACTAATAAAGTACCGCAGTACTAATGTATTAAAAAAGGTATTATGCTGCCTTTGAAAAACACCGGTACTTTTTTTTCCTGTGGACATGATGGCGCAACGTGGAGACATTGACGGTAAAATTAGCCAAAACGCATGTGAGTCAACACACACACAGAGCAATTACAAGCCAAAACAGTGTAGAGACAAACGAGGGAGAATGGACGTATTTTGGCTTCAAAACTAACGATAAAAGGGAAGCTCCATCGACGTCCCACTGGGGTGAGTTTTTCCTTGCCCTTATGTGGGCTCTGTACCGAGGATGTCGTTGTGGCTTGTGCAGCCCTTTGAGACACTTGTGATTTAGGGCTATATAAATAAACATTGATTGATTGATTGATTGATATAAACCAGGGGTGTCAAACGTACGGGTTTTATCCGGCCCGCGTGATGAGTTTGCCAAGTATAAAAAATGAGCTGCTTTTTTTTTTTTTTTTGAAACGAAAGAAACTGCTGTTCTAAATGCGACCACTGGATGTCACAATAGCAATTCTATTAGGCAAGCAAACGGTTTATACCGAGGCCAAGCTAGAGGTACACAGTAAAGGGGGACTGTGGCTCCTCCTCCTCGACCCACATGAATCTTAAAACCTGCCGTTTTATGTCTTCTACTTCGAACACATGGAGGATGTCGTTGTGGCTTGTGCAGCCCTTTGAGACACTCGTGATTTAGGGCTATATAAGTAAACTTTGATTGATTGATTGATTTGGCACCCTCGTTGCCCCCAAATGTCTCTGTCAAACAGAAGAAAAGTGAACTTAACCCCTTTGAATAGTTTTTACCTCTGTTTCTCACGGTTTGTTGAGTTAGCACTGGATTGATACGTGGACATGACAAAGGAGGTATTTGATACCTAGATGACTTTACATGTTGTGTTTTTGTTCAATCCCAGAAAGACTGACTTATAGTTTAATCCTGGCTTTGTAGATACACTGAGAAAGTCTAAGCTCATTGGGTTTTTGAAACTGCACCAATTTCCTCAGAACTTTCAACAAATTTGAAGTGTTTTGTCCAGAGGATTATTTGTGATTTGTACGTATTCAGAATGTCCTTGTTCTATTTTTGGCCAAAGTAAAACAAAGACAACAACTTGGATTTGTCTTTATTTTTAAGTTATCACGCCATGATTTTACCATTCAAGCCCACTTGGGAGTAGATTTTCCTCCATGCGGCCCCTTAACTGAAATGAGTTTGACACCCCTGCTATAAACGCTAGTGCCACCCTAAAAGCGGTGCTTTAAAACATAGCTAGCTAACGACTAATATCCCTCCGCAGTGCTTTAGCTACTTCTAAATCACTAATCCTCGCCTCCATGGTGACAAATAAAGTAAGTTTCTTACAAGTATCATCCTTGAGAGATGAGGAATAGCTAAACATGCTTCACTACACACGGTAGGAGCATACACTAGCTATCCCCTAACAGCAAGCAAGCACTCCTGAATGTAAACAAGGTTGATCCACACACATCTACTATAACAATACCAAGTACACAAGCCGTATGAATTTTAAAAGTAAAAAATATTTTTTTATCAACTAATTTCCTTTAAAGGGGAACATTATCACAATTTCAGAAGGGTTAAAACCATTAAAAATCAGTTCCCAGTGGCTTATCATATTTTTCGAAGTTTTTTTCAAAATTTGACCCATCACGCAATATCCCTAAAAAAAGCTTCAAAGTGCCTGATTTTAACCATCGTTATAAACACCCGTCCATTTTCCTGTGACGTCACATAGTGAAGCCAACACAAACAAACATGGCGCATAGAACAGCAAGCTATAGCGACATTAGCTCGGATTCAGACTCGGATTTCAGCGGCTTAAGCGATTCAACAGATTACGCATGTATTAAAGCAGATGGTTGTAGTGTGGAGGCAGGTAGCGAAAACGAAATTGAAGAAGAAACTGAAGCTATTGAGCCATATCGGTTTGAACCGTATGCAAGCGAAACCGACAAAAACGACACGACAGCCAGCGACACGGGAGAAAGCGAGGACGAATTCGGCGATCGCCTTCTAACCAACGATTGGTATGTGTTTGTTTGGCATTAAAGGAAACTAACAACTATGAACTAGGTTTACAGCATATGAAATACATTTGGCAACAACATGCACTTTGAGAGTGCAGACAGCCCAATTTTCATCAATTAATATATTCTGTAGACATACCCTCATCCGCGCTCTTTTCCTGAAAGCTGATCTGTCCAGTTTTGGAGTTGATGTCAGCAGGCCAGGGAAGCTAGGGTCGATATTCTTCTCTTGATCATCTTCGGTGGCATAAGGGACGGTGTGAGCCAAGACATCCAGGGGGGTTTAGCTCGCTCGTCTGCGGGAACAAACTGCCGCCATTGCTTGCTGTGCTACCGAGGTCCTTTGTCCCTGAATTGCTCACACACTCCGGCAGATTCAATGGGGGTCTGGCGGCAGATTTCTTTGACTTTATGGTTGGAAATGCATCTGCTTTGAGTGTCGCAGGATATCCACACATTCTTGCCATCTCTGTCGTAGCATAGCTTTCATCAGGTAAAGTGTGCGGAACAAACGTCCAATTTCTTGCCACTTTCGCATCTTTGGGCCACTGGTGCAACTTGAATCGTCCCTGTTCGTGATGTTACACCTTCCGACAACACACCGACAAGGCATGATGTCTCCAAGGTACGGAAAACAGTCGAAAAAACGGAAAATAACAGAGCTGACTTGACTCGGTGTTTGAGAAAATGGCAGATTGCTTCCCGATGTGACGTCATCGCTCCGAGAGCGAATAATAGAAAGGCGTTTAATTCGCCAAAATTCACCCATTTAGAGTTCGGAAATCGGTTAAAGAAATATATGGTCTTTTTTCTGCAACATCAAGGTATATATTGATGCTTACATAGGTCTGGTGATAATGTTCCCCTTTAACAGCATTGGGTTGTACAGTATACCGGTTCTAATGGTTTACGAAATGTACTAACAGCCTTAAACATTACCGGTACTTTTTTTTTTATGGACATGATGGTGTGCCAGAAACAGCATGGAGACAAAAGAGGGAGATTGGACATATTTTGGCTTCGAAACTGATAACGGTGAAGATATAAACCCTAAAGTGCGGCTTTAAAACATAGCTAGCTCGGGGCTAACATCCCTCCGCAGTGTTTTAGCTACTTCAAAATCACTAACCCTCGCCTCTACATCAACACATAAGTTGTGCTTCTTACAAGTATCATCCCTGTAGAACGAGGAATAGCTAAACATGCTTTACTACACACCTAACTGTAAACAAATGGGTGGATCTATACAAATAACCAAATGATACGAAGTACAAGAGCTGTATATAATTGGTTCTACAACAATTACATCAATAGTTTTTATTTTACCAAACAATCTTTTGTCATTATTATCGTTTATAAATCCAGGAAATACGTCCCTGAACACATAACTTTAAATATGACCAATGTATGATCCTCATACTTGCCAACCTTGAGACCTCCGATTTCGGGAGGTGGGGGGTTGGGGGGTGTGGTTAAGAGGAGAGGAGTATATTTACAGCTAGAATTCACCAAGTCAAGTATTTCATATATATATAAGAAATACTTGACTTTCAATATATATATATATATATATATATATATATATACACCGGTATATATATATATATATATATATATATATATATATATATATATCCATCCATCCATTTTCTACCGCTTATTCCCTTTGGGGTCGCGGGGGGCGCTGGAGCCTATCTCAGCTACAATCGGGCGGAAGGCGGGGTACACCCTGGACAAGTCGCCACCTCATCGCAGGGCCAACACATATATATATATATATATATAAATAAGAGAAATACTTGATTTTCAGTGTTGATTTATTTACGCATATACACACACATAACAGTCATCTACTCATTGTTGAGTTAAGGGTTGAATTGTCCATCGTTCTATTCTCTGTCACTATTTTTCTAACCATGCTGAACACCCTCTCTGATGATGCATTCTGCTTTGTCTCCTTGTTGTGTGCGCAGTTGTGCACTGCACTCTCTAAAAGCCCTAGATGTTATTGTCACATATACATGTACAGTAAGATGGCAGTATTGTCCTGTTTAAGAGTGTCACAACATTGCTGTTTACGGCAGACAAACTGCTTTACGGTAGACGAAAACGTGACTGCTGTTGTTGTGTGTTGTTACCGCGCTGGGACGACGTTAATGAAACTGCCTAACAATAAACCCACATAAGAAACCAAGAACTCGCCCTCCATCATTCTACAGTTATAGCGTGATTGGGCAGGCACGCTGTTTATATTGTAGGAACGCAGACGTGAAAACAGGCTGTCGACACGTCACTCAGGTCCGCATGAATTTCGGGAGATTTTCGGAAGAAAATTTGTCCCGGGAGGTTTTCGGGAGAGGTGCTGAATTTCGGGAGTCTCCCGGAAAATCCGGGACGGTTGGCAAGTATGATGATCCTGTAACTACTTGGTATTGGATCCATACCCAAATTTGTAGTATCACTCACAACTAATGTAAAGTATCCAAACAACAGACGAATAAGTGATTATTAAATTTTAACAGAAGTGTAGATAGAACATGTTGAAACAGAAAGTAAGCAGATATTAGAACCGTATTTTTCGGAGTATAAGTCGCACCGGAGTATAAGTCGCACCTGCCGAAAATGCATAATAAAAAAGGAAAAAATCATATAATATACAGGTAAAAGCCAGTAAATTAGAATATTTTGAAAAACTTGATTTATTTCAGTAATTGCATTCAAAAGGTGTAACTTGTACATTATATTTATTCATTGCACACAGACTGATGCATTCAAATGTTTATTTCATTTAATTTTGATGATTTGAAGTGGCAACAAATGAAAATCCAAAATTCCGTGTGTCACAAAATTAGAATATTACTTAAGGCTAATACAAAAAAGGGATTTTTAGAAATGTTGGCCAACTGAAAAGTATGAAAATGAAAAATATGAGCATGTACAATACTCAATACTTGGTTGAAGCTCCTTTTGCCTCAATTACTGCGTTAATGCGGCGTGGCATGGAGTCGATGAGTTTCTGGCACTGCTCAGGTGTTATGAGAGCCCAGGTTGCTCTGATAGTGGCCTTCAACTCTTCTGCGTTTTTGGGTCTGGCATTCTGCGTCTTCCTTTTCACAATACCCCACAGATTTTCTATGGGGCTAAGGTCAGGGGAGTTGGCGGGCCAATTTAGAACAGAAATACCATGGTCCGTAAACCAGGCACGGGTAGATTTTGCGCTGTGTGCAGGTGCCAAGTCCTGTTGGAACTTGAAATCTCCATCTCCATAGAGCAGGTCAGCAGCAGGAAGCATGAAGTGCTCTAAAACTTGCTGGTAGACGGCTGCGTTGACCCTGGATCTCAGGAAACAGAGTGGACCGACACCAGCAGATGACATGGCACCCCAAACCATCACTGATGGTGGAAACTTTACACTAGACTTCAGGCAACGTGGATCCTGTGCCTCTCCTGTCTTCCTCCAGACTCTGGGACCTCGATTTCCAAAGGAAATGCAACATTTGCATGGTTGGGTGATGGTTTGGGGTGCCATGTCATCTGCTGGAGTCGGTCCACTCTGTTTCCTGAGATCCAGGGTCAACGCAGCCGTCTACCAGCAAGTTTTAGAGCACTTCATGCTTCCTGCTTCTGACCTGCTCTATGGAGATGGAGATTTCAAGTTCCAACAGGACTTGGCGCCTGCACACAGCGCAAAATCTACCCGTGCCTGGTTTACGGACCATGGTATTTCTGTTCTAAATTGGCCCGCCAACTCCCCTGACCTTAGCCCCATAGAAAATCTGTGGGGTATTGTGAAAAGGAAGATGCAGAATGCCAGACCCAAAAACGCAGAAGAGTTGAAGGCCACTATCAGAGCAACCTGGGCTCTCATAACACCTGAGCAGTGCCAGAAACTCATCGACTCCATGCCACGCCGCATTAACGCAGTAATTGAGGCAAAAGGAGCTCCAACCAAGTATTGAGTATTGTACATGCTCATATTTTTCATTTTCATACTTTTCAGTTGGCCAACATTTCTAAAAATCCCTTTTTTGTATTAGCCTTAAGTAATATTCTAATTTTGTGACACACAGAATTTTGGATTTTCATTTGTTGCCACTTCAAATCATCAAAATTAAATGAAATAAACATTTGAATGCATCAGTCTGTGTGCAATGAATAAATATAATGTACACGTTACACCTTTTGAATGCAATTACTGAAATAAATCAAGTTTTTCAAAATATTCTAATTTACTGGCTTTTACCTGTATATGAAAAAAACTGCAACTTATAGTCCGAAAAATACGGTAGTAAATGAACAGACAGATTAATAATACGTTTTTTACTGCTTGTCCCTCATAATTTTGACAAAATAATACGAGAAATTACAATATGTTACTGCATACGTCAGCAGCCAAATTGGAAGCTTGTGTAACCTGTTTGCTGACCTATTACTAAAAGAGAAGTTCTGTTAAAATACAGTGCAACATCGATTTACGAACTTAAGAGGTTCTTGAACATGGTTCCCAAAATTGAAAAAAGTTTGTTTAGTGAAGCAAATTTCTCCATAAGAAACAATGAAAATACAAATAAATGGTAAATGGGTTGTACTTGTATAGCGCTTTTCTACCTTTCTTAATACACTCAAAGCGCTTTGGCACTATTTCCACATTCACCCATTCACACACACATTCAAACACTGATGGCGGGAGCTGCCATGCAAGGTGCTAACCAGCACCCATCAGGAGCAATGGTGAAGTGTCTTGCTCAAGGACACAACGGACGTGACTAGGATGGTAGAAGGTGGGGATTGAACTAGTAACCCTCAGATTGCTGTCACGGCCACTCTCCCAACTTCGCCACGCCGTCCCCCAATGGGTTGCAGAATTGACAAAAGTTCATATTTTAGTGAAGGTGTGTACATTTTAAACACAATATAAAGTGTTTAAACACAATATAAGAAGGTGGTGAAGCAACTTTCTGTGTAAAACAAAAGTTAAAACAACAACAATCTGCTGCATGCTCTGCCAACACGCCCACACACACACAGAAGTCACAATGGTGGCCTCTCACAAAAAAAAAGTCACAACAATCCTTAGCTTCATAAACCACATTGCTACAATAATAAACATTTTAGAAAGTAAAATGCGCACACATTAAAGGGGAACATTATCACCAGACCTATGTAAGCGTCAATATATACCTTGATGTTGCAGAAAAAAAGACCATATATTTTTTTAACCGATTTCCGAACTCTAAATGGGTGAATTTTGGCGAGTTAAACGCCTTTCTAATATTCGCTCTCGGAGCGATGACGTCACAACGTGAAGCAATCCGCCATTTTCTCAAACACCGAGTCAAACCAGCTCTGTTATTTTCCGTTTTTTCGACTGTTTTCCCTACCTTGGAGACATCATGCCTCGTCGGTGTGTTGTCGGAGGGTGTAACAACACAAACAGGGACAGATTCAAGTTGCACCAGTGGCCCAAAGATGCGAAAGTGGCAAGAAATTGGACGTTTGTTCCGCACGCTTTACCGACGAAAGCTATGCTACGACAGAGATGGCAAGAATGTGTGGATATCCTGCGACACTCAAAGCAGATGCATTTCCAACGATAAAGTCAAAGAAATCTGCCGCCAGACCCCCATTGAATCTGCCGGAGTGTGTGAGCAATTCAGGGACAAAGGGCCTCGGTAGCACGGCAAGCAATGGCGGCAGTTTGTTCCCGCAGACGAGCGAGCTAAACCCCCCTGGATGTCTTGGCTCACACCGTCCCGAAGATGATCAAGAGAAGAATATCGACCCTAGCTTCCCTGGCCTGCTGACATGAGGGTATGTCTACAGAATATATTAATTGATGAAAATTGGGCACTCTCAAAGTGCATGTTGTTGCCAAATGTATTTCATATGCTGTAAACCTAGTTCATAGTTGTTAGTTTCCTTTAATGCCAAACAAACACATACCAATCGTTGGTTAGAAGGCGATCGCCGAATTCGTCCTCGCTTTCTCCCGTGTCGCTGGCTGTCGTGTCGTTTTCGTCGGTTTCGCTTGCATACGGTTCAAACCGATATGGCTCAATAGCTTCAGTTTCTTCTTCAATTTCGTTTTCGCTACCTGCCTCCACACTACAACCATCCGTTTCAATACATTCGTAATCTGTTGAATCGCTTAAGCCGCTGAAATCCGAGTCTGAATCCGAGCTAATGTCGCTATAGCTTGCTGTTCTTTCCGCCATGTTTGTTTGTGTTGGCATCACTATGTGACGTCACAGGAAAATGGACTGTGTATATAACGATGGTTAAAATCAGGCACTTTGAAGCTTTTTTTTAGGGATATTGCGTGATGGGTAAAATTTTGAAAAAAACTTCGAAAAATATAATAAGCCACTGGGAACTGATTTTTAATGGTTTTAACCATTCTGGAATTGTGATAATGTTCCTCTTTAACAATGGCAGAGAACTGAGCAGAGGAGCGGACAAAGCTGGGGGAAAAGGGGAGCAGTAGGTGTCTGTGTGTTGGTGCTTTGGAAGACTGAGTTAAAAAAGAGAGACAAGATAGTGTCTTTTCCTCTGCTGTGATTTAATTCTGCTCCAGCATCTTTTCCCAGAAAAGACCGGCTTCATCACAATTAAAACTCGATGAGGTGGTACAGGGGTTAGTGCGTGTGCCTCACAATACGAAGGTCCTGGGTTAGATCGCCAGGCTCAGGATCTTTGTGTGGAGTTTGCATGTTCTCCCCGTGACTGCGTGGGTTCCCTCCGGGTACACCGGCTTCCTCCCACCTCCAAAAACATGCACCTGGGGATAGGTTGATTGGCAACACTAAATTGGCCCTAGTGTGTGAATGTGAGTGTGAATGTTGTCTGTCTATCTGTGTTGGCCCTGCGATGAGGTGACGACTTGTCCAGGGTGTACCCCGCCTTCTGCCCGAATGCAGCTGAGATAGGCTCAAAAGACCTAACCTTGATCCTGACCTCATGGTAAACTACCGACCGGTGTCCCACCTTCCCTTTATTTCGAAAATCCTCGAAAAAATTGTCGCACAGCAGCTAAATGAACACTTAGTGTCTAACAATCTCTGTGAACCTTTTCAATCCGGTTTCAGGGCAAATCACTCTACGGAGACAGCCCTCGCAAAAATGACTAATGATCTACTGCTAACGATGGATTCTGATGCGTCATCTATGTTGTTGCTTCTTGATCTTAGCGCTGCTTTCGATACCGTCGATCATAATATTTTATTAGAGCGTATCAAAACACGTATTGGTATGTCAGACTTAGCTTTGTCGTGGTTTAACTCTTATCTTACTGACAGGATGCAATGCGTCTCCCATAATAATGTGACCTCGGACTATGTTAAGGTAACGTGCGGAGTTCCTCAGGGTTCGGTTCTTGGCCCTGCACTCTTTAGTATTTACATGCTGCCGCTAGGCGACATCATACGCAAATACGGTGTTAGCTTTCATTGTTATGCTGATGACAGCCAACTCTACATGCCCCTAAAGCTGACCAACACGCCGGATTGTAGTCAGCTGGAGGCGTGTCTTAATGAAATTAAACAATGGATGTCCGCTAACTTCTTGCAACTCAACGCCAAGAAAACGGAAATGCTGATTATCGGTCCTGCTAAACACCGACATTTATTTAATAATACCACCTTAACATTTGACAACCAAACAATTACACAAGGCGAATCAGTAAAGAATCTGGGTATTATCTTCCACCCAACTCTCTCCTTTGAATCACACATTAAGAGTGTTACTAAAACGGCCTTCTTTCATCTCCGTAATATCGCTAAAATTCGTTCTATTTTATCCACTAGCGACGCTGAGATCATTATTCATGCGTTCGTTACGTCTCGTCTCGACTACTGTAACGTATTATTTTCGGGTCTCCCTATGTCTAGCATTAAAAAATTACAGTTGGTACAAAATGCGGCTGCTAGACTTTTGACAAGAACAAGAAAGTTTGATCATATTACGCCTATACTGGCTCACCTGCACTGGCTTCCTGTGCACTTAAGATGTGACTTTAAGGTTTTACTACTTACGTATAAAATACTACACAGTCTAGCTCCGTCCTATCTTGTCGATTGCATTGTACCATATGTCCCGGCAAGAAATCTGCGTTCAAAGAACTCCGGCTTATTAGTGATTCCCAGTGCCCAAAAAAAGTCTGCGGGCTATAGAGCGTTTTATATTGGGGCTCCAGTACTATGGAATGCCCTCCCGGTAACAATTAGAGATGCTACCTCAGTAGAAGCATTTAAGTCCCATCTTAAAACTCATTTGTATACTCTAGCCTTTAAATAGCCCCCCTGTTAGACCAGTTGATCTGCCGTTTCTTTTCTTTTCTCCTCTGCTCCCCTTTTCCTTGAGGGGGGTGGGGGGGGGCACAGGTCCGGTGGCCATGGATGAAGTGCTGGCTGTCCAGAGTCGGGACCCGGGGTGGACCGCTCGCCTGTGCATCGGCTGGGAACATCTCTGCGCTGCTGACCCGTCTCCGCTCGGGATGGTGTCCTGCTGGCCCCACTATGGACTGGACTCTTACTATTATGTTGGATCCACTATGGACTGGACTCTCACAATATTATGTCAGACCCACTCGACATCCATTGCTTTCGGTCTCCCCTAGAGGGGGGGGGTTACCCACATATGCGGTCCTCTCCAAGGTTTCTCATAGTCATTCACATCGACGTCCCACTGGGGTGAGTTTTTCCTTGCCCGTATGTGGGCTTTGTACCGAGGATGTCGTTGTGGCTTGTGCAGCCCTTTGAGACACTTGTGATTTAGGGCTATATAAATAAAGATTGATTGATTGATTGATAGGCTCCAGCACCCCCCGCGACCCCGAAAAAGGAAAAGCGGTAGAAAATGGATGGATGATTGGCAACACCAAATTGGCCCTAGTGTGTGAATGTGAGTGAGAATGTTGTCTATCTGTGTTGGCCCTGTGATGAGGTGGCGACTTGTCCAGGGTGTACCCCGCCTTCCGCCCGAGTGCAGCTGAGATAGGCTCCAGCACCCCCTGCGACCCCGAAAAAGGAAAAGCGGTAGAAAATGGATGGATGATTGGCAACACTAAATTGGCCCTAGTGTGTGAATGTGAGTGAGAATGTTGTCTGTCTATCTGTGTTGGCCCTGTGATGAGGTGGCGACTTGTCCAGGGTGTACCCCGCCTTCCGCCCGAGTGCAGCTGGGATAGGCTCCAACAATTTGGAGCCTCTTCCTGCTCTGTCACTGTTAAGAATATTATGGCAAATGACCCTCAAAATTGCCACGGTTTCCCAAAACTCACGCACCACCGCTCGCGTGTGTGCTCTATTGAGGCTTATTTAAAGATCCAACCAAGCTATACAGTCCGGATTTTTATACATTTGCATTAGTTACACTAATAAAATGATTTCATTCAAGCAAAAGAACATAAAGTGAAGCTTTTTTCTAATCATTTAAATATCGTTAGAGCCCTACGTGTATGAGTTAAATACATGATTAACGGCAGTGGTGATTGCTCTAAGATTTTAAGGATAGATCAGCTTCCCCTAAAATCAAAATCAAATACAGGTGCTCAAGTAAGTCGGCAATAAGTCGGACACGTTTCCAGTGAGGGTTGGACTCCGCCAAGGCTGCCCTTTGTCACTGATTCTGTTCATATTTTTTATGGATAGAATTTCTAGGTGCAGTCAAGGCATTGAGGGGATCCGGTTTGGTGGCTGCAGGATTAGGTCTCTGCTTTTTGCAGATGATGTGGTCCTGATGGATTCATCTGGCCAGGATCTTCAGCTCTCACTGGATCGGTTCGCAGAAGAATCAGCACCTCCAAGTCCGAGTCCATGGTTCTCGCCCGGAAAAGTGTGGAGTGCCATCTCCCCGGTTTGGGGAGAAGATCCTGCCCCAAGTGGAGGAGTTCAAGTATTTTGGGGTCTTGTTCAAGAGTGAGAGAAGAGTGGATCGTGAGATCAACAAGCGGATCGGTGCGGCGTCTTCAGTAATGCGGACGCTGTATCGATCTGTTGTGGTGAAGAAGGAGCTGAGCCAGAAGGCAAAGCTCTCAATTTACCGGTCGATCTACGTTCCCATCCTCACCTATGGTCATGAGCTTTGGGTCATGACCGAAAGGACAAGATCACAGGTACAAGCGGCCGAAAGGAGTTTCCTCCGCCAGGTGGCGGGGCTCTCCCTTAGAGATAGGGTGAGAAGCTCTGTCATCCGGGGGGAGCTCAAAGTAAAGCCGCTGCTCCTCCACATCGAGAGGAGCCAGATGAGGTGGTTTGGGCATCTGGTCAGGATGCCACCCGAACGCCTCCCTAAGGAGGTGTTTAGGGCACGCCCGACCGGTAGGAGGCCATGGGGAAGACCCAGGACACGTTGGGAAGACTGTCTCTCCCGGCTGGCCTGGGAATCCCTCGGGATCCCCCGGGGAGGAGCTGGACGAAGTGGCTAGGGAGAGGGAAGTCTGGGCTTCTCTGATTAGGATGCTTCCCCCGCGACCCGACCTTGGATAAGCGGAAGAAAATGGATGGATGAATGGATAGGTGCTCAAAAATTTACTTTTCCCTTTACATTTCATTGACTTAACATGCGCTTAAATGTATGGGTGTACAAAAAAAATAAGATTAACTTTCAAATTGCAATTCCTTTTCATTCTAATTCAAAAATCGATTTAAAAAATTAACACCATTTTTTTGATAAGAATCCATTTTTTAAAAAGGCCTTTTTAGACCATCTCCATGCGACCAGAAGGGGCCTTTTCAAACCTACATTGCGGCGATCGGTTTGAATCGACAATTGAGAATCGATTTCAAACCAAATCATCAGGAATCGGACTGAATCGTTAGGTGGGCAAAGATTCATACGCCACCTACAATGCGTCCAAATTTTGTTCAGGATCAGCTACTTTAGTGACTCTCTTCTCATCGATTGTGGTAGTGCATTAAACAGTGTGGAAGCTGAGCGTCCATTGACTTCAATAGGGGAGCATAGAATGGGTCATTCCACTGCAGCCAAAACGAGACAGCGATTGGACAACTGCTCATCTTTGTCCCGCCCATCGGACGCTCAGCGTCTCTGGAAGTGTACGGAAAGAGCGCGAGGTCTCAGATGGCCCGGACGCCGGGCTTCCGCATGAAGATAGGATGATCTTTCGGAGGCTAAATTCCTTTTTAATATCAATTTTGATCTTGAACTATTCATTCTAGATCCACTCAACATCTATTGCACTGGTCACCCAGGGGGGTGTCCCCACATCTGCGGTCCACTCCAAGGTTTCTCATTGTATACCATTGGGTTCAGTTTTTTTTTTGCCCTGATGTGGGATCTGATCCGAGGATGTCATTGTGGCTTGTGCAGCCCTTTGAGACACTTGGGATTTAGGCTATATAAATAAACTTTGATTGATTGATTGATTGATTAAGTTCGTTGTTCTCAGTTGATATACGGAGAATTTGATGATTTTTGTCAAATTTAGCATCTTTACATCTTCTGTCTGTTATTGGAGACTGTGTTCATGTTTAGAGAGTACTGACAGGAGTTGAAAATGTACTTGAAAGACCGGCAGCCGCCACTGATTCATGGAAGGAGCGGAACCAAGTGGATTCTGACCAGAGAGCGGCACACGTGATCAAACAGCACGGGGGCCCACAGAGAAGAGAACTGTGAAAGTAGCAGACTGTGATTAATCAGGGACAGCTAAACACTAATTACAAGCCCTAATCAATTAGCTCAGGGCACATTATCTAGTCGACGCGCCACCTGGAGAGCAGTAATGCCACTCACCGGCTGCGGACACAGGGCAGCGCCGTGGGAGGCGACGCTCCTGCGCAATGTCATGTGACTCATGCACGTGCTGCGGACGTATCGATGCCACAATTTGTGGGGAATATGCAAAATGACGCAGGGGGAGAAAAAGTAAAGCCTCCGCAATCCTCCCGGCTTCGCTTTACATTTTCAGCCGGACTAAAGATTAAAGCGGCAGCCCGACCCAATTACACCTCGCTGGACCTGCGCAGCCATCGAGACGGGCGAAGAAGACGAGTGAACGGAGATGAAGGAGGCTCGAGGGAGGGACGGCTCAACTGCGGAGAAAAGGCCAACGACGGCGCAGAAGGAGAGATTTACTTGGAGGCTGAGGATGACGGGGGGCGGGGGGGTGTTGTACGGATGGGTGCGACGCAAACCAAGGTGTTAAGAACAGAAAGCGTGGCGGGAAATTGGATTCATCAGAGGTGAGAGGAATGCAATGTCAGACACCTCCTCGGGGAGAGCAAAGGCGGTACAGTGACAATGCGCGACTCGTGTGCGGAACTCTCACCAACTGACAGCAGCGGAGGCACGCCAAAAGGCGAGACCGATTCGTCGCCGGGTTCAGGGCTCTGACGTAAACGGCAGTAACCAGACCGGAAGAAAAAAAATGGCAGCAGAATAAAAGCAAAGGTACGATCAAACGGGCCAAAGCTCAAATGCCGGGACAATGATGGCGACGGATAAAAAAAAAAAAATCCTGCATGGCCGAGTGAGAGTCCCCGTGATTAAGCTGAACATGACAGGAACTAGGGTTGTACGGTATACCGGTAGTACCGAAATACTAATGAATCATATTCGGTACTATACCGCCGCTAAAAAGTACCGATCCCCCACGTCGCGTCATGCAGACGAGCATGTTCGCCAATGCACAATCACGGAGTACTTACAAGCAGACAGACAGTGTGTAGACAGAAAAAGGTAGAACTGACTTTGGCTTAAAGGGGAACATTATCACCAGACCTATGTAAGCGTCGATATACACCGTATTTTCCGCACTATAAGGCGCACCTAAAAACCACAAATTTTCTCAAAAGCTGACAGTGCGCCTTATAACCCGGTGCGCTTTATATATGGATAAATATTAAGATTCATTTTCATAAAGTTTAGGTCTCGCAACTACGGTAAACAGCCGCCATCTTTTTTCCCCGTAGAAGAAGCGCGCGGTGCATGCTGGGATATGTGACGTTTCATTTCCATTTGTGTGTTTATGTAAAGACCCCAAAATGGCTCCTATTAAGTGTGTTGTCTGTCTAATTATAAATAATGCAGACGAGGCGTGTTAACTGAGTTCTCAACGTTTACTCACAGCGTGCTCATAACCACATTCTAACTGCCAGCATACAACGCTTCTCAGGGCTACCGCGCATGCTCGTAACTATCGTTGCATGCTGGGTAGTGTAGTTATATTTGCTAGCTCATAACAGCACATTGAGAGACACGCTTACGCGCTTAATTCAATACTCGCCGTCATTCCGGGTGGATTGACAAAAGACCTCCAGCCGCTAGATATTGGTGTCAACAGGGCATTCGAAGCTAGACTGCTAACTGCGTGGGAACAATGGATGACAGAAGGCGAACACACCTTCACTAAGACGAGGAGGCAGCGCCAGACGACGCCAACATCTGCCAGTGGATCGTAAATTTGCCCAACTTTTCACTTCGGACACCGAAGACGAAGGATTTACGAATGAAGAATAACTTCAGAAAGTGAGCGCTATGTTTATTTTGTGTGTTGTGACATTAACGTTCGAGCAACATTATGTTGCTATTGCTCTGCACTATTTTGAATTTTACTATGTTTGTGATTGCACATTTGCGTACATTTTGGGAGTGAACAGAGTTGTTAGAACGCTGGTTTTTAATATATTATTAAAGTTTGACTGACCTATCTGACTGTTTTTTTGACATTCCCTTTAGTGCAGCGTAGGCGCGGCTTATAGTCCGGGGCGGCTTATTGGTGGACAAAGTTATGAAATATGCCATTCATTGAAGGTGCGGCTAATAATCCGGTGCGCCTTATAGTGCGGAAAATACGGTACCTTGATGTTGCAGAAAAAATACCATATATTTTTTGAACCGATTTCCGAACTCTAAATGAGTGAATTTTGGCGAATTAAACGCCTTTCTAATATTCGCTCTCGGAGCGATGACGTCACAACGTGAAGCAATCCGCCATTTTCTCAAACACCGAGTCAAATCAGCTCTGTTATTTTCCGTTTTTTTCGACTGTTTTCCGTACCTTGGAGACATCATGCCTCGTCGGTGTGTTGTCGGAGGGTGTAACAACACGAACAGGGACGGATTCAAGTTGCACCAGTGGCCCAAAGATGCGAAAGTGGCAAGAAATTGGACGTTTGTTCCGCACACTTTACCGACGAAAGCTATGCTACGACAGACATGGCAAGAATGTGTGGATATCCTGCGACACTCAAAGCAGATGCATTTCCAACGATAAAGTCAAAGAAATCTGCCACCAGACCCCCATTGAATCTGCCGGAGTGTGTGAGCAATTCAGGGACAAAGGGACTCGGTAGCACGGCAAGCAATGGCGGCAGTTTGTTCCCGCAGACGAGCGAGCTAAACCCCCCTGGATGTCTTGGCTCACACCGTCCCGAAGATGATCAAGAGAAGAATATCGACCCTAGCTTCCCTGGCCTGCTGACATGAGGGTATGTCTACAGAATGTATTAATTGATGAAAATTGGGCTGTCTGCACTCTCAAAGTGCATGTTGTTGTCAAATGTATTTTATATGCTGTAAACCTAGTTCATAGTTGTTAGTTTCCTTTAATGCCAAACAAACACATACCAATCGTTGGTTAGAAGGCGATCGCCGAATTCGTCCTCACTTTCTCCCGTGTCGCTGGCTGTCGTGTCGTTTTCGTCGGTTTCGCTTGCATACGGTTCAAACCGATATGGCTCAATAGCTTCAGTTTCTCCTTCAATTTCGTTTTCGCTACCTGCCTCCACACTACAACCATCCGTTTCAATACATGCGTAATCTGTTGAATCGCTTAAGCCGCTGAAATCCGAGTCTGAATCCGAGCTAATGTCGCTATACCTTGCTGTTCTATGCGCCATGTTTGTTTGAGTTGGCTTCACTATGTGACGTCACAGGAAAATGGACGGGTGTATATAACGATGGTTAAAATCAGGCACTTTGAAGCTTTTTTTTGGGATATTGCGTGATGGGTAAAATTTTGAAAAAAACTTCGAAAAATAAAATAAGCCACTGGGAACTGATTTTTAATGGTTTCAACCCTTCTGAAATTGTGATGATGTTCCCCTTTAATAACTAAAGATAAAGGTGAAGTTATAACACTGAAACGCCCTCAGGAAGAGGTGCTTTAAGACGTGGCTAGCTAGTGGCTAATGTCTGTCCGCAGTCAGCAAAATCACTAATCTTTGTCTCCATGGAGACATATCAACTACATTTATTTCAAATATCATCCCTGTAGGATGGGTGATGGCCATACATGCTTCACTACACACCGGAAATCATGACAATAGACGTGTTAAAAATAGTCTATAGTTAACAAAGACTTCATTATGCCCAATCATGAACCATTAAAACGACCATCTTGACTTCAAACACATTGCACACAAGCAAATGAAGTTAGCATAGTTAGCCAACAGCCATACATGTCACACTAAGGGTGGCCGTATGAACAACGCCAACACTGTCATAAATATGTGTCATATAGTGAAACCACACTAAACAAAACACATTTTGGGAGAATATTTGCAGCGCAACACAACATAAACACTACAGAACCAACTCTTTCGAGATGCTAAAATATAAACAAACGCCATTGGTGGATCTACACCTAACATCCACTGTAATGATACCAAGTACAGGAGTGTATCTAGTTGATACTACTATAATTACATCGATATATGTTTTTAGCATCACAAAATCTTCTTTCGTTTCTTTTAAATGTATATTTTGTTTATAAACTCAGGAAATATGTCCCTGGACACATGAGGACTTTGAATATGACCAATGTATGATCCTGTAACTACTAGGTATCGGATTGATACCCAAATTTGTGGTAAAACTAATCAAACAGAAAAATAAGTTACTATTACATTTTAACAGAAGTGTAGATATAACATGTTAAAAGAGAAAGTAAGCAGATATTAACAGTAAATGAACAAGTAGATTAATAATTCATTTTCTACCACTTGTCCTTAATAATTTTGACAAAATAATAGAATGGAAAATGACACAATATGTTACTGCATATGTCAGCAGCTAAATTAGGAGCCTTTGTTTGTTTACTTACTAATAAAAGAAAGGTTGCCTTGTATGTTCACTATTTTATTTAAGGACAAACTTGCAAAAAGAAACATGTTTAAAGTACCCTAAAATTTTTGGTTAAAATAAAGCCAATAATGCAATTTTTTGTGGTCCCCTTGATTTAGAAAAGTATCAAAATAATTTTGGTATTCATGCACATAATCACATTTCATCAAACATATATTCACGTTGTTGCCCTAGGGTAAACTGGGTATAACACATGGCACACGGACAACGCTTAACCTATTGTTACTATCGGTTTCATAATACACCTCACGGTGCAACCTGGACACATCATCAGTGATTCTCCCGGGGTCATAGGGTGTTTCGGGTCTTAATCAAACACCCTCTCCCGGGCGACCCAGCCGAGGGTGATCAGTCCCTCGACTTGTGTCCAGGTAGCGCTCCACGCCACGCGTCCCCCCTCCGACAGTCGGTGGTGCTTGGAGGTTCCAGGCACTGTGGGTCCTCCTCCGTCTCATCAGGGCCGTACAATGTACTGGCCCTGTGCGTTGCACCACAGGGTTCCTCAGGCAGCCTATCTTGGTCTTATGTGTCTTCAGGGTTTTTCGCAGCGTTAACTACTAACTATAACAATCTACAAGGTTAATGTAGGTTGCTTCTCTTTCTCCCCCTCAATTTTTCTGCATTGTTTCTTTATCTAAAGTTATCATTACGTATATGTATTGTTGCATTTAAACAACTGTATTGTTGATAATAAAGGTAAGGTATTGGTATTGTTCATCAACGCCAAGAAAACGGAAATGCTGATTATCGGTCCTGCTAAACACCGACATTTATTTAATAATACCACCTTAACATTTGACAACCAAACAATTACACAAGGCGAATCAGTAAAGAATCTGGGTATTATCTTCGACCCAACTCTCTCCTTTGAGTCACACATTAAGAGTGTTACTAAAACGGCCTTCTTTCATCTCCGTAATATCGCTAAAATTCGTTCTATTTTATCCACTAGCGACGCTGAGATCATTATTCATGCGTTCGTTACGTCTCGTCTCGACTACTGTAACGTATTATTTTCGGGTCTCCCTATGTCTAGCATTAAAAGACTACAATTGGTACAAAATGCGGCTGCTAGACTTTTGACAAGAACAAGAAAGTTTGATCATATTACGCCTATACTGGCTCACCTGCACTGGCTTCCTGTGCACTTAAGATGTGACTTTAAGGTTTTACTACTTACGTATAAAATACTACACGGTCTAGCTCCGTCCTATCTTGTCGATTGCATTGTACCATATGTCCCGGCAAGAAATCTGCGTTCAAAGAACTCCGGCTTATTAGTGATTCCCAGAGCCCAAAAAAAGTCTGCGGGCTATAGAGCGTTTTCTATTCGGGCTCCAGTACTATGGAATGCCCTCCCGGTAACAATTAGAGATGCTACCTCAGTAGAAGCATTTAAGTCCCATCTTAAAACTCATTTGTATACTCTAGCCTTTAAATAGCCCCCCTGTTAGACCAGTTGATCTGCCGTTTCTTTTCTTTTCTCCTCTGCTCCCCTTTTCCTTGAGGGGGGGGGGGGGCACAGGTCCGGTGGCCATGGATGAAGTGCTGGCTGTCCAGAGTCGGGACCCGGGGTGGACCGCTCGCCTGTGCATCGGCTGGGAACATCTCTGCACTGCTGACCCGTCTCCGCTCGGGATGGTGTCCTGCTGGCCCCACTATGGACTGGACTCTTACTATTATGTTGGATCCACTATCGACTGGACTCTCACAATATTATGTCAGACCCACTCGACATCCATTGCTTTCGGTCTCCCCTAGAGGGGGGGGGGGTTACCCACATATGCGGTCCTCTCCAAGGTTTCTCATAGTCATTCACATCGACGTCCCACTGGGGTGAGTTTTTCCTTGCCCGTATGTGGGCTTTGTACCGAGGATGTCGTTGTGGCTTGTGCAGCCCTTTGAGACACTTGTGATTTAGGGCTATATAAATAAAGATTGATTGATTGATTGATTATCAATAGCGCTATTTCTATTGGTATTTGTATTGCTCCTTCTGTAGTGTAATAATGCTCATTGTCATTTCTGTATTGTTTTTTTTTCGCTAACTGCTTATTTGCTATTACTTTTACCATCATATTTGTACATGTCGTATTTGCTGATGTTGCTCTATTGTTGTTGTTGTTTTTGTTGTTGTTGTTGTTTTTGTCTCTCTGTCTAATCCCCCTCTTGTCCCCACAATTTCCTCCTCTGTCTTCTTTTTTTTCCTCTTTCTATCCCCTCCTGCACCAAATGATAATATAAATACATTTAATAAAGTCAAATACAAATAAGGCAACAAGAGAAGTATCCTACACTTCTCTTTTGTAAAGTAAATCTGAACAGCCGACATGGGCATCTACATCAACTATATGATTTGCCTGAGAAGCTGGACAGGAAAAATAAAATAATTTTGGTACTTGTACCAAAATATTGGTATCGGGACAACACTAACAGGAACACAACATGATCATCTGGAGCTGTGCTTGCATCACCCTTAGAAATAAGCAAAACCTAAACATCGCAATAAGGAACTGGTAATGGAGACACCTATTTGTGGAAAAACCTCTGAAATATCACTAAGACATTTTTGCGCTCTCATGAGATGGTTTTTGAGACATTTCGATATTGACGTGTTTCGCAACGGCATGATGGAAACACTTTTTTTTCGCATTTAGGTCGCTTAAACACTGAACAGCAACTAGGGCAGATGGGTCATTTTGGTCTCGCTTCGGATCGGGCCGACTCGATGAGACACACACGCCCCAACAATGTCAAGGGGGCGTTGCCTCTAAACCACAGGTGTCAAACTAAAGGCCAGATGTGGCCTGCCATTTCATTTGGCCCTAGAAAGCCTGCAAATATGTATTAATAAAGTACTGTAACATTTCTTAATAAATGTATTCTTTATTAAAAAACATATGTACTCCATGTAATTGCAAATTATGTTAACTTAAAAATTGTCTAATTATGCAAAAATATATTATCAAACATTCAAACCATTCTTTAAATAGAAATAAATAGTAATAATAATGATTTCAAAAGCAAGTTATCCATCAAATTGTGCAATGTAAAAGTAGCAATAGATTTCATGGTCAAATTGTGAAATTTACTGTGGTTTTTACAGCATTTTTCTCTAAATGAAAAAAAGCTGTACTATTTTTTTACTGTAATAAACTGTGCTGCCGTTTTGGCATTTACAGTAATGCACCGAAAAATCTACAGTTGTTGATTTGCGGTAAAAAAAAATATATTAAAAAAAGGCAGCTGAGGTGCCAAAATTTTACTGTAAAATTTTGTTTTTTTATTTACAGTAAAAAACCAAATGTAAATTTTACAGTAAAATTCTGGCAACTTGAGCTGCCTTTTTTTTTTACCATAAAAACAGCAGTACTGTTTTTCCATTTACAAAAATATACACTACATTTTGAGGTGAAATTATTACAACTTACCATATTTTTTTCACATTTTAGTTTAAAAAAAATCTACTTATAATATGCATTGAAAATTGTGTAATAAAAGTATTCACTTTTAGAATCGGCCCTCTGGGGCCAAACATAACTGTGCGGTCCTCAGTGAAAACGACTTTGACACCTCTGCTCTAAACAATCACCCGCTGCCGTCGTCTTCTATTGGCATCAACGGTGGCTGCAATGTCTTCTTCCAAATGGAGTCTCGCGGGATGAGATTTTTGGAGAATTACGGCTCATGACCCGAAACACCTACAAGTCGCAAAAGTACTTTGCCAACATTTTTGAACTAGTGCTCAAGAATGGAAACGCAGCAATTTTCTCTTTCTTTACAACAGGGGTCTTCAACCTTTTCCAGGCCAAGCATCCCCAAACTGATGTTAAGATGGACCGAGGACAACCTACTTATACAGGTAAAAGCCAGTAAATTAGAATATTTTGAAAAACTTGATATATTTCAGTAATTGCATTCAAAAGGTGTAACTTGTACATTATATGTATTCATTGCACACAGACTGATGCATTCAAATGTTTATTTCATTTAATTTTGATGATTTGAAGTGGCAACAAATGAAAATCCAAAATTCCGTGTGTCACAAAATTAGAATATTACTTAAGGCTAATACAAAAAAGGGATTTTTAGAAATGTTGGCCAACTGAAAAGTATGAAAATAAAAAATATGAGCATGTACAATACTCAATACTTGGTTGGAGCTCCTTTTGCCTCAATTACTGCGTTAATGCGGCGTGGCATGGAGTCGATGAGTTTCTGGCACTGCTCAGGTGTTATGAGAGCCCAGGTTGCTCTGATAGTGGCCTTCAACTCTTCTGCGTTTTTGGGTCTGGCATTCTGCATCTTCCTTTTCACAATACCCCACAGATTTTCTATGGGGCTAAGGTCAGGGGAGTTGGCGGGCCAATTTAGAACAGAAATACCATTGTCCGTAAACCAGGCACGGGTAGATTTTGCGCTGTGTGCAGGCGCCAAGTCCTGTTGGAACTTGAAATCTCCATCTCCATAGAGCAGGTCAGCAGCAGGAAGCATGAAGTGCTCTAAAACTTGCTGGTAGACGGCTGCGTTGACCCAGGATCTCAGGAAACAGAGTGGACCGACACCAGCAGATGACATGGCACCCCAACCCATCACCCAACCATGCAAATTTTGTATTTCCTTTGGGAATCGAGGTCCCAGAGTCTGGAGGAAGACAGGAGAGGCAAAAGATCCACGTTGCCTGAAGTCTAGTGTAAAGTTTCCACCATCAGTGATGGTTTGGGGTGCCATGTCATCTGCTGGTGTCGGTCCACTCTGTTTCCTGAGATCCAGGGTCAACGCAGCCGTCTACCAGCAAGTTTTAGAGCACTTCATGCTTCCTGCTGCTGACCTGCTCTATGGAGATGGAGATTTCAAGTTCCAACAGGACTTGGCGCCTGCACACAGCGCAAAATCTACCCGTGCCTGGTTTACGGACCATGGTATTTCTGTTCTAAATTGGCCCGCCAACTCCCCTGACCTTAGCCCCATAGAAAATCTGTGGGGTATTGTGAAAAGGAAGATGCAGAATGCCAGACCCAAAAACGCAGAAGAGTTGAAGGCCACTATCAGAGCAACCTGGGCTCTCATAACACCTGAGCAGTGCCAGAAACTCATCGACTCCATGCCACGCCGCATTAACGCAGTAATTGAGGCAAAAGGAGCTCCAACCAAGTATTGAGTATTGTACATGCTCATATTTTTCATTTTCATACTTTTCAGTTGGCCAACATTTCTAAAAATCCCTTTTTTGTATTAGCCTTAAGTAATATTCTAATTTTGTGACACACGGAATTTTGGATTTTCATTTGTTGCCACTTCAAATCATCAAAATTAAATGAAATAAACATTTGAATGCATCAGTCTGTGTGCAATGAATAAATATAATGTACAAGTTACACCTTTTGAATGCAATTACTGAAAAAAATCAAGTTTTTCAAAATATTCTAATTTACTGGCTTTTACCTGTATATCTTGTATCAAACTGGTTTATTTTCCTGTATTCAAACAGTGTTACTGTTCAAACTGTGTGTCATTTTACCGTGGCCAAAATAATAAATATAACTTGTTAAAAGGGGAACATTATCACAATTTCAGAATGGTTAAAACCATTAAAAATCAGTTCCCAGTGACTTATTAAATTTTTCGAAGTTTTTTTCAAAATTTTACCCATCACGCAATATCCCTAAAAAAAGCTTCAAAGTGCCTGATTTTAACCACCCGTCCATTTTCCTGTGACGTCACATAGTGAAGCCAACACAAACAAACATGGCAGAAAGAACAGCAAGCTATAGCGACATTAGCTCGGATTCAGACTCGGATTTCAGCGGCTTAAGCGATTCAACAGATTACGCATGTATTGAAACGGATGGTTGTAGTGTGGAGGCAGGTAGCGAAAACGAAATTGAAGAAGAAACTGAAGCTATTGAGCCATATCGGTTTGAACCGTATGCAAGCGAAACCGACGAAAATGACACGACAGCCAGCGACACGGGAGAAAGCGAGGACGGATTTGGCGATCGCCTTCTAACCAACGATTGGTATGTGTTTGTTTGGCATTAAAGGAAACTAACAACTATGAACTAGGTTTACAGCATATGAAATACATTTGGCAACAACATACACTTTGAGAGTGCAGACAGCCCAATTTTCATCAATGAATATATTCTGTAGACATACCCTCATCCGCGCTCTTTTCCTGAAAGCTGATCTGTCCAGTTTTGGAGTTGATGTCAGCAGGCCAGGGAAGCTAGGGTCGATAAAGCGTTTAGCTCGCTCGTCTGCGGGAACAAACTGCCGCCATTGCTTGCCGTGCTACCGAGTCCCTTTGTCCCTGAATTGCTCACACACTCCGGCAGATTCAATGGGGGTCTGGCGGCAGATTTCTTCGACTTTATCGTTGGAAATGCATCTGCTTTGAGTGTCGCAGGATATCCACACATTCTTGCCATCTCTGTCGTAGCATAGCTTTCGTCGGTAAAGTGTGCGGAACAAACGTCCAATTTCTTGCCACTTTCGCATCTTTGGGCCACTGGTGCAACTTGAATCCGTCCCTGTTCGTGTTGTTACACCCTCCGACAACACACCGACGAGGCATGATGTCTCCAAGGTACGGAAAACAGTCGAAAAAACGGAAAATAATTGACTCGGTGTTTGAGAAAATGGCGGATTGCTTCCCGATGTGACGTCACAACCCGAGAACGAACATTAGAAAGGCGTTTAATTCGCCAAAATTCACCCATTTAGAGTTCGGAAATCGGTTAAAAAAAATATATGGTCTTTTTTCTGCAACATCAAGGTATATATTGACGCTTACATAGGTCTGGTGATAATGTTCCCCTTTAAATAAAACCTCTGCCTTGTTTTTAATGAATATTTAGACCCACTATACCAGGGGTCGGCAAGCTTTACCACTCAAAGAGCCATTTTGACCCGTTTCACAAATTAAAGTAAACAATGGGAGCCACAAAACTCTTTTGAAATTTAAAATGCAATAACACAGCATACAAAGTTGTTGTTTTTTATTTGTGCTATGTATAAACCAAGGGTCTCAGACACGCGGCCCGCACCTTAATATGAAAATGTAATGTTAACGCGGCCCGCGAGTTTTATATGAATGGCGCTTGACAGCGTCATACTTGCCAACCCTCCCGATTTTTCCGGGAGACTTTCGAACTTCAGGGCAATTATTCTCCCGATTGTATGCTGGTTTTCACCCAAACAACAATAATAAGGGCATGCCGTGGTGGCACTGCCTTTAATGCCCTCTACAATCAGTACAAACAGCGTGCCAGCCCAGTTACATGTCGTATGAGGCTTCTGCAGACACACATGAGTGACTGCAAGGCATACTTGATCAACAGCCATACAGGTCACACTGAGGGTGGCCGTATAAACAACTTTAACACTCTTACTAATATGCGCCACACTGTGAACCCAGACCAAACAAGAGTGACAAACACATTTCGGGAGAACATCCGCACCGTAACACAACATAAACACAACAGAACAAATACCCAGAACCCTTTCCAGTACTCACCCCCGCTACCACCAAACAACCCCCCCCTACTGAGCTAAAGCAAAGAAGATTACAGTAATATCACATTTGTGTTCACTTTAAGGACTTCATCGTGTCTTCCACGCAGCAGTAAGACATGGAAGTGAAAATGAACAGCAGAAAAAATCTCTGACAATGATAAAGGCGCATTTGTTTCCTATTTCTTGAGTATCGCGGCTGTGACTGTAATCAAGAACAAAGAGGCATTTATGTTCATTGTTCATTGATTTCATGCTGTTATGAGATTTAGTAAGCGAGGAAGAGCTTTTTCTTGCTCACTCGCGTGGAACAATATTTTAAGAAGGTTGAAACACCTGAGAGACAATGACAGGTGTTAAAAGGGTCACATTATGATTTTTTTCCTACATTTAAAACACTTTCTTGTGATCTACATATCATGTAATGGTGGTTCTTTGGTCAAAATGTTGCATAGATTATGTTTTACAGACCGTTCTCAAGTTGCTTTCAGGATGCACCGTTTTGTTTAATCTTATTTACGTGCCTCCACTTCGACAGCGTCTTCTCCCTGTCATCAATGTGTAGTTTTAGCGCTTCCACAGTGAGTCTGCTGACAGATACTGTATAAGCTTAAACTACACGCTACTTTGTATTAGCAATGGCAACAGCTGCGGATGCACGCGCATGTACGAGCCAGTCTGCCCCACAACAAGAGGACAGCAAAAAAAGGAGCCTATTGACATCAGACAACCGTGGCCAAATCCCTTAAATTTATGCCATATATGGATTATCCGGGGCAAAAAAATGTCACAGGTTTTGTAAATTCCAAACGGCTCGTTTGGTAGAATTATGAAAGAAGGCAAGAATATTTGATACATATTGTTTGAGTTATCGGGACTTATGCAGACCCCAAAAATGCAACAGCACGTACCAATAGGTAAGAACAGTTGGTTTTGCATAATAAGGCCCAGATCAACCGCAGAGATAAAAAAGTGTTGCTGAGGGCATTTGTATTTATTAGGGCCCGCAATGGCCCATTGCAAAAGGACTCCCACAGGGAGTCCTTATGCAATGGGACATAAGGACCTATTGTTATTGTAACGTTTTATTATTAGGGCCCGCAATGGCCCATTGCAAAAGGACTCCCACAGGGAGTCCTTATGCAATGGGACATAAGGACCTATTGTTATTGTAACGTTTTATTTATTCTTTATTCTTTCTTTTATTCTACCGCCGCCTCTTTGAACACTAATTTGACCCACTTAGCATGCTTCAAAACTCACCAAATTTGACCCACACATCAGGACCTGCGAAAATTGCCTTTTGATAAAAAAACCAAACCCCAAAAATAAAAATTGCGCTCTAGCGCCCCCTAGGAAAAAAAAAAACTAGACTGCCTGTAACTCCCACTAGGAAGGTCGGAAAAACATGAAACAAAATCTTCTATGTAGGTCTGACTTAGACCTAGTTCTCATAATTGTACATCCTCGGGCTAAAATCAACAGGAAGTTGGCAATTCCCCCTTCAAGACAAAAAAGTACTAAAAACAGTCAGTTTTGCTTCTTTGAGCTGTATTTTGACCCCCTTAACACGCTTCAAAACTCACCGAACTCAACGCACACATCAAAAATTGCGATCTAATAAAGAAACCTAACCCCAAATTTAAAAATTGCCCTCTACAGCAATTTCTGAATAAAACTGATAAAAAACTGCTCCTCGGAAGAAAAAAATTACAAAACTGCCTGTAACTCCCACTGGGAAGGTCAAAGAGACATGAAACAAAAACCTCTCCGTAGGTCTCACTTAGACCTACATTTCATAAATTGACTACCCACAGCAAAAATCAACAGGAAGTTTGCTATTCCCCCTTCAAATCAATTTTTTTGTAAAAACCAGTCACCTTCCTTCAAAAACAAACTCCTCTGAGCGCGTTTGTCGTTTCGCCTTCAAACTAACACAGGAGAGACATTGAACCCTTGTGATTACAACAACAGAAGCGCTTTTTAATTAGCTGCTCCGGTTTTGATTTTATGACCCTTCAAAGACCCGCTGCGCTGATGCTGCTGCAATGCTGTTTTTTTAAGATGGCTGCTTAAAAGCAGGAAGCACCAACGTGCCCACACAATGCAGACAAGGTAGGTACACTAGACAAAAGTCTTGGGACACTTCAGACTAAAAGTAGACAAAAGTATTGGGACACTTAGGACTAGCACCTGCCAAATACGCGGGCCCGAACAACGCTGCTTGCAGCTTTAATTATATCTGTATTTCATCTACTGTGTATATTGAAATAATTTAGTTCATTGCAGTGAAGCAGGATGTAGCACAAATATTGTGATTAAGAACGCTTTGGTGAGTTGTTCTGCTTTTATTATAGTTTTGTTTAATTGACCCCCTCAGAAAACACTTGGCTCTCCAAGTATCACCTTAATCACCAACATCAAAATGCTATGGTATAGTGCACGGGTCGGCAACCCGCGGCTCCGGAGCCGCATGCGGATCTTTGATCACTCTGATGTGGCTCAGCTGCATACCTGCCGACCCTCCCGATTTTTCCGGGAGACTTCTGGATTTCAGTGCCTCTCCCGGAAATCTCCCAGGGCAAACATTCTCCGAGTTTCACCCGGACAACAGTATTGAGGGCGTGCCATGATGGCACTGCCTTTAGCGTCCTCTACAACCTGTCGTCGCGTCCGCTTTTTCACCATACTATCTGCGTGCCGGCCCAGTAACATGTTGTATGCGGCCTCTGCTTACACACGTAAGTGACTGCAAGGCATACTTAGTCAACAGCCATACAGGTCACACTGAGGGTGGCCGTATAAACAACTTTAACACTCTTAACTAATATGCGCCACACTGTGAACCCACACCAAACAAGAATGACAAACACATTTCTTGCTGATTGTATTGTACCATATGTCCCGGCAAGAAATCTGCGTTCAAAGAACTCCGGCTTATTAGTGATTCCCAGAGCCCAAAAAAAAGTCTGCGGGCTATAGAGCGTTTTCTATTCGGGCTCCAGTACTATTACTCCCGGTAAATAAATAAATGATAAATGGGTTGTACTTGTATAGCGCTTTTCTACCTTCAAGGTACTCAAAGCGCTCTGACACTACTTCCACATTTACCCATTCACACACACATTCACACACTGATGGAGGGAGCTGCCATGCAAGGCGCTAACCAGCACCCATCAGGAGCAAGGGTGAAGTGTCTTGCTCAGGACACAACGGACATGACGAGGTTGGTACTAGGTGGGGATTGAACCAGGGACCCTCGGGTCGCGCACGGCCACTCTTCCACTGCGCCACGCCGTCCCTCAGTCTCCGGCACGTCGATGCTGACCAGGGAGGTGAAAAGGGTCTGAGAGCGAGAGATGTTGGTTCCTTGTGTCGCTCTGGTGTCTATCTGGTTCTTCGTCCGCTCCAACTTTTGTAACGTCTCCTTAAGCGCTTTCTGGGCGTCAAACTCCGCCTCCTGCAGCGCCAGCAGCTCTGCCTTGACGGCCAAGGTGGTGTTGAGTACCGCCTCCTCCAGACCCCCGGGATGCTGGTAGGACGCCGTGGCCACTAGCTCCGCCCCCTGGTGTGCGGCACCCGCGGGTAGACCACCTCTCCAGTTCCTCTGACGGGTGGTCGGGTGTTGCTGTACACCTTTCATCGGGAACTGTGGCTCCGGTATCACCTTGACGACCACAGGCTCATCAAAAGTCACCTTGGGGTTTCTTTTCCGTCGCGTTTGCCTGTGGGGGCGGGGCTTGGGGGGCTTGGACAAGGGGCTGGCCGCCACCGACAAGTCCAGCTCGGGACAACGTGTCAGGGTGGAGGCGGAGGGGAGGGGCATAGGGATAGGGGCTACCGATGGAGACGGCGTGGGAGAAGAGGCGGAGGCGGAGTCTTCCATCATGACAGGAAAATGCAGTCAAATGTTCCCTTTGAGGTAACAATTAGAGATGCTACCTCAGTAGAAACATTTAAGTCCCATCTTAAAACTCATTTGTATACTCTAGCCTCTGAATAGCCCCCTTTTTTTAGACCAGTTGATCTGCCGTTTCTTTTCTTTTCTCCTCTGCTCCCCTATCCCTTGTGGAGGGGGAGACACTCATGGATGGGGTGCTGGCTGTCGGGACCCGGAGTGGACCGCTCACCTGTGTATCGGTTGGGAACATCTCTGCGCTGCTGACCCGTCTCCGCTCGGGATGGTTTCCTGCTGACCCCACTGTGGACTGGACTCTTATTGTTATGCTGGATCCACTATGGACTGTACTCTTACAATATTATGTTAGACCCACTCGACATCCATTGCATTCGACGTCCCACTGGGGTGAGTTTTTCCTTGTCCTTATGTGGGCTTTGTACCGAGGATGTCGTTGTGGCTTGTGCAGCCCTTTGAGACACTTGTGATTTAGGGCTATATAAATAAACATTGATTGATTGATTGATTGACATTTTGGGAGAACATCCGCACCGTAACACAACATAAACACAACAGAACAAATACCCCCCCCCCAACCCCGCTTACCTCAACCAACACGGAGTGGGGGGGGGGGGAATTATCGCTTTCCCAGCTGTGGTCTGTATGGGCCACAGTGGCAATACACATTTCCACAACTTGTGGCAGTAATGACAATCTCAAACAAAGCGAAGAACTCTGGAGCTAAAGTCAAAGATAAGTATGTTAAGCGCAAAAAAACAAACTGCAACTGTTTTAATTTTTACTTATTTTATGGACAGTTTATTTAAGAAACAGTTATTAATTTAGTTTGAAGTTATTTATTGTAGCACTGCGTAATTGTATGTCAATTTTTCATCATTTTTTATGAGTCCCCTCATTTGTAGTATATTTTTATTTTATTTTATCAGCTTTACCTAATGATGATGATAGAGTGTGAGTAGGCTTTTCCCGATATACATTTTTTGTGACTGTACCAAAATGTATTTCAATACTTAATAGAGGGGATATTTCAATACTTAATAGAGGGGACCCCAGCAAAATGTCAATATTGGCTTTATTTTAACAGAAAACATTGCCTTTTCTGATTGCAAGGAGCGTCTGTCACAGTTCATGAAGTAGGCTTGCAAGCTTAAAAGTTGCAAGCTTGCTTTCTCTACAAGGAATTTTGAGAGAAAAACATAAATGAGAATTTTCTCCCCTAAATTGCGATTTGATTTGGGATTTACATAAAACTGCAAAATATATAGAGGGAAGGAAGACATGTTACTTTTAGACTGTCAACATTATTGTCTCCAGGTGCCACACATTAGAACAATATGCAATAATTTATGCCTATGAATGTTCTCATTCAGCCAAGTCATTGTCATCTCAGGGCGTTAAATCGATCACAACTGCACTGTTTGGTTTGTCTTAGAAGACGTTTCGCCTCTCATTTGAGTAGGCTTTGTTGTATATTGGTCGATCGTGTCACTCTCCTAGGACAGAGTGACTGTGTGCGGCGTGATGAGCCAAGAAGACGCCAAGAGGATTCGTCGAACAAAAAGCTTTATTTGTTTCAGCGAGCCTCGGACTGGAGCTGCAGTCTCCAGGAGAAAAAGTGGGCCGAATTTCTTCTGCTGTCTTCTCGGACCACTGTGCTTAAATACCTTTTACACGAAGACCCTTATTCTTTGTGGTTCTAGCTTTGGCGCCGGTTAGTCTGGCCAACACCCAGTTTGTTGTTTGGCCAGTCAGCCTATTTCCTGTGATCAATTGGAGTCGGGTGACCTCCGACCCCTATCCTCTACTTCTACCTGTGGGTGTTTCTTACCAGATATTGCTAATGCTTGCATTATCTCTCCTAAAATACAACTGCTGCTGTCTTTTAAATTCCCCAAAGCCCCCCTTTCTGGATGAGCTGTGAGTGACATTTGCACTTTCACCCTTCGTAGAATAATCCTTCAATGGATTCTGTGACCAAATACAAACACATGCTACTTCCAATCATATAAGAATTGTACATGATATAATTCACTTCAGCTTCATCAGTTCATGCTCATAGACTTAGATTAGTCAGATCTAGTCTTAGAACTCAATTGGTCAGATCTAGTCAAATCAGAGTAGATCACACCAACCTAAGTCTAAGACTAGATCTGACCAATCTAAGTCTGAGCATGAACTGATGAAGCTTACTCGGATGAGAGGCGAAACGGCTTCTAGGACAAACCAAACAGTCCCGTTGGGATCGATTGAATGCCCTGACAATGCAATCATTTACTTTAAAGAACATTTTAAAGTGCATTTCTTTCCCAAGTAGGAAAAATGAAGTAGGACAGTCTCTTTGTTTATTGCCATCACATGATCACAGCATTTTTGCTCGTTTGTCCGCGTTGACGGGCTCATATCGCCGGGCTCAAATGTCCCGTATTTCCACAACGGGACATTTGGCTTTATAAACTTATTTTTTTCCCGCCAAGACAAAGATTGTTAATTAACAAGGGGACGGCGTGGCGCAGTGGGAGAGTGGCCGTGCGCAACCCGAGGGTCCCTGGTTCAATCCCCACCTAGTACCAACCTCGTCATGTCCGTTGTGTCCTGAGCAAGACACTTCACCCTTGCTCCTGATGGGTGCTGGTTAGCGCCTTGCATGGCAGCTCCCTCCATCAGTGTGTGAATGTGTGTGTGAATGGGTAAATGTGGAAGTAGTGTCAAAGCGCTTTGAGTACCTTGAAGGTAGAAAAGCGCTATACAAGTACAACCCATTTATCATTTATTATTTATCATTTATGTAACGTAAAGAAGGGTCACTCTGATCAGTTAATTCCACCGTTAAGGTGCTAAGAGTGATGTACAGATTAATAGGTCTTTCTTCCTGTTTGAATCGAGAGACGAACAATCGCGAGACTCAGCAATTCTGATAGGCAAACATGTCTGTCACTCAAATGGCGGTGACGACAAAAAAAAACCCAAAAAACACAGCCTCTTGCGATTATTTACTACACTATTTAAAACCTGGATGTCGATTTTATTTCGATTATGTCCTTGCATTCTATAGACAAGGGGTCCCCAAACTTTGAAAGGGGGGGCCACACTTGTTTCTGTAAAATTATTATACCATTTAATACATTGTGGGAATAAGTTTAAATCAACAATCGTTTTTAAATCGAGTCACCCCAGGAATCGAAATCGGCTCTAATCATAAAGGTGCCTAAAGATTTCATTAACAATGGTGAAAATGAGGTTTTAACACTTAAATGTGACCTTAACTGCAGTGCTGGTGCTCCATAAAACATCATGTTGAACATGTGAAGATCAAAATCAAGTAACTGCTGATGATAAATCACACATGTGCACATAAATGACTGTAACGATCCAGCAGAAAATAATCCATGAATGTGCATGGATGAAGCTGTTCCTGGTCCCAGCAGCAGGCCAGCTGAAGGGCTAAATAAATAAGACATTGCCGTGGAGGTTGCCAAGTCCCGTGACCTTTTCCCCCCTTTCACCCCAGCCAATCCCCATATTCTGTAGAAAAGAGAGACTGCCTCAGCTCGCCACCGACCAAAACTCCAGAGAGCAAATTTTAATCAGCGGCACGCCAGCGAGATGGTTGAGGACGTGCATCATTCTTAACGAGGCTGTAAGAAAAGGCTTCCATTCACTCGTGTGCTGCTGGCAAATGTTTGGACCAAATCAATGTTTCCTCAGCGGACCTCACTCAGTCCAAATACATTCAGCGGAGGTCCTTTTTAAAATCAATATTTTCACATCATTTTTATGACGTGCTTTTACAGCTGGATGTGCTAGATGCTGTTCAAACCCAAAGAGGTAGGTTTCAAAATATCCACCTAAGAATTGGAAAAACATTTTTACAGTTGGAACCATCTTTAGCATAACTATGGAAGTCAAACGTATGAGGAAATTTTAAGATAAACCAATCAGGATAATTTTCCTCCTCCCGACCAAAGACGACCAACACCCGATCATCTTGCATCCATCTATATCTATAACATATATATATATCTATAACATATATATATACAGGTAAAAGCCAATAAATTAGAATATTTTGAAAAACTTGATTTATTTCAGTAATTGCATTCAAAAGGTGTAACTTGTACATTATATTTATTCATTGCACACAGACTGATGCATTCAAATGTTTATTTCATTTAATTTTGATGATTTGAAGTGGCAACAAATGAAAATCCAAATTTCCACCATCACTGATGGTGGAAACTTTACACTAGACTTCAGGCAACGTGGATCCTGTGCCTCTCCTGTCTTCCTCCAGACTCTGGGACCTCGATTTCCAAAGGAAATGCAAAATTTGCATGGTTGGGTGATGGTTTGGGGTGCCATGTCATCTGCTGGTGTCGGTCCACTCTGTTTCCTGAGATCCAGGGTCAACGCAGCCGTCTACCAGCAAGTTTTAGAGCACTTCATGCTTCCTGCTGCTGACCTGCTCTATGGAGATGGAGATTTCAAGTTCCAACAGGACTTGGCGCCTGCACACAGCGCAAAATCTACCCGTGCCTGGTTTACGGACCATGGTATTTCTGTTCTAAATTGGCCCGCCAACTCCCCTGACCTTAGCCCCATAGAAAATCTGTGGGGTATTGTGAAAAGGAAGATGCAGAATGCCAGACCCAAAAACGCAGAAGAGTTGAAGGCCACTATCAGAGCAACCTGGGCTCTCATAACACCTGAGCAGTGCCAGAAACACATCGACTCCATGCCACGCCGCATTAACGCAGTAATTGAAGCAAAAGGAGCTCCAACCAAGTATTGAGTATTGTACATACTCATATTTTTCATTTTCATACTTTTCAGTTGGCCAACATTTCTAAAAATCCCTTTTTTGTTTTAGCCTTAAGTAATATTCTAATTTTGTGACACACGGAATTTTGGATTTTCATTTGTTGCCACTTCAAATCATCAAAATTAAATGAAATAAACATTTGAATGCATCAGTCTGTGTGCAATGAATAAATATAATGTACAAGTTACACCTTTTGAATGCAATTACTGAAATAAATCAAGTTTTTCAAAATATTCTAATTTACTGGCTTTTACCTGTATATATATATATATATATATATATATATATATATATATATATATATATATATATATATATATATATATATATATATATATATATATATATATATTAGGGCTGCAACAACTAATCAATTAAATCGATTAAAATCAATTATAAAAATAGTTAGCGATTAATTTAGTCATCGATTTGTTGTATCTATGCCATGCGCATGCTCAGAGGCAATTATTTTTATTTTTTAATTTATTTTTATGTATTTTTTATAAACCTTTATTTATAAACTGCAACATGTACAAACAGCTGAGAAACAATAATCAAAATAAGTATGGTGCCAGTATGCTGCTTTTTTTTTTTTTCAATAAAATACTGGAAAGGATAGAAATGCAGTTTGTCTCTTTTATCCGATTATTAATCGATTAATCTAAGTAATAATCGACAGATTAATCGATCATCAAATTAATCATTAGTTGCAGCCCAAATATATATATATATATACATATATATATATATATATCTCTCCTGTGGTCTGAGGTGTGTTCTGAGTGTCCCGATAACTGGCTTTAAAACAGGTCGGTGCAAGTTCAATATTTACAACTAAAACTCTTCAAGTCTGTGGGGAATGCCGACGCCTTCTGAGCCATCACTCCCTGACAAATTTATTTAGCTAGGTTAACAATATTTAGGTACTAGTGCAGGGGTCGGAAACCCAAAATGTTGAAAGAGCCATATTGCACCAAAAAAAAAAAAAAAAAAAATGGAGCCGCAAAAAATTAAAAGCCTTCTATAAGTGATATAATGAAGACAACACATTATATAAGTGTCTATATTAGCTAACTATGAAAATGACTATGTGTCACAGGCTGACACAAATCTTCGTTAACAGAAATGTTGAAATTTAATATTTATTCTACCTACATTGGAAAACATTAGTAAAATGCAGGATTCTCAGAGGTTGAGATAAGTCCTCTAAATTACTGGCTTAAAATGGCCAAAAGTATAGATGTGTGTGTCCTAGTTAAAGGAAATGGCGGGCTCTGTTCTTCGAATGGATTTATAACAATCTACGCAAGCTGGGTTACGTTTGTTGTGGTCTATAACGGCGCACAAACCACGATCAGAAATGCAGGCAATATTACATACAGATATGTCATGAGAAATTCAGATATAAATGAAATACACAGAGACAATAGGAAATTTAATGAGCTCACATATACCTACAAGTGAGGCATAATGATGTAATATGTACATAAAGCTAGCCTAAATAGCATGTCAGCATTGATTAGCTTGTAGTCATGCACTGATCAAATATGCTTGATAAGCACTCCACACAAGCCAATAACATCAACAAAGTTCAACGTTGTGCATTCACACACAGTATACAACGTTTGGTGGACAAAATGAGACAAAGAAGGAGTGGCATAAAATATGTCTTTCTGTGGCATCGTGGACGAAAGTTATACATGGAAACAAACTACGGTGAGTTCAAGGACCGCCAAAATTAGTAGGACAAAACGGCACTTGCCAAATAATCTCTTTAGAGCAGTAGTTCTCAACCTTTTTTCAGTGGTGTACCCCCTGTGAACGTTTTTTTAATTCAAGTACCCCCTAATCAGAGCAAAGCATTTTTGGTTGAAAAAAAAAGATAAAGTCATCAGCTTCTGATTTATTAAATTGTACAACAGTGCAAAATATTGCTCACTTGTAGTGGTCTTTCTTGAACTATTTGGAAAAAAATATATAAAAATAACTAAAAACTTGTTGAAAAATAAACAAGTGATTCAATTATAAATAAAGATTTCTACACATAGAAGTAATCATCAACTTAAAGTGCCCTTTTTGGGGATTGTAATAGAGATCCATCTGGATTCATGAACTTAATTCTAAACACAAAAAAATTCATATTTTGTTGAAGTATTATTCAATAAATATATTCATAAAGGATTTTTGAATTGTTGCTATTTTTAGAATATTTAAAAAAAAATCTCACGTACCCCTTGGCATACCTTCAAGTACCCCCAGGGGTACGCGTACCCCCATTTGAGAACCACTGCTTTAGAGAATCATGTTTGATATAAACAGTGGGATTTCTAACAATTAGGGAGGTTTGTGTCATGGTGTCGTCCTACAGAAACCAAATTAAAACAAAAATATATTTTTTCCCCCATCTTTTTCTATTTCCGAACATTTTTGAAAAAGTTCCAGGGAGCCACAAGGGCCGCACTAAAGAGAGACCCCCGTCCTAGTGGAATTCAGCTTGGAGGACTTGAGTCTAGATCAGAGCTATTCAACTGATATTCTAGGGGCCACAGTTTCAGAAAGCTAAAGACCGGGAGGGCGGACTTTTCCCTTCACTATTATGAGCACCCTCTGCAGTGAATATTTGTTTTGGGGCTATTTCTTTTATCTGAATTCCACAGTTCAGGACAATATGGCCCTGTTATGTAAAATGCAAGGGACATTGGCCTTTAGATGGTTAAAATGTCAACGCAAAGATCTGCCAACGTGCTTACACTGTTCCAAGTTCCTCTATACAACAGAAGTGCTCGAGTGTTTTCAGGAATTTACTGAAAGAAAAAAAAAAAGGCTCCCACATTTTGAACCGAACTCGGGCTCAGTCTCGAGTCACTGTCGGGCCGGATTTGTGCTAGAATGATATCAACACAGTACACCAGACACAACCATCAAAACTGTCCAATGCCTGATTTTCTTATCTCTTGAAATTTACAAATAAATTGTATTTGTGTATCCTGCTTTAGAGTAGAAGACATGGCTCAACTCTGGGACTCCCATTGACCTGTTTATTAGCAATTACTGTTTTTACCATGCTTTATATCATCCTAAAAACCTATGTCCTAGCAGTGGACATGTGAGTTCTCAACTTAACATATTTGTTTAAACTGGCTTGTAACAAACAATTGCCGTAAGTGTTTTTAGTTATGAAGGGGTTTTTTAGTAGCTGTTTCATTATGCATGGTTGTACTTGCTTTTAAACGTTTTGGTCTTGTAAAGCACTTTACAACATCACAATGGTGCTATACAAATAAACATTCATTGATTAAGTGGACGTCGGTTTTCAGTCTGTTGTCAGTCTCTTTCCGGAAAGAAAATACCTATTATGTAAAAAACAAAACACCGGCTTTTAGAATAATATTTCTATTCAGAGGTAGTCTACTGTATTTTATACTCACACACCCTCATTAGACAACATACCTTTGTCAAAAAGGTGATTAGGAAGCTGTGTGCTTGGTGCGCACGCAACAAGTCTTAGTGCTTGAAGAATATTCTGCAATAATCTGCGCCATTATGAGACTCATCATCAGGAAAATATGACAGCTTGTAAGGCCAACTGAGAAGAGGGAAGATAAATGATTGGCAGGTGGGTCTGATCAATCAGCCGTCCTCTGTCAATCTGAGCCAAGCAGTGAAATTGCTAGCGAGATAGCATTAGCCTCTTCCGATGGAGAGTTGGTTAAAACACGCATGTTGAAAGCTGCAGATCTTGTGTGTACTGAGAAGCTACAATTCTTTGTTAACATTAATAGATGTTGACCACTTTTATATTTGGTTATACTGTAAATACCACTAATGAGACTTTCATTCTTAAGTTGGTACACACAATGGACACCACAACAGCTGAAGACAATTAATGCAACCATAAACAGAAGCAAATTAAACACATTTGTCTAAAGAAATGTTCCACTGTTCATCATGTTTCGGAATGCTGTTGGTTTGCTGTTTGGCTAGTCGGTCGGGTTGGTTGCAGGTTTGTTGGCTGGTCGGTGGTTGTTCGCTGGGTTGTCTGGTTTGCGGTTTGGTGGGTTGGTTGGTTGGTTTGTAGGCTTTCATGTTGGCAGGTTGGTTGCCGCATTGGTCGTCTTCTTGGTCGTCTCCTTAGTCGTTTCCTTGGTCATCCGCTTGGTCGTCCGCTTGGTTGTCTCATTGGTCGTCCGCTTGGTTGTCCGCTTGGTTGTCCGCTTGGTAGTCCGCTTGGTTGTCTCATTGGTCGTCCGCTTGGTCGTCCGCTTGGTCGTCCGCTTGGTCGTCTCATTGGTCGTCCGCTTGGTCGTCTCATTGGTCGTCCGCTTGGTCGTCTCATTGGTCGTCCGCTTGGTTGTCTGGTTTGACGTGTTGACTGGTCGGTCGGGTTGGTTAGTTGGTAGGTTCACATGTTTGCAGGTTGGTTGGTTGGCCAGTCGGTTGAATAGGTTGGTTAGTTGTCTGGTTTGCGATTTGGTGGGGTGACTGGTCAGTCAGTATGTCGGTCTGGTAGGCTTGCATGTTTGCGGGTTGGTTGGTTGTCTGGCTGTTTGGCCAGTCGGTCGGATAGGTGGTTTGGTTGTTCATTGGTTAATCGGTTGGCTGCTTGGCTTGTTTGTGGTTAGGCTGGCCATTACATAAGTTAGGTTGGTTAGTTGGTAGGCTCGCCTGTTAGTTGGTTGACTGATCGGTCAGTCATTCGGTTGATTGTTTGGTTAAAATTTCACATGTCTCGAGGAAAATTCAGGAACATGGAACAAATCTCGTCGTGACACAACTGCAAGGTAAATTTCAGCTTTACAGATGCAATGTTTGCTCTGTAAGTGTCATGTGTGGGCATAGCATCTAGACAGCGACAAGTGGTGGTATCAGTCACAGTAAAGGTATAGGTAAAGCTGTTATTTTGTTTGGTTTTTCTTTTTAAAGATGTGACCTTTCTCCTTCTCACATCACCTGGCGTCCCTTCTCCTCCTTCCTCCAACCCTCAACCGTCAAGTCTCTTAACGAGTAGCATCCCAACGCGCCTCCGTCACTCTGCAGCGCCACAAGTCTCATTACTGAAAGGCCGGCAGGGCACACTTTAATAAACAGATGAAGACGGCGTTTGCAAACACGTAAACAACCTTGAAGAGGGATCCCACAGTCCACCTATGATTATTTTGGCTCACATAAATCAGTTCACAGACACGCGCTGCAACAAAGCAGCCAGGGAAATTACCAAATAGCTGAATAGATGAGCGGGCGAACCTGTTCACTGATACCAGCGCTGGACACACACACACACACACATACACGTGCACAATGAAGCAGACATAAGCATACACGTCCAACCATGTCCTCTGCTGCACTGTGCACAATAAGTCTTGCTTCATTAAAGCCAAATCTCATCCACTATCCGTTTACAACCGCGGACGTCGTTTGAACCGCCAGGGAAATACAATTCCATTCCGTTTGGAGGTTATCTTAATATATGAGCTTTCTCCGCCACATTGGTCCGCAGTTACGAAGTGTGCAAACACCCACAGCATCGCAATATCACTCGGGCACATTCTCAGGACGGATTGGCGCACACAAAGCAATTAGCAGCCAGAGTGTGTATGAGTGTGTGTGTGTGTGTGTGTGTGTGTGTGTGTGTGTGTGTGTGTGTGTGTGCCTCTTTTCCTCCTCCAATATCAGCATCCTATGTTATACGCATGCAGTTAATTATGGATTATACCGTTTGTTTGTGCCAACACCCTAATACAGAGGTCGGCAACTCAAAATGTTGAAAGAGCCATATTGGACCAAAAATGCAAAACAAATCGGTCTGGAGCCGCAAAAAATTAAAAGCCTTCAATAAGTGTTGTAATGAAGGCCACATATGATGTAAGTGTCTATATCAGCTATATTAGCCTACTATCAAAAATGCCTATGTGTCGCAGGCTGACACAAATCTTCGTTGACAGAAATATTGAAATGTAATATTTATTAATTTTTACAACATTGGAAAACATTAGTAAAACGCAGGCTTCTCAGAGGGTGAGATAACTCCTGGAAATTACTGGCTTTTAATGGCCAAAAGGTATAGATGTGTGTGTCCAAGTTAAAGGAAACGGCAGGCAGTCTTCTTCAAATGGATTTATAACAATCTATGCAATCTGGGTAACGTTTGCTGTGGTCTGGAACAACATGGCACACAAACAACTATCTGAAATGCAGGCAATATTACATGCAGATAATGTGTCATGAGACATGCAGATATAAATGAAATACACAGAGGACATAGGAAATTAAATAAGCTCACATATACCTACAAGTGAGGCATAATGATGCAATATGTACATATATAGCATTAGGGCTGGGCGATATTGCCTTTTTTAAATATCGCGATATTTTAAGGCCATATCGCGATACACGATATATATCTCGATATTTTGCCTTAGCCTTGAATGAACACTTGATGCATATAATCACAGCAGTATGATGATTCTATGTGTCTACATTAAAACGTTCTTCTTCATATTGCTTTTAAACTTTCATGCAGAGAAGGAAATCACAACTAAAAAAAAAATCACTATTTTTTTCATACGGTGTTGATCTGGAAATGTTTGCCTCGGCATTTTGATGGTGTGGGCGTGTGGCACCGAACGGAGATGTTGACGTGCGGAGTAAGTAAATATTGTTTTTAATATTGTTGTGCAGCACTTTGGAAACATTTTAGTTGTTTAAATGTGCTTTATAAATAAAGTGGATTGGATTGGAGTGAGCACTCTTCATTCACTAGCAGGGGACTTTTCAAATGATGCTACATATTATCAGTAGGCTACTGCTACTTTTTATAGCAACCCTTTCACCCCACACTTGACAAATTACGTTTTTTCCCACTTGAAGCCTAGCCACCGCCAGACGATGGACCCCCTGCTGTTTTTCTTGGGAATTAATTATTCCTTCATTTGTTACCAGATTGGCACCTTCTTTCTCTCTTATTACCACTCGCTCTGCACCGCTAGCATCACAGCTAACGTTAGCCATGCCGCTACCTCTCTGCTCGGGGAGGACGTATACGTATGTGACGTATGTCGTAACAGTATGTGACGTGTGTAAGAAGGTGCGCTTGTTGTCTGTGAGAAGGAGACACAGGAAAGAGCGAGTAGAGCCTGAAGTGTAATGCCCGCAGCTTATAGCAACTGTGTGAGAACGCATACTCGATATCACGATATAGTCATTTTCTATATCGCACAGAGACAAACCCGATATATCGATATATCGCCCAGCCCTATAAAGCATGTAAGCATCGATTTGCTTGCAGTCATGCACTGATCAAATATGCTTGATAAGCACTCCATCAAGTCAATAACATCAACAAAGTTCACCTTTGTGCATTCACGCACAGTATAAAACGTTTGGTGGACAAAATGAGACAAAGAATGAGTGGCATAAAATATGTCTTTCTCTGGCGTCGTTGAAGAAAGTTATACATGTAAACAAACTACGGTGAGTTCAAGCACCACCAAAACGGCGCTCGCCAAAGACTTTCATCAGAGAATCATGTTTAATATAAACAGTGGGATTTCAAACAATTAGGGAGGTTTGTGTCATGTTGTCCTCCTACAGAAACCAAAATATATTTGCCCCCCCCCATCTTTTTCTATTTTCATAAATTTTTGAAAAAGCTCCAGGGAGCCACTCGGACCGCAGGTTGCAGACCCCCGCCCTAATCCGACAAAACCTCCAGGAAAGAGACAAAGCTCCCAAAATGACAACTGGGAGCAGGTACAGTATCACGGCTAAAATCAGTCAGGATTAAAAAAAACTTCTGAGATTTACCTCACTCAGTCGGAATGGAGAGGCGTGACAAATGGAGTCCAAACGAGACCCATCTCTCCACGTCGACGTGCCTTCCCTCGCTATCTGTCGGGCCTGAACGCGCCCGCGTGACACCCCGATCTCTCTTCATAGCGCCATCCATCCGTTTCACCGCCAATCCTCCGCCCCAAGGCCCGAGCACCCCTCACCTGTCAAACACGAGAGGATGACTTGGGTTAGCATGACGGATGTGTGGCCACATATCTCTAATGGGCTCTCAGCGAAGGTGACAAATAGATGGGAAATTGTAACATTTATTAAAGTTGGCATGGCGGCTTATGCATTATGTGGATAAGAGAACTGACTGAGTGGCACCTATTGAACAATCAGTTGCTGGAATGGAGACATCATTTTCACCCAGCATCAATTTATAAAAATAACCATCTTCATCAACAACATCTTCCCAGTAAAGTGGAAGCTGTTAGAGCTGCTAACTGTTCGTCCAAACTCATTTCAAGTAATGAATGCGGTGCACAAATAGACATTCTATTAGCAGCCAAGCAGGAGGCTATGACCTTTCCAGATAGAGAAATGTCATCATTTACTTCATTGCTAAGATCGTCCTGTTGAATTTTTGTACAAAAAAAGAAAAAAAGAAAGTGCTGCTGCATCATTTTGACCTTTTGAAAATCTAATTAGTCCAGATCCTTTTTTCTTTATTTTCGAAAACATAAACAAATTACCTCAAGGAGTTCTTGAGCTCTCCTTTTTAATGAAGTCAAGTGACTTTTTGTCACAGCCAACGTGAGCTTTGACACTTAAAAGGGGAACAGCACTATTTTTTGAATTGTGTTTATTATTCACAATGTAAGACAAGAACGCATTGTAAAGCGTAAATAAAAGCTCGCAAAAGTCAGCTAACAATGGAAGTAAAGGCATTTGCGCTGTAAAACGCTCGACAACATCCAAAAACCTCCATCATGGTTTTATATACCCACTGTAAGCATATCTGTAATGTAGTAACAGGCACAGTCATAACTATATCTTTGAGCCTGAATATAAGGAGAGTGAGCTGCAGGTTTTAGAAGCTGAGTAATAAGCATATCCAACATGTAGCAGTACTGCTAAGTGCTAAACATGATATACAAACTAGGAACATAATAAAAACAATAACTTACTGTACAATGTCTATTACCTGACCGCTTCTATGTTAGCTACCTCTCTGTTTATAATGTATATTTTCTGCTGGATCTACTCTCTATTTTATGCTGCAGCTTTTACATATACTGTAATATTCCATCCATCCATCCATCTTCTTCCGCTTATCCGAGGTCGGGTCGCGGGGGCAGCAGCCTAAGCAGGGAAGCCCAGATTTCCCTCTCCCCAGCCACTTCATCCAGCTCCTCCCGGGGGATCCCGAGGCGTTCCCAGGCCAGCCGGGAGACATAGTCTTCCCAACGTGTCCTGGGTCTTCCCCGTGGCCTCCTACCGGTCAGACGTGCCCTAAACACCTCCCTAGGGAGGCGCTCGGGTGGCATCCTGACCAGATGCCCGAACCACCACATCTGGCTCTTCTCGATGTGGAGGATCAGCGGCTTTACTTTGAGCTCCCCCCGGATGACAGAGCTTCTCACCCTATCTCTAAGGGAGAGACCCGCCACCCGGCGGAGGAAACTCATTTCGGTCGCTTGTACCCGTGATCTTGTCCTTTCGGTCATAACCCAAAGCTCATGACCATAGGTGAGGATGGGAACGTAGATCGACCGGTAAATTGAGAGCTTTGCCTTCCGGCTCAGCTCCTTCTTCACCACAACGGATCGATACAGCGTCCACATTACTGAAGACGCCGCACCGATCCGCCTGTCGATCTCACGATTCACTCTTCCGTCACTCGTGAACAAGACTCCGAGGTATTTGAACTCCTCCACTTGGGGCAAGATCTCCTCCCCAACCCGGAGATGGCACTCCACCCTTTTCGGGGTGAGAACCATGGACTCGGACTTGGAGGTGCTGATTCTCATTCCAGTCGCTTCACACTCAGCTGCGAACCGATCCAGTGAGAGCTGAAGATCCTGGCCAGATGAAGCCACCAGGACCACATCATCTGCAAAAAGCAGAGACCTAATCCTGCAGCCACCAAACCGGATACCCTCAACGCCTTGACTGCGCCTAGAAATTCTGTCCATAAAAGTTATGAACAGAATCGGTGACAAAGGGCAGCCTTGGCGGAGTCCAACCCTCACCGGAAACGTGTCCGACTTACTGCTGGCAATGCGAACCAATCTCTGACACTGATCATACAGGGAGCGGACCGCCACAATCAGACAGTCCGAAACCCCATACTCTCTGAGCACTCCCCACAGCACTTCCCGAGGGACACGGTCGAATGCCTTCTCCAAGTCCACAAAGCACATGTAGACTGGTTGGGCAAACTCCCATGCACCCTCAAGGACCCTGCCGAGAGTATAGAGCTGGTCCACAGTTCCACGACCAGGACGAAAACCACACTGTTCCTCCTGAATCCGAGGTTCGACTATCCGGCGTAGTCTCCTCTCCAGTACACCTGAATAGACCTTACCGGGAAGGCTGAGGAGTGTGGTCCCACAATAGTTAGAACACACCCTCCGGTTCCCCTTTTTAAAGAGAGGAACCACCACCCCGGTCTGCCAATCCAGAGGTACCGCCCCCGATGTCCACGCGATGCTGCAGAGTCGTGTCAACCAAGACAGCCCCACAGCATCCAGAGCCTTAAGGAACTCCGGGCGGATCTCATCCACCCCCGGGGCCTTGCCACCGAGGAGCTTTTTAACTACCTCAGCAACCTCAGCCCCAGAAATAGGGGAGCCCACCACAGATTCCCCAGGCACTGCTTCCTCATAGGAAGCAGTAATATTGTACATGGTAATTGGGATTTGTTATATATTATATAAAAATATAATATAATATAATATGAATATACAATATGTAAATATTACATATATATTATATTTTATATTGCTACTACGGTACATTTTTAGTCTACTTTATACCTGCATTATCCTTTCCCTCCTTACACTTTCAATCATTTGTAACTGAGCTACTGTGTCAAACAGTTTCCCTCAAATAAAGTTTGTCTGAGTCTAAGTCTAACATGTATTATGTACGTATTTTGTTAATTTTAAGCATACGACGGCACATTAATCACAATGTTTGCTACACAAACACTACTAATCATGGCAAACTTCATGAGAGACATCGACGCCTACTTTGGGACAAATGATGATCCAGAATATAGGCTTATATTTTTGAGCCTGAATATAAGGAGAGTGAGCTACTGGTTTTAGAAGCTGACTAATAAGCATATCAAGCATGTAGCAGTATTGCTAAGCGCTAAACAAGAAATACAAACTGGAACATAATAAAAACAATCACTTACTGTACAATATCTGCTCTCACTGCGATGTCGATGTGAACTGATGAGATGTTTAAATCTCCCCGTTTAGATGAAGAATTAGTCAGTCCTCACACAGGTAAAAAAAAATAAAAAATAAATGGGCACAAAAGAGCGTCTTTTCGTGTCTTTCTCACGATCTACGGGTCTAACTTCTTTTTTTCTGGCCACAGCCTTCTACTATACAAGTGAGAGGCATGATTTATAACCAATAATTCACTTTCATCAGCTCAGAAGCAATGCAGCAGCTCACCGGCTCAATATGTCAATATAGTAGCATAAGCTAGTTAGCTCTTGGTAATCTGATCAAGGCGCAGCTAAAAGTAGTTCCTCTGTGTTAGTGCTTATAATAACAATATCACTAATACTTGGTTAATATTTATATAAATTGAGTATCGGTGGAGGTTTTTGCTTTTTAGTGAACTTTATGGGCGGAATAGTGTACTCCAATTAGTTGTATTGTTAGCCACCTTGTAGACAACTTGCAATATATTACAAATTACGGTTGTATGGTATACCGGTACTAATAAAGTACCGCGGTACTTACTAATTAATTGAAAAAGGTACCATACTGCTTATGAAAAATACCAGGTACCGCTTTTTCTATCCACCTGCCTCTGCTAAAAAGAGTTTACATGATCAGTAAAAAGCCTGATTAAAATGTGTCTTTAACCTTTTTTATTTAAATAAAAAAAGGTTATTAAAAACATATCAATGTAGATAATAGGGCTGGGCGATATAGTTGAAAACTATATCACAAATCAGTGTTCTATATTGGTTGATATCAATAATCATTGATATTGTTTATGACCTACGGAACATAAGGAACAGGAGAAAACTCTATTAAACTTAAACAGTTGCTAGAGTTTAAAGGCCTACTGAAACCCACTACTACCGACCACGCAGTCTGATAGTTTATATAACAATAATGAAATCTTAACATTGCAACACATGCCAATACGGCCGGGTTAGCTTACTAACCCGGCCGTATTGCAAAAACAATAATGTTCGTGTTGGAGGAGTTGTGAATGAATGAACTATGAAATCCATGCTGCAGTCTGCAGGTGTACCTAATGTTGTGGCCCAGCAGCGACTGCAGCATGGATTTCATATTTCATTCATTCACAACTCCTCCAACACGAACATGATTGTTTTTGCACTTTTGGCTTCTTACTAAATACCTTTTACAAATACATTCAATCTTGCACGTGGAAAGTTTAAGTGTGGGCTTTAGTTGATATAACACTCCCGTCAGGGGGTGCATTATCCGGCACAAGACCTGTCCACAGTTACAAAAAGGTTGGGGACCACTGCATTATAGAAAACACAGAAAATTAGTTTGATATAAAATCTAACAACTTTTTATAAAATTATTCTTGTCTAAAATTATTATTGCCCCAACTATAACCTTTTTTAAGCATTAGGACACTGGAAAACATACAAAAATGTATGGATGCATCAAATTAAATATACAGAAGATCAGAGGTGTGGACTCGAGTCACATGACTTGGACTCGAGTCAGACTCGAGTCATGAATTTGATGACTTTAGACTCGACTTGACAAAATGTAAAAAGACTTGCAACTCGACTTAGACTTTAACATCAATGACTTGTGACTTCACTTGGACTTGAGACTTTTGAATTGACATGACTTGACATGACTTGCTACTTTCCCCAAAACCCAAAGATGAAAAAGTTATTCGGGAGCGCTCTGTATTTTTCATTGTGTACTTGTCTATCAGCGTTGCGTGTGTCAGCTGGTGTGGTCTCAGTACAACAGCCAATCAAATTAGATCTACTTTGTTTTCATCACACAGCATTCATCCAATCAAATTGCAGGACAACCAACGAAGAAGACATGTCCAAACCACACGCCAGTGAACAAAAAATGATACCTAAAACAATTTTGTTTGGGTATAAAAATTACGAGGTGGTCAACACAAAACGGTTTGCAGTATGCAACACATGCGGTTCGAAAATTACTGATGGAGAGGCAACAACTTCCAACTTCGTCCGGCATTTGAAGTTGCACAAAGAACGGTAAGTTTTGAATGTAAGATAACGTTTATTGGCTAAGTAACGTGACTTTTATTTGCTGTGTAGTTAAATCAGTGAGGCTGTAAACTCACTGCTAACGTTATAACGTTATTGCAAACACGGGAATCTGTTGCAGTTCACTACCTTATTCATACTTTTTGTTCAGTGATTTTTTTTAAGCAGGGTTACGTTAGTCAATATATCACACGTAACGTTAGACGGCGGTCAGCAGCACCGCGTATTTTAGCCACCTAAAAAAAGACAAAAATAGTCAAATAAAGGTCAGTTAAAATGTATACTATATTATGAATATGTGTACCGTTTTAGCTAGCTTTCTGACATACTGTTGGTTGTTTACCTCAGTGGTCCCCAACGACCGGGCCGCGGCCCCGGTACTGGTCCGTGGATCGATTGGTATCGGGCCGCACAAGAAATATATATTTCTTTTTTTCTTTTTTTAATTAAATCAACATAAAAAACACAAGATACACTTACAAGTAGTGCACCAACCCAAAACAACTCTCCCCCCCCTTTTGTTCTGGGCATTGAACATGAAGACTCTTCCTTCACTGTTCCGAGTGGCCATGAGAGTCTTGGCAGTGCCTGCCTCCAGTGCTCCAGTGGAGCGAGTTTTCAGCCATGGTGGCATCATACTACGCCCCCATCGTGCACAAATGACTGACAGACTCTTGGCTAATTTGGTCTTTTGCAAATGCAATGCAGCATAGGGCCCTGACATATAAAAAGTACAACTTTTTTGTTATGTTCACGTATATGTCATGTTTTTTCAATGTTAACACTTTTGTACAAATAAGTACATTTGCACTTTATTTTTCAATGTGTTTGTTCTGTAAAGGAATGAGTTAATGTTTAAAATGACTGGTTAATAGTGCTATTATAAAGTGCAATGTCAGCACAATTTTCTTTCCTGTAATTTAAAATGCACTTGTTTTAATAAATAAATACAGCGTTTGAAAAGCATACACAATCTGTGTTAATATATTAGTCTGTGGTTAAAAGGACTTGAAAGGACTCGAAACTCAAAATGCAGGACTTAGGACTTGACTTGAGACTTTCCAGTCTTGACTTTGGACTTGACTCGGGGCTTGCCTGTCTTGACTCGGGACTTGACTCGGACTTGAGGGCAAAGGCTTGAGACTTACTTGTGACTTGCAAAACAATGACTTGGTCCCACCTCTGCAGAAGATGCACTTTTGACACCCCTGAGCTAATGTTACAGTTAGCATGTTATACAATTACAGTAAATATCCATCCATTCTCTACTGCTTGTCCCTTAAGGTGTACATCAAAATGTCTTTACAACAAAATGACAACAGGTGCGTCCCACCAATGTATAAGAAACGCGCCACAAAGAAAATAGTCATAACTATAATCCCTGCTGGTGCTGCGAAATAAAAGCCGCCATCTTTGCTATCAGATTGGTGTTAAAGTGATTAAACGACACTTAACCGCAACTCAGAAAGCTTAAGATGTATGTTTTGTAAGTATTATTTTACTCATTTCTTTACCTGGTGATGGGAACACTCTGTAGAAGCCAGACTGCCATGTGGAGTGTTACTGATTCTTCTTCTCTGCTGTTAGTCACCCATCTTTAAGTGCGCCCCCTGCTGCCTGGAGCAGACTTAACAGGTGAAAATACTTCAAAGTAGACATTTAATTCCACATTTAAAAAGGCTTGTACGAATTTGTATGGAAAAACTTTGATAAGGTTTTTGACTTTGTACAAATGGGATTTCTCTTTTGTATGTAAACACTCCCATCGTTGATTATTGTATCACGTGACAATTTTCCAGGGTCGTAACCCGGAAGTACAGTAGATCTGTTTTATAATGCTTATACATGTTTATAATGTACAGGTAAAAGCCAGTAAATTGGAATATTTTGAAAAACTTGATTTATTTCAGTAATTGCATTCAAAAGGTGTAACTTGTACATTATATTTATTCATTGCACACAGACTGATGCATTCAAATGTTTATTTCATTTAATTTTGATGATTTGAAGTGGCAACAAATGAAAATCCAAAATTCCGTGTGTCACAAAATTAGAAAATTACTTAAGGCTAATACAAAAAAGGGATTTTTAGAAATGTTGGCCAACTGAAAAGTATGAAAATGAAAAATATGAGCATGTACAATACTCAATACTTGGTTGGAGCTCCTTTTGCCTCAATTACTGCGTTAATGCGGCGTGGCATGGAGTCGATGAGTTTCTGGCACTGCTCAGGTGTTATGAGAGCCCAGGTTGCTCTGATAGTGGCCTTCAACTCTTCTGCGTTTTTGGGTCTGGCATTCTGCATCTTCCTTTTCACAGATTTTCTATGGGGCTAAGGTCAGGGGAGTTGGCGGGCCAATTTAGAACAGAAATACCATGGTCCGTAAACCAGGCACGGGTAGATTTTGCGCTGTGTGCAGGCGCCAAGTCCTGTTGGAACTTGAAATCTCCATCTCCATAGAGCAGGTCAGCAGCAGGAAGCATGAAGTGCTCTAAAACTTGCTGGTAGACGGCTGCGTTGACCCTGGATCTCAGGAAACAGAGTGGACCGACACCAGCAGATGACATGGCACCCCAAACCATCACCCAACCATGCAAATTTTGCATTTCCTTTGGAAATCGAGGTCCCAGAGTCTGGAGGAAGACAGGAGAGGCACAGGATCCACGTTGCCTGAAGTCTAGTGTAAAGTTTCCACCATCAGTGATGATTTGGGGTGCCATGTCATCTGCTGGTGTCGGTCCACTCTGTTTCCTGAGATCCAGGGTCAACGCAGCCGTCTACCAGCAAGTTTTAGAGCACTTCATGCTTCCTGCTGCTGACCTGCTCTATGGAGATGGAGATTTCAAGTTCCAACAGGACTTGGCGCCTGCACACAGCGCAAAATCTACCCGTGCCTGGTTTACGGACCATGGTATTTCTGTTCTAAATTGGCCCGCCAACTCCCCTGACCTTAGCCCCATAGAAAATCTGTGGGGTATTGTGAAAAGGAAGATGCAGAATGCCAGACCCAAAAACGCAGAAGAGTTGAAGGCCACTATCAGAGCAACCTGGGCTCTCATAACACCTGAGCAGTGCCAGAAACTCATCGACTCCATGCCACGCCGCATTAACGCAGTAATTGAGGCAAAAGGAGCTCCAACCAAGTATTGAGTATTGTACATGCTCATATTTTTCATTTTCATACTTTTCAGTTGGCCAACATTTCTAAAAATCCCTTTTTTGTATTAGCCTTAAGTAATATTCTCATTTTGTGACACACGGAATTTTGGATTTTCATTTGTTGCCACTTCAAATCATCAAAATTAAATGAAATAAACATTTGAATGCATCAGTCTGTGTGCAATGAATAAATATAATGTACAAGTTACACCTTTTGAATGCAATTACTGAAATAAATCAAGTTTTTCAAAATATTCTAATTTACTGGCTTTTACCTGTATATTTTCTGCTGGATCTACTCTCTATTTTATGATGCCCTTTTTTCTATTTTTTTTCTTCTTTTTCTTGTTGCAGCTGTTACATATACTGTAATATTGTACATGGTAATTGGGATTTGATATATATTGTATATATTATTTAAAAATATAAGATAATATAAAAAAATAATATATCAGTATATATTATATACTGTATGTACAATATATAAATATTACATATGTGTTATATTTTATATTGCTACTATGGTAGGCTGACCATGTTCTGAATTCCCAAAAAGAGGACACATATGCGTGCCAAGGCGGGCAGCACGCCAAGGCCGGGACTAGGTGAAAATTTGCCAATGATACTCAAACTTGCTTTATAAATAATATATTTATTTAAATAAAGCATTTTTTCACCTCTGTTGACAGCAGTGTTGGCGCTAGGAATTTTCAAAATATCAAGTCATAAAAATGGGGTCCCACAGTACATTTTTGGGGTCCCACTTTTTTGTAAGCGTTTTGCAAAAAAAATTATAAACGTATGCATTATCCTGTTATATCTCACATTCTATATTGTGTTTTGGAAAAAGGTTGTCATAAACGTTACTTAATTCATTAAAAAAAAATATATATATATATATATATAAAACAAATTTGTATAAATATGTAAATGTATTCAGTTATAAACATTCATTCACTTTTTTCTTTCCTTCATGGATCTAAACTTTACCGCTGCTGGTAGTTTTTTCTATGTTTTATTTAATAAGTTGTAGCTGTATTTATTTCAGTATAAAAATGTAAAAGGTGTTTTGCTTCGGTCATGAAATGATGATAATGGTGTGCCAGGGCATACATACATTTTATATTTAACGCTTAAATCTTTGGAGTCTACATCAACTTCAGATCTATCCCTCATTTCAAAATGTTTTAGTTATTTTTATGTTGTTTTTTTGTTTGTTTGTTTTCCGCCTTTTTTGTCAAACAAAACTATGTTTTTAATGGCAAACACACAAAATAATAAGTTAGGGGGTAGTGGGGGGTGTATATTGTAGCGTCTCATAAGAGTTAGTGCTGCAAGGGGTTCTGGGTATTTGTTCTGTTGTGTTTATGTTGTGTTACGGTGCGGATGTTCTCCCGAAATGTGTTTGTCATTCTTGTTTGGTGTGGGTTCACAGTGTGGCGCATATTTGTAACAATGTTAAAGTTGTTTATACGGCCACCCTCAGTGTGACCTGTATGGCTGTTGACGAAGTATGCCTTGACAATCAATCCGCCTTATGCTCTCTCTGTCTCTGCCCCTCCCTCACCAATGCTGCTGCATGCGCACACCTTCACAATTTGTTTTGTTTTCAACACCTTCTTAACCCTGGACGTACATTGAAAATACATGTAACCCTGACTCAAAATGCCGGACATTTGAGGCATTTAAGAAACCCCGCCCGGACAGCCCGCACAGCCCCGCAAAAGAGGACATGTCCGGGGAAAGAGGACGTATGGTCAGTCTATACTATGGTACATTTTTAGTCTACTTAATACCTGCATTATCCTTACCCTTTCCATCCTTTGAAACTGAGCTACTGTGTGGAACAATTTCCCTTGTGGATCAATAAAGTTTGTCTAAGTCTAAGATGGCGCACTCTATGATTAATTTTTTTTAATTCAACAATTGAACAAAAATATTATACGTAACCATATACAAACAAATAGAGGTACACCCAATTCTTTACATTATTCCAAACATTCACAAGGTTAAGCAATCGATATTTATATATACACACTAAGACCAATAAAGAGAGCAAGTCAGTCCACTGAATGGTAGCTGCAGGGTGTTGAGGCTCCGAGGAAGACGCAGCCATTTCCGAAAAAAGCACATTTTCAAGCCCTCCAAGTAGATTTGTCGTTAGTAGCTGTTTACATATATATATATATATATATATATATATATATATACACCGTATTTTCCGCACTATAAGGCGCACCTAAAAACCACAAATTTTCTCAAAAGCTAACAGTGCGCCTTATAACCCGGTGCGCTTTATATATGGATAAATATTAAGATTCATTTTCATAAAGTTTAGGTCTCGCAACTACGGTAAACAGCCGCCATCTTTTTTCCCCGTAGAAGAAGCGCGCGGTGCATGCTGGGATATGTGACGTTTCATTTCCATTTGTGTGTTTATGTAAAGACCCCAAAATGGCTCCTATTAAGTGTGTTGTCTGTCTAATTATAAATAATGCAGACGAGGCGTGTTAACTGAGTTCTCAACGTTTACTCACAGCGTGCTCATAACCACATTCTAACTCCCAGCATACAACAACGCTTCTCAGGGCTACCGCGCATGCTCGTAACTATCGTTGCATGCTGGGTAGTGTAGTTGTTATATTTGCTAGCTCATAACAGCACATTGAGAGACACGCTTACGCGCTTAATTCAATACTCGCCGTCATTCCGGGTGGATTGACAAAAGACCTCCAGCCGCTAGATATTGGTGTCAACAGGGCATTCGAAGCTAGACTGCTAACTGCGTGGGAACAATGGATGACAGAAGGCGAACACACCTTCACTAAGACGAGGAGGCAGCGCCAGACGACGCCAACATCTGCCAGTGGATCGTAAATTTGCCCAACTTTTCACTTCGGACACCGAAGACGAAGGATTTACGAATGAAGAATAACTTCAGAAAGTGAGCGCTATGTTTATTTTGTGTGTTGTGACATTAACGTTCGAGCAACATTATGTTGCTATTGCTCTGCACTATTTTGAATTTTACTATGTTTGTGATTGCACATTTGCGTACATTTTGGAAGTGAACAGAGTTGTTAGAACGCTGGTTTTTAATATATTATTAAAGTTTGACTGACCTATCTGACTGTTTTTTTGACATTCCCTTTAGCGCAGCGTAGGCGCGGCTTATAGTCCGGGGCGGCTTATTGGTGGACAAAGTTATGAAATATGCCATTCATTGAAGGTGCGGTTAATAATCCGGTGCGCCTTATAGTGCGGAAAATACGGTATATATATATATATATATATATATATATATATATATATATATATATAAATATATATATATATATAAATATATATATATACACATATATATGTGTGTATATATATATATATATATATATATATATATATATATATATATATATATATATATATATATATATATATAAATATATATATATATATGTATATATATATATATATATATATATATATATATATATATATATATACATATATATATATATATATACATATATATGTGTGTGTGTATATATATATATATATATATATATATATATATATATATATATATATATATATATATATATATATATATATATATATATATATATACACACACAATGCAAACTCTCCTTCACCATACACATTTTTTGATTTACAAATTATGTTCAAGAACCAAATTTTTTAAGTTAGATTTTTTTGGGTATTTTTTTACAACATAGTGCTGGAAAATGTAATACAAAGAATTCACAATGTAAGTTTTAATAATCATACAAACTGTCATTTATTTGACTGTGTCAAGTTCCCCTTTACTTCATAGTATAAAGTAGATATTAGATGTTTCATATAGGATTGTCATTAGTGGTTGATTTCATCATGATATCACATCATTATTATAATGATGTAGTACCTGTCCAGAAACTCTAGGGTTCCTGGTACGAATCCAATTTTGTCCAAACCTCGTCACTGCGTGTGACCCCGGGGGAACAGGCTTTATCAGTATAATGCTTCAAACCCCGCTTTGAAAATCTGTGCACTACAAAACGTGCTCCTTGTAGAAATGAATTCTGATTTCCTCATTTTGATTTGTGGGGGGGAAAAAACAGCACATATTGTTGTATTTGTTTTTGTTTTGAAGGTTAAAGTGTTTTATATGTTGTGCTGGAGAGTTATGTCACTGATGAATTTGAATGTATTATTAATTTAGTTTACTAAAATAAAAAATAAAAAATCAGTATCAAATGGGTCATGTCGGTCCAAAAATTTTCATAATTTAATAAAGATTTTTTTTTTCAAGAAAATAAATGCAATTTTGTGTTTCAGACTGAAAACAATGTTGAAGTTATTTTTTGTTGTATGTTGGTCTATATTTCATTTTTATTTTTGTTTTTTTAACGATAATAGGGATACAATGTTATGCAGAGGTGTACTTACAACAATTTTAGAGATAAATTACATGGCAGAATGTTTTCTTTTTCCTGGGGGGGTCGTAACAGAAAATAACTGAGCACTGAGTTAAGCTAACATGCATGTTTTTGGAATATAGGAGAAAACTTTTGGTCAATACAGAGAAAATCCAATGGAGATTTGAACCATTGACCTCCTGCCTGTGCAGCTAACATGCTAACCACTAGGACACCACGGCCTTATTGAACAATATTAATCTTAATTGTACAATTTCGCGATGAACCCAATTCACTCCATGCCTCAAATGTATTTAATGATTACCGTATTTTCCGCACTATAAGGCGCACCTAAAAACCACAAATTTTCTCAAAAGCTGACAGTGCGCCTTATAACCCGGTGCGCTTTATTACGATTCATTTTCATAGAGTTTCGATCTCGCAACTTCGGTAAACAGCCGCCATCTTTTTTCCCGGTAGAACAGGAAGCGCTTCTTCTTCTACGCAAGCAACCGCCAAGGTAAGCACCCGCCCCCATAGAACAGGAAGCGCTTCTTCTTCTACTGTAAGCTACCACCCGCCCCCGGAAGAAAAAGAAGCGCGCGGATATTTCGTTTCATTTCCTTTGTGTGTTTACATCTGTAAAGACCAGACTACAAAATGGCTCCTACTAAGCGACACGCTTATAACGCAGAATTTAAACTTAAGGCAATAAGTCATGCCGAAGAACACGGAAATAGAGCAGCAGCAAGAGAATATAACATAAATGAATCAATGGTGCGTAGGTGGAGGAAGCAAGAAGATGACCTGCGCCAGGTAAAGAAGACAAAACAGAGTTTCCGGGGGAACAAAGCAAGATGGCAACAGTTGGAGGACGAACTCGAACAGTGGGTTGTTGAGCAGAGAGCAGCAAGCAGAAGTGTCAGCACCATCACTATTCCAATGAAGGCAACAACGCTAGCAAGCGAACTTCACCTGGATGATTTTAAAGGTGGTGCTTCTTGGTGTTTCTGGTTTATGAAAAGACGCAATCTCTCCATCCGCACACGGACCACTATTTCACAGCAACTGCCTAACGACTTTAAAGAAAAGCTGGCTACTTTCCGTGCATATTGTAAAAACAAGATAGCGGAAAAAAAGATCCGGCCAGAGAACATTATCAACATGGACGAGGTTCCACTGACTTTTGATATTCCTGTGAACCGCACTGTTGATACAACGGGAGCACGTACGGTGAATATTCGCACCACAGGGAATGAGAAGTCGTCCTTCACTGTGGTTCTAGCTTGCCATGCTAATGGCCAGAAACTTCCTCCCATGGTGATATTCAAAAGGAAGACCTTGCCAAAAGAGACCTTTCCAGCCGGCGTCATCATAAAAGCTAACTCGAAGGGATGGATGGATGAAGAAAAGATGAGCGAGTGGTTAAGGGAAGTTTACGCGAAGAGGCCGGGTGGCTTTTTTCACACAGCTCCGTCCATATTGATATACGACTCTATGCGCGCCCACATCACAGATGGTGTCAAAAAACAAGTGAAGCACACAAATACAACACTCGCCGTCATTCCGGGTGGATTAACCAAAGAACTCCAACCGCTGGATATTGGTGTCAACAGGGCATTCAAATCACGACTGCGAACGGCGTGGGAACAATGGATGACCGAAGGCGAACACACCTTCACTAAGACGGGCAGACAGCGCCGGACGACATACGCCAACATTTGCCAGTGGATCGTAAATGCCTGGGCAGATATTTCGGTCACAACTGTGGTCCGAGCTTTCCGGAAGGCAGGATTCACAGAACTACTGGACAACAACAGCGACACTGACTCCGATGACTTCGACGAGACGGAACCGGCCATTTTGGATCCCACGCTTGCGCAACTTTTCAATTCGGACACCGAAGACGAAGAATTCGAAGGATTTACGAATGAAGAATAACTTCAGAAAGTGAGCGCTATGTTTATTTTGTGTGTTGTGACATTAACGTTCGAGCAACATTATGTTGCTATTGCTCTACACCATTTTGAATTTTACTATGTTTGTGATTGCACATTTGCGTACATTTTGGGACAGAGTTGTTAGAACGCTGGTTTTCAATATATTATTAAAGTTTGACTGAACTATCTGACTGTTTTTTTGACATTCCCTTTAGCGCAGCGTAGGCGCGGCTTATAGTCCGGGGCGGCTTATTGGTGGACAAAGTTATGAAATATGTAATTCATTGAAGGTGCGGCTAATAATCCGGTGCGCCTTATAGTGCGGAAAATACGGTAATAATAAATCCACTTTTTCAAAAAAGTAATACCCTTTTTAACTGAATAAATTCTCAAATTGTTTTCAAAATCCACAGATTTATGCTGAGTCTGTGGAAATGTAACATAAACTTTAAAACGATTCTAATTTGCATCAAATAGAATTGATTAAAATATGCCATGAACCATTTTTTTGAGTGCTCGCTTTCTTTCCCACACACACAAACACAATTTGTTTTTATGCTGATGCATCTATTGGTGGTTGTGTTTGTGGACTGTGGTCAGCGGAGCATGGTTGCCTGTAGCTATAAATTCAGGTAAACAGCAGTTGTGGCGCCTAAAAACAGATAAACAAACAGCCTAGGCGAGTATTATTTCACACAGCATCAAAAAAAAAAAAGCATAAAATCCAGAGATCATGACCCTCGAAGAAATCTGCAGGAAAGCACAGTCCCATCGGCTCGTCCCTTCTCCTCAGTGGCGGTGCATTGACAGGAAGCTCATCACGGGGACGTCTCGGCGTTGACCCGCGGCATCTTTGGGAGGCGGAGTGAATGATGGGGAGGAAGCGGCGTGCTCGTACAGCATGCAAAACAAGATTGGACTGTAGAAAAACACGCAGTTTGACTCTGGGACATACCCGTCTGGCCCCAAGGAAGCGAGCATCAGCTCAGTTTAGTGTCTTCTTATGCTTTTCAGGCCCATTTTGAAAACAACTGGCTGGAACATTTTGACTTAAGATGTGGCCGCAAACAAAACTGCTGACGAATGCAGTCAAAAATCTTACAAGTCCATCTGTAAATAAATAAATATTCAGCAACAAGTAGGCAGGAGTGTTATTCATCATTCTGTTGACGGCCTCAAGTCGCATTGCATCGCCTCTTTGCACGTACAGTGGAACCGAGATTTACCAAGGCTTCTATTTGCGAACTTTTTCGGTTTACCAACTGTGGAGGGGGGCGTGGCCTGCGGGCCTGCAGCGAGGTGGGGTGTGCCAGGACCGGCCTCGAAGTCAGCGACAGGTGCCTAGATGGCCCACCTGGGCCTTGTTATCTAATCACCTGTCGTTCTGTATAAGCAGCAATCGGGAGGAGAGACGTGGTTGGAGTGGGAACCAGAGAAAAACACACGTAGAGACACGCCAGACTGAAAAGTCCAAGAATATATTGCTGGAAAGAAATCCCTATATCAGACCTGGGCATATCCGGCCCTTTGTGCGTCCCTGTCCGGCCCGCGTGAGGCCAATCATAAATTATAAAATACATTTAAAAAAGTATGTATGTCGAGTGTGCAATACAAAGGTGCTGCTTTTGTTTTGAAAAGCGTTATTTGTATTACTTCCGTGTGGACTATGCTCGTGCGCGATTGTGAGTGTATGTGAACAGCAGCAATCACAAATGACAAAATAAATGTAAAAAAACATCTATGTCATGCGTGCAATACACCTGTGCTGCTTTTATTTTGAAAAGTGTCATTTATGGTCGTATGTCCGTGTGTAACCTGTGAGTGAAGGTGCACAGCGACAAGTGATGCACGGTTACCCCCGAGACGCTAAAAAGAGAAAAGTTGATGACGAATGCCGTGTTTTCAACAAGACATGGACTGCCAAGTATTTCTTTACAGAAATTAAAGGTAAGGCCGTGTGCTTAATTTTTGGTACACAGGTTGCTGTGTTTAAAGAATATACAAACGCAATTTGAATCGCCACTACACGACGAAGCACAAGGAAAAATATCGGAAGCTGTCTGATGAAGCGCGTGCAAGGGAGGCTGATGCGTTGATGGTAAAACTGCAAACCCAACAAGGACTTTTTGCCAAATTTCACACCCCCAGAGATGCAGCTGTCAGGACAAGTTTCATCATTTCTCACAAAATCGCCAGAAAAAGTAAGGCGGTTTTTGACGGAGAGTTTATTAAGGAGAGCTTATTGGACTCTGTTGCGCTGATATGCCCGGAGAAGAGGGGCGCATTTGAGAACGTGTCACTCTCCCGACGCACTGTAACGAGGCGGGTTGAGACCATCGCTGGAAACCTGGAGCTTCAGCTGAAGAACAGAGAGGATGACTTTGACTGTTTTTCCCGGGCTTTGGATGAGAGCTGCGATGTACGTGACACCGCCCAGTTGCTCATCTTCTTACGTGGGATAACTGCAGACTTTCAAATCACGGAGGAGCTGGCAGCCATGCAGTCAATTAAAGAGACAACCACAGGTTCACTTGTTCACGCATGTTTGGACATGTTAGGACTGAAATGGGACAAGCTGGCAGGTGTGACAACAGACGGTTGTCCAAATCTGACGGGGAAAAATGTTGGACTTTCAAAAAAGAATGCAGGATAAAGTGACAGGAATTGACATTTTTGCATTGTATTATACATCAGGAAGTGTTGTGTAAGACAGTGTTAAAAATAAAACCATCAAAAGATGGCAAGATGGCGGCGCCCTGATGGCAGCGGCTTGCAGACGCTCTTGGAAATGTAGAGCGATTTGGCAAAAATACCCGTCAATTCTGTCTATTTCATGGCTGGCTCACAGCGTGGACACTTCGTGATCAGATACGACCGACTGACGATTCTGGATGTGGATAGATCGGGCCGTTATAGGCTGAAAGATGCGGGTACTTTCGACCTCCTTGCTAGCATGGGGATTCTTCGCTGGCTACATCCAACGGCCTCCAAAGCAGCGGAGTTAAGTACCAGCGTGGACCGTCAACGGAAGACACGTAAGCGGTGTGAGCGGAAGCAGAAGCGGGGATGCCGAGCGGGGCTAACAACAAAGCGAAAGGCTAATCCTCAAAGAAGCGCTAGTCCGGGTGAGAAGTTAGTTAAAATAGAACTAGCCAGCGCCAGGCTGGATAATACCTGCACACATAGCAACTATTTTAGAACAATACACAACTAAAAAATTTTTTTTTCTGTGTCAGAAGTAGACATGCACTCTACTGAGGTGGCAAGTTATGATGCGTTCGGTTTATCACAACATCAAGCAAACAATCGGACAATTCCCGTCATATCAATTCCTAGATATGGTCGACATTTTTTAAATTGCACTACACATAATAAACACAACATTATTAATATTGCTACTACGGATAATTTCAACAAAAACTCCTCAAAACAGCCCACTACCTATAATATGGGCTTCTTAAACATAAGATCATTATCTTCCAAAACGTTATTAGTTAAAGAGGTCATTAGAGACAATAATCTTGACGTTATTGGTCTCGCCGAGACCTGGCTCAAACCAGACGATTTCTTTGCGCTGGGTGAGGCGTCTCCTCCTGGCTATGCGGGAGCGCATATTGCCCGTCCCATTAAAAGGGGTGGGGGAGTTGCACTCATACACAATAAAAACTTTAATCTTACCCCGAACCTAAATAATAAATATAACTCGTTTGAGATGCTTACTATGAGGTTTGTCACACCGCTGCCTCTCCACCTGGCTGTTATCTACCGCCCCCCAGGACCCAATTCGGACTTCATCAGTGAATTTTCAGAGTTCGTTGCTGATTTAGTGACGCACGCCGCCAATATAATCATAATGGGGGACTTTAATATCCATATGAATACCCCATCGGACCCTCAGTGCGTGGCGCTCCAGACTATAATTGATAGCTGTGGTCTTACACAAATAATAAATGAACCTACGCATCGCAACGGAAATACGATAGATCTAGTGCTGGTCAGGGGTGTCACCACCTCCAAAGTTACGATACTCCCGTATACTAAAGTAATGTCCGATCATTACCTTATAAAATTCGAAGTTCTGACTCATTGTCAACAAACTAATAATAATAACTACTATAGCAGCCGCAACATTAATGCTGCCACAACGATGACTCTTGCTGGCCTACTGCCTTCGGTAATGGCACCATTCCCAAATTATGTCGGCTCTATTGATAACCTCACTAACAACTTTAACGACGCCCTGCGCGACACCATTGATAGTATAGCACCGCTAAAGCTTAAAAGAGCCCCTAAAAGGCGCACCCCATGGTTTACAGAAGAAACTAGAGCTCATAAATTATCATGTAGAAAGCTGGAACGCAAATGGCGCGCTACTAAACTTGAGGTTTTCCATCAAGCATGGAGTGATAGTTTAACAACTTATAAACACATGCTTACCCTAGCTAAAGCTAAATATTACTCAAATCTCATCCACCTCAACAAAAATGATCCGAAATTTTTGTTTAGTACAGTAGCATCGCTAACCCAACAAGGGACTCCTCCCAGTAGCTCCACCCACTCAGCAGATGATTTTATGAATTTCTTTAATAAGAAAATTGAACTCATTAGAAAGGAGATTAAAGACAATGCATCGCAGCTACAACTGGGTTCTATTAACACAGATACGACTGTATCTACGAAGGATACCGCCCTCCAAAATAGTTTCTCTCTCTTTGATGAAATAACATTAGAGGAATTGTTAAGATGTGTCAATGGGACAAAACAAACAACATGTTTACTTGACCCATTTCCTGGGAAACTTATTAAGGAGCTTTTTGTATTATTAAGTCCATCAGTGCTAAATATTATAAACTTATCACTTTCCTCTGGCACTGTTCCACTAGCATTCAAAAAAGCGGTTATTCATCCTTTGCTCAAAAGACCAAACCTCGATCCTGACCTCATGGTAAACTACCGGCCGGTGTCCCACCTTCCGTTTATCTCGAAAATCCTCGAAAAATTGTCGCACAGCAGCTAAATGAACACTTAATGTCTAACAATCTCTGTGAACCTTTTCAATCCGGTTTCAGGGCAAATCACTCTACGGAGACAGCCCTCGCAAAAATGACTAATGATCTACTGCTAACGATGGATTCTGATGCGTCATCTATGTTGCTGCTTCTTGATCTTAGCGCTGCTTTCGATACCGTCGATCATAATATTTTATTAGAGCGTATCAAAACACGTATTGGTATGTCAGACTTAGCCTTGTCGTGGTTTAACTCTTATCTTACTGACAGGATGCAATGCGTCTCCCATAACAATGTGACCTCGGACTATGTTAAGGTAACGTGCGGAGTCCCCCAAGGTTCGGTTCTTGGCCCTGCACTCTTTAGTATTTACATGCTGCCGCTAGGCGACATCATACGCAAATACGGTGTTAGCTTTCATTGCTATGCTGATGACAGCCAACTCTACATGCCCCTAAAGCTGACCAACACGCCGGATTGTAGTCAGCTGGAGGCGTGTCTTAATGAAATTAAACAATGGATGTCCGCTAACTTCTTGCAACTCAACACTACGAAAACGGAAATGCTGATTATCGGTCCTGCTAGACACCGACATTTATTTGATAATACCACCTTAACATTTGACAACCAAACAATTACACAAAGCGACTCAGTAAAGAATCTGGGTATTATCTTCCACCCAACTCTCTCCTTTGAGTCACACATTAAGAGTGTTACTAAAACGGCCTTCTTTCATCTCCGTAATATCGCTAAAGTTCGTTCTATTTTATCCACTAGCGACGCTGAGATCATTATTCATGCGTTCGTTACGTCTCGTCTCGATTACTGTAACGTATTATTTTCGGGTCTCCCTATGTCTAGCATTAAAAGATTACAGTTGGTACAAAATGCGGCTGCTAGACTTTTGACAAGAACAAGAAAGTTTGATCATATTACGCCTATACTGGCTCACCTGCACTGGCTTCCTGTGCACTTAAGATGCGACTTTAAGGTTTTACTACTTACGTATAAAATACTACACGGTCTAGCTCCAGCCTATCTTACCGATTGTATTGTACCATATGTCCCGGCAAGAAATCTGCGTTCAAAGAACTCCGGCTTATTAGTGATTCCCAGAGCCCAAAAAAAGTCTGCGGGCTGTAGAGCGTTTTCTATTCGGGCTCCAGTACTATGGAATGCCCTCCCGGTAACAGTTAGAGATGCTACCTCAGTAGAAACATTTAAGTCCCATCTCAAAACTCATTAGTATACTCTAGCCTTTGAATAGCCCCCCTTTTTTAGACCAGTTGATCTGCCGTTTCTTTTCTTTTCTCCTCTGCTCCCCCCTATCCCTTGTGGAGGGGAAGACACACAGATCCGGTGGCCATGGATGGGGTGCTGGCTGTCCGGGGTCGGGACCCGGGGTGGACCGCTCGCCTGTATATTGGTTGGGAACATCTCTGCGCTGCTGACCCGTCTCCGCTCGGGATGGTTTCCTGCTGACCCCACTGTGGACTGGACTCTTACTGTTATGCTGGATCCACTATGGACTGGACTCTCACAATATTATGTTAGACCCACTCGACATCCATTGCATTCGGTCTCCCTAGAGGGGGGGGTTACCCACATATGCGGTCCTCTCCAAGGTTTCTCATAGTCATTCACATCGACGTCCCACTGGGGTGAGTTTTTCCTTGCCCTTATGTGGGCTATACCGAGGATGTCGTTGTGGCTTGTGCAGCCCTTTGAGACACTTGTGATTTAGGGCTATATAAATAAACATTGATTGATTGATTGAAAAGCAATCTGCATTTGTATAAAGTTAAGTTAGGTTAAATGAAATTATTATTATTATTATTATTATTATTATTATTATTTATCTTACGGTATATAAAAAATAATTTGAGCAAAATTTAATTGAAATATTGTCGGTGTGGCCCTCCAGCAGTGCTCGGGTTACTCATGCGACCCGTCTCTTGCTCGGGATAGTCTCTTGCTGTCCCCAGTATGGACTGGACTCTTACTATTATGTTAGATCCACTATGGACTGGACTTTCACAATATTATGCTAGACCCACCCGACGTCCATTGCACCGGTCTCCCCTGGGTGGGGGGGAGAGGGGGTGTGGGGGGGGGGGGTCACCCACATCTGCGGCCCTCTCCAAGGTTTCTCATTGTCATCCCACTGGGTTGAGTTTTTCCTTGCCCTGATGTGGGATCTGAACCGAGGATGTCGTTGTGGCTTGTGCAGCCCTTTGAGACACTTGTGCTTTAGGGCTATATAAATAAACATTGATTGATTGATTGATTGATTGAAATAGCTGCGCACCAATGAGACTCTTGTGTGTGTTCTTGTTGACATATGCTGTAATGTTGTGTCGTTTGTTTATTTTTGCGCTGTTACACTCTTGTTATTGATTTATGCTTTATATATACCATATTTTTTGGAGTATAAGTCGCTCCGGAGTATAAGTCGCACCGGCCGAAAATGCATAATAAAGAAGGAAAAAAATATATATAAGTCGCACTGGAGTATAAGTTGTATTTTTTGGGGGAAATTTATTTGATAAAACCCAACACCAAGAATAGACATTTGAAAGGCAATTTAAAATAAATAAAGAATAGTGAACAACAGGCTGAATAAGTGTACGTTATATGAGGCATAAATAACCAACTGGTATGTTAACGTAACATATTATGGTAAGAGTTAGAGATGCGCGGATAGGCAATTATTTCATCCGCAACCGCGTCAGAAAGTCGTCAACCATCCGCCATCCACCCGATGTAACGTTTGATCAGGACTGCACCCGCCCGCCATCCGCCCGTTGTTATATATCTAATATTAATAACAAAAGAAAAAAAATGGGTGAAAACTATGCGAATTGCACCTTGTGCAGACAAGATTTTCCGATCGGACACGGAGGAATTAGCGATGTAAAAGACCACGTTGGGACAAAAAAACACAAGTCATAATGCCGTTGCTAGCTATACAAGTGGAAAACATTCAACGTTTTTCGTCGCCCAAACAGATTCTTTGGATGTGATAAGTGCTGAAGTTTTATTTACGGAGGCAATAATTGAGCATGGACTTCCAATCGCACTGGCTGATCACATGGGACAGTTAATAATGTAATGCAACCTTTAAAAATCATTACGCGGTGATCGCGATCCCAAAAATAAACTTTTCTTGCATGATAATGTCCAGAAAAATTCGCTTTATATTACTATAGAGTCCTTTTAACGAATGAGTTTGATGGTTTATCACAAACCTTAAATTAAAGAAGTCCTTTGTTCTCCTGCACCATGCATGCGCAATCCTGTCGGCTGTATTTCACAGCACGACATACTGTTAAAAGTGTTTATACTATTTATACTTTCAATTAACAAATTGAAGTCTTGTGAAAGGTTGACAGGATAACTGGCATTAACTGTCAAAATAATTTCAAACTATTGAAGTTAGCTTACAGAATAAACATGTCAATCAACCCATATGATTTTTGCTGTAATATTTTTGTTTTGAAAAGTCACTGTGACTGATAGAAAAGTGATGGTTTTAGCAACATTTTAACCTGTCTGAATGCTAATAATCATTTTGCGTCGGGGGGCGAAGCCCTGAACCCTCCACCAGGACTTTGTCCTGGACCTACCGGGGCCTGCGGCCCTTGGACCCCTGTTACGAGCCCCCGGCCACGGGGGTGGCGGGCAGGTAAGCTGCTTACCTGCTGCGCGTGACGCCGGCCGCGGCGAAAGCGGACGAGGCGGGGTGTCGGTGCGGTGGGCGCGGTAGTGACCCTGGACGTGCGTCGGACCCTTCTCGCGGATCGCCTCAGCTACGGCTCCCGGTGGGGCCCTCTCGGGGGAAGGGGCCTCGGTCCCGGACCCCGGCGAGGCGTCCCTTCTCCGCTCCGTAAAAGTGTCCATCTCTTTTCTTTTTTTTTTCTTCTGTTGTGGCATATGCTGCAGGTGCCTGCTCGTTTTTCGTATGTGGGTAACAACATTTAACTATGTATATATATTTCCCAATTGGTTTAACTGCCACCCGCAAAAAAAAAAAAAAAAAAAAAAAAAAAAAAAAAAAATCTAATTAATCCGCCCGACCCGACCCGCGAGCGGATAAAATCTTATTTTTTTAAATTTCATCCGCCCGATCCGCGGATAATCCGCGGACTCCGCGGTTGTGTCCGCAAACCGCGCATCTCTAGTAAGAGTCATTCAAATAACTATAACATATAGAACATGCTATATGTTTACCAAACAATCTGTCACTCCTAATCGCTAAATCCCATGAAATCTTATACGTCTAGTCTCTTACGTGAATGAGATAAATAATATTATTTGTTAATTTGCTAATGTTTGGTTTCTCATGGAGAGCTCTCATTCACTATACAAACTTTTTGATTTACAAACCATGTTCAGGAACCAATTAAGTTTGTAAATCGAGGTTCCACTGACAGGAACAGGAAGCAAACATGGAGGACAGACGTGCTTCCACTCTTCCAGGAGGATTTAGAAGCCTTCCTGAAAGCTGATGGTGAGGTCAAAGGTCGCAAAGAGGGGGCACCGCGTATGATAGATGAATTTTGCACGATTGATCTTCTGATAATTGCGTCATCTTTCTCCAGACTCCTGCACCAGTGGACCCCCCCCATGGGGCTAGTGACCCTCCCGATTGCCCTCGGGGTGCTGGCTTGCACTATCACGCGCACCGCTGGATGGCCTTTAGTGACATTTGTCATGTTTATCCAGTGTAAGCAACAACAGCATGTGTGTGTGTGTGTGCGTGTGTGTGTGTGTGTGTGTGTGTGTGTGTCATATGCTGCCGACACAGCAGCTTCGACCAACCGCTGACCTCTGACATCTGGGCAAAGGGCGCATTGGAGGCCAACCACAGGAGGTTAGCATGTGTATGGAGGTCGGGGGTGATATGGAGGTCCATTTAGCTTCTGACCTCCAATCAATGGGAATAATTGCAAAAATTGCAATCCCTCCATACCCGTCTTTGAGATGCGTGCATTATTCACCGGGATGTTTAGCAGAGTGTAAATAATTGTGACAGACAATATGATAAAGATGACATTATATAAATATAATTTAGGGTAGTTCAATAGTGTACGTGTGTGTGTATGTATGTATCTATGTACGTATTATGATAAATATAGGTAAGCTCGCCATCTCTGTTTCAACTATGAAATAATGAGTATGATATGCTGTAAAATTAAAATGAGTATGATTATATATATATATATATATATATATAGGTGACGAACCCCAAGATGCAGAGAAGGCAGGCTTTGTGCAGGAAAACATGATTTGATTTAAAGGGGAACATTATCACAATTTCAGAATGTTTAAAACCATTAAAAATCAGTTCTCAGTGGCTTATTTTATTTTTCAAAGTTTTTTTCAAAATTTTACCCATCACGCAATATCCCTAAAAAAAGCTTCAAAGTGCCTGATTTTAACCATCGTTATAAACACCCGTCCCTTTTCCTGTGACGTCACATAGTGAAGCCAACACAAACAAACATGGCGCATAGAACAGCAAGCTATAGCGACAATAATGTTCAATAATGTTGAATATTCAATAACATGGCAAATTCTTGCATCCAGCACACCTTACAATAGTGGTAATAAAAGATGCAACCTATGCTTGAAAGAGAAACTGTTTATTATTTACCGTCCAGACCTGTCATCCCTCAACAAGCGCAGCGAAATTGTAACAGCATGCCGCCACAGACGGAAACACCTCCTAGGTAACATATGAACCAATCACCACGCTCCTACGCCAGCCTGTACCCACTCACTCTGTGCCCTATATAAACCATGGTATGCGAATGCTCCCATTAAAATCTCCTGATGATTGAGGGAACCCCCCCTCATGAAACAGGCCTGTAGAGATGAAATAGTCTTGCGATTTTTTTTCCCCACACATACATATATATATATGTATATATATATATATATATATATATATATATATATATATATATATATATATATATATACAGTGGGGCAAAAAAGTATTTAGTCAGCCACCAATTGTGCAAGTTCTCCCACTTAAAATGAGGACAGAGGTCTGTAATTTTCATCATAGGTACACTTCAGCTGTGAGAGACAGAATGTGGAAAAAAAATCCAGGAATTCACATTGTAGGATTTTTAAATAATTTATTTGTAAATTATGGTGGAAAATAAGTATTTGGTCAATAACAAAAATTCAACTCAATACTTTGTTATTGCCAACAAAGGTTATATTACAGAGGTCAAACGATTACTATAGGTCTTTACCAGGTTTGCACACACAGTAGCTGGTATTTTGGCCCATTCCTCCATGCAGATCTTCTCGAGAGCAGTGATGTTTTGGGGCTGTCGCCGAGCAACACAGACTTTCAACTCCCTCCACATTTTCTATGGGGTTGAGGTCTGGAGACTGGCTAGGCCACTCCAGGACTTTCAAATGCTTCTCACGGAGCCACTCCTTCGTTGCCCTGGCGGTGTGTTTGGGATCATTGTCATGCTGGAAGACCCAGCCACGTTTCATCTTCAAAGCTCTCACTGATGGAAGGAGGTTTTGGCTCAAAATCTCACGATACATGGCCCCATTCATTCTTTCCTTAACACGGATCAGTCGGCCTGTCCCCTTAGCAGAAAAACAGCCCCAAAGCATGATGTTTCCACCCCCATGCTTCACAGTAGGTATGGTGCTCTTGGAATGCAACTCAATATTCTTCTTCCTCCAAACACGACGAGTTGAGTTTATACCAAAAAGTTCTATTTTGGTGTCATCTGACCACATGACATTCTCCCAATCCTTTGCTGTATCATCCATGTGCTCTCTGGCAAACTTCAGACGGGCCTGGACATGCACTGGCTTAAGCAGGGGAACACGTCTGGCACTGCAGGATTTGATTCCCTGTCGGCGTAGTGTGTTACTGATGGTAACCTTTGTTACTTTGGTCCCAGCTCTCTGCAGGTCATTCACCAGGTCCCCCCCGTGTGGTTCTGGTCTTGTATGTCTTCCATTTTCTGGTAATTGCTCCCACAGTTGATTTTTTCACACCAAGCTGCTTGCCTATTGTAGATTCACTCTTCACAGTCTGGTGCAGGTCTACAATTATTTTCCTAGTGTCCTTTGACAGCTCTTTGGTCTTGGCCATAGTGGAGTTTGGAGTCTGACTGTTTGAGGCTGTGGACAGGTGTCTTTTATACAGATAACAAGTTCAAACGGGTGCCATTAATACAGGTAACAAGTGGAGGACAGAAGAGCTTCTTAAAGAAGAAGTTACAGGTCTGTGAGAGCCAGAGATCTTCCTAGTTTGAAGTGACCAAATACTTATTTTCCAACATAATTTACAAATAAATTCTTTAAAATTCCTACAATGTGAATTCCTGGATTTTTTTTTCACATTCTGTCTCTCACAGTTGAAGTGTACCTATGATGAAAATTACAGACCTCTGTCATCATTTTAAGTGGGAGAACTTGCACAATCGGTGGCTGACTAAATACTTTTTTGCCCCACTGTATATATATATATATATATGTTGACTATATATATAATAAATAATCTTTGAACATACTGCCCCCTGGTGTCTGAGCCGTCATCTCCCTCTGTTAAAACATAACGATGATGCACCGAAACCGGATGTTGCGATGAAGTCACGTCTTTCCCGGTGCACACGAACGACGTAGCTCGCCCAAAGCTGACGAAAAAGTCGCATTCAGGTCGCATTACGTTTAGACTCTAGTCAGATTCCAATGGGATTTGGACTACCTCCTGATGTGGCCTGAATCTGCTGCCATACATCAGATTTGAATCACTAGGTGAGAATGGCAAAAAAAATAAAAAAATAATTCGATCTGTGTGCCAAAAAAATCAAGTTAAAACACGCCCCGGAGATGACAAGTAGCTTGCTGAGGAAGGTGATGGAGTTCACACCTGAACTCCAGTGGAAGGAATGAAGATGGAGGAGTGCAAAAATATGCTCACATATTTTTTTTGCTTCCGGATGCTGAAACATTCACAGTGTTTCTGTCACGTGCATCAAGTATCTCAACAAAGCAGCTTTCTTTCCATCCTGTAACAGTACTGGCTCCTCCTCCATGTTCTTTTTCTACATTTGTCCTCCAAATTGATTTAGTTCTTTTTTTTTTCTCTCTCTCGTTGCTGTCGATCGTGTCCACAGGAGGCGGCTTGATGATGCTTCGCCAGGCCACAAGTCCCCCGGGGCCAATTTTGCCAGCGCTGTTGCAAATTAAACTGTCATAACGGCCATAACAACAATTAATGACCGGGATTAGGCGCTGGAATCTGCATCAGTGAGCAACCTTCAGGCGCACCGGCTCTCAAGCGGGGGAGGGGTTGGCAGATAAATGAACAAAAAACAAGGTGAACTTTTTTTTGATGATCAGTTTAGCTTTTTTTTCCTCGACTGTGCTGCTTGTGCAAATTCTTGATTGTCTTGGGAAAAAAAAAAAGATATGCTGGATTTGCTATATAATCTAAATTACCTTTGATGCTTACAAAAATACAGTATATCCTTCCATCCATCCATCCATCTTCTTCCGCTTATCCGAGGTCGGGTCGCGGGGGCAGCAGCCTAAGCAGGGAAGCCCAGACTTCCCTCTCCCCAGCCACGTCGTCCAGCTCCTCCCGGGGGATCCCGAGGCGTTCCCAGGCCAGCCGGGAGACATAGTCTTCCCAGCGTGTCCTGGGTCTTCCCCGTGGCCTCCTACCGGTCGGACGTGCCCTAAACACCTCCCTAGGGAGGCGTTCGGGTGGCATCCTGACCAGATGCCCGAACCACCTCATCTGGCTCCTCTCGATTCATATAACCCGCCAATACAACTCATCAGGAGATGATTGAGGGAACCCCCCCCTCATGAAACAGGCCTGTAGAGATGAAATAGTCTTGTGATTTTTTTCCCACACAAAATAAATATTGGTGGAGGGAATACTTCGAAGACCTCCTCAATCCCACCAACACGTCTTCCTATGAGGAAGCAGTGCCTGGGGAATCTGTGGTGGGCTCTCCTATTTCTGGGGCTGAGGTTGCCGAGGTAGTTAAAAAGCTCCTCGGTGGCAAGGCCCCAAGGGTGGATGAGATCCGCCCGGAGTTCCTTAAGGCTCTGGATGCTGTAGGGCTGTCTTGGTTGACAAGACTCTGCAGCATCGCGTGGACATCGGGGGCAGTACCTCTGGATTGGCAGACCGGGGTGGTGGTTCCTCTCTTTAAAAAGGGGAACCGGAGGGTGTGTTCTAACTATCGTGGGATCACACTCCTCAGCCTTCCCGGTAAGGTTTATTCAGGTGTACTGGAGAGGAGGCTACGCCGGATAGTCGAACCTCGGATTCAGGAGGAACAGTGTGGTTTTCGTCCTGGTCGTGGAACTGTGGACCAGCTCTATACTCTCGGCAGGGTCCTTGAGGGTGCATGGGAGTTTGCCCAACCAGTCTACATGTGCTTTGTGGACTTGGAGAAGGCATTCGACCGTGTCCCTCGGGAAGTCCTGTGGGGAGTGCTCAGAGAGTATGGGGTTTCGGACTGTCTGATTGTGGCGGTCCGCTCCCTGTATGATCAGTGTCAGAGCTTGGTTCGCATTGCCGGCAGTAAGTCGGACACGTTTCCGGTGAGGGTTGGACTCCGCCAAGGCTGCCCTTTGTCACCGATTCTGTTCATAACGTTTATGGACAGAATTTCTAGGCGCAGTCAAGGCGTTGAGGGGATCCGGTTTGGTGGCTGCAGGATTAGGTCTCTGCTTTTTGCAGATGATTTGGTCCTGATGGCTTCATCTGGCCAGGATCTTCAGCTCTCACTGGATCGGTTCGCAGCTGAGTGTGAAGCGACTGGGATGAGAATCAGCACCTCCAAGTCCGAGTCCATGGTTCTCGCCCGGAAAAGGGTGGAGTGCCATCTCCGGGTTGGGGAGGAGATCTTGCCCCAAGTGGAGGAGTTCAAGTACCTCGGAGTCTTGTTCACAAGTGAGGGAAGAGTGGATCGTGAGATCGACAGGCGGATCGGTGCGGCGTCTTCAGTAATGCGGACGCTGTATCGATCCGTTGTGGTGAAGAAGGAGCTGAGCCGGAAGGCAAAGCTCTCAATTTACCGGTCGATCTACGTTCCCATCCTCACCTATGGTCATGAGCTTTGGGTTATGACCGAAAGGACAAGATCACGGGTACAAGCGGCCGAAATGAGTTTCGTCCGCCGGGTGGCGGGGCTCTCCCTTAGAGATAGGGTGAGAAGCTCTGTCATTCGGGGGGAGCTCAAAGTAAAGCCGCTGCTCCTCCACATCGAGAGGAGCCAGATGAGGTGGTTCGGGCATCTGGTCAGGATGCCACCCGAGCGCCTCCCTAAGGAGGTGTTTAGGGCACGTCCGACCGGTAGGAGGCCACGAGGAAGACCCAGGACACGTTGGGAAGACTATGTCTCCCGGCTGGCCTGGGAACGCCTCGGGATCCCCCGGGAGGAGCTGGACGAAGTGGCTGGGGAGAGGGAAGTCTGGGCTTCCCTGCTTAGGCTGCTGCCCCCGCGACCCGACCTCGGATAAGCGGAAGAAGATGGATGGATGGATGGATGGACATACATATATTGCGCTCTACTACGGTATCGAGCACTATTTTTTGGATAACCTTATTAAGACATATATAAATATATATATATATATATATATATATATATATATATATATATATATATATAAAATGATCTTCGATGCCGACAAAAATTGTAAGCTAAGTTTGTCTAAGACTGTAAGTCATCAATTTATAACATTATATTTTTTACTAATTGTTTTCAGCGTTCGAAAAATGTGTACTCTAAGTTTGATAAGGCTAGTTGTCAATGTTTACGCCAACATTAGTTTTGACTACAACATAATTGTCCTTAAATGTTACATACAAACAGATAAAAAGAAGAAAATTGTGTCAAGATAGCGCATGCCGGACTGAGACCCCATGATGCAGAGACAGCAGGCGACGTGCAGGTCAACAAATGTGATTATTTACGTAGAGAGCAAAAACAGCAGAACCAAAAAGGCTAGTGTAAGAAATGTAGCTAGTAGAGTAGCATGAACACTGACACAAAGACAAAAAAAACAGTGCTCGCAAGGAGCAACAGGGGGACCCAAATAGATTGGATTAGAAATAGAAAATAGGTGCCCTGGCAGGAAACTAGACAGAAAGTGAAGGTGCAGCAAAAAAGGAGTCTAACAGAGCCAAAATAAGAGCACCAAGACAGAAAAAGATACAGAACACAGTAAAAAAATAAATAAATATCCAAACAGTCATGTGGCATCATGACATATTGTGTTCCATGCCTACAAAAATATGTAAGCTGAATTTGTGGAAGACTCTCAGCCATCAATTTACTAACAAGTGTACATTAAGTCATGAAATTGTTTTTAACAATGACAAAAGGCGTACTCTACATTTGTCAGTGACTCTCTAATATTTTATTAGAGCGTATCAAAACACGTATTGGTATGTCAGACTTAGCTTTGTCGTGGTTTAACTCTTATCTTACTGACAGGATGCAATGCGTCTCCCATAATAATGTGACCTCGGACTATGTTAAGGTAACGTGCGGAGTTCCTCAGGGTTCGGTTCTTGGCCCTGCACTCTTTAGTATTTACATGCTGCCGCTAGGCGACATCATACGCAAATACGGTGTTAGCTTTCATTGTTATGCTGATGACACCCAACTCTACATGCCCCTAAAGCTGACCAACACGCCGGATTGTAGTCAGCTGGAGGCGTGTCTTAATGAAATTAAACAATGGATGTCCGCTAACTTCTTGCAACTCAACGCCAAGAAAACGGAAATGCTGATTATCGGTCCTGCTAAACACCGACATTTATTTAATAATACCACCTTAACATTTGACAACCAAACAATTACACAAGGCGAATCAGTAAAGAATCTGGGTATTATCTTCGACCCAACTCTCTCCTTTGAATCACACATTAAGAGTGTTACTAAAACGGCCTTCTTTCATCTCCGTAATATCGCTAAAATTCGTTCTATTTTATCCACTAGCGACGCTGAGATCATTATTCATGCGTTCGTTACGTCTCGTCTCGACTACTGTAACGTATTATTTTCGGGTCTCCCTATGTCTAGCATTAAAAAATTACAGTTGGTACAAAATGCGGCTGCTAGACTTTTGACAAGAACAAGAAAGTTTGATCATATTACGCCTATACTGGCTCACCTGCACTGGCTTCCTGTGCACTTAAGATGTGACTTTAAGGTTTTACTACTTACGTATAAAATACTACACGGTCTAGCTCCGTCCTATCTTGTCGATTGCATTGTACCATATGTCCCGGCAAGAAATCTGCGTTCAAAGAACTCCGGCTTATTAGTGATTCCCAGAGCCCAAAAAAAGTCTGCGGGCTATAGAGCGTTTTCTATTGGGGCTCCAGTACTATGGAATGCCCTCCCGGTAACAATTAGAGATGCTACCTCAGTAGAAGCATTTAAGTCCCATCTTAAAACTCATTTGTATACTCTAGCCTTTAAATAGCCCCCCTGTTAGACCAGTTGATCTGCCGTTTCTTTTCTTTTCTCCTCTGCTCCCCTTTTCCTTGAGGGGGGGGGGGGCACAGGTCCGGTGGCCATGGATGAAGTGCTGGCTGTCCAGAGTCGGGACCCGGGGTGGACCGCTCGCCTGTGCATCGGCTGAGAACATCTCTACGCTGCTGACCCGTCTCCGCTCGGGATGGTGTCCTGCTGGCCCCACTATGGACTGGACTCTTACTATTATGTTGGATCCACTATGGACTGGACTCTCACAATATTATGTCAGACCCACTCGACATCCATTGCTTTCGGTCTCCCCTAGAGGGGGGGGGGGGGGTTACCCACATATGCGGTCCTCTCCAAGGTTTCTCATAGTCATTCACATCGACGTCCCACTGGGGTGAGTTTTTCCTTGCCCGTATGTGGGCTTTGTACCGAGGATGTCGTTGTGGCTTGTGCAGCCCTTTGAGACACTTGTGATTTAGGGCTATATAAATAAAGATTGATTGATTGATTGATTGATAGTTATCGATATTTACACCAACGTGTGCATTAGGTTTGGCCGAAACTAAGTTGTCTTTAAAGTTTACAAAAAGCACACAATAGATTTGCTCAAACAAAATTCTCAAAATTGTCTTTGATGCCCTTACAAATACATAAGCAAAGTCATCAATTTACTAACCCATGGACGTTATGGTTTGTCTTTGATTAAATCAGTGCATCTCAATTATATTCTGTAGCAGCCCCCCCACTCTCCGTCTAGACCAGGGGTGTCAAACGTACGGCCCGCAGTTTGCTATGTATAAAAATGGGCCAAAAATTTTGAATGAAAGAATTTGTTATATTAAATGTGTCCACTAGATGTCGCAATAGCAATTATTTGTATCTTTGTAGATGATGCTACATATGTAAAAAAAAATAAAAAATAAATTAACCACATGATGTTAGTGCAGCAGTCGAGGAAAAATCTGTATTAAAAAAATGGATAGATGTTGATTGTCCAACTCATACTGACTGGTATACACATAAGCTATGGAGATGATATCAGCAAAAAAAAAAAAAAAAAAAGCATTTAGTTGAGATAATAATGAGTCATATATTGGAACGTGGGATCCATTATTTAAATGTGTTTTAACTATTAAATGAACCTTGAATATGACTTTTTTTTTTAATTTTGTGGAAAATATTGCACACAATGTGTTGTCAAGCTTATGCATGTGTAAGCCACTGTGACAATATTGTTAATTGTTTTAATGTTTTACTAATTTTTTTATAAACGGCTGTGATGATAATGATGATAATAGTGGTAATGGTGTGGCTGATAGCCACTGGCTATCTATGTGTGTAGTGTGCATATCTATGTATTTATTTATAATTTATGTATATACAAGTTCATTAAAGGCCTACTGAAACCCACTACTACCGAGCACACAGTCTGATAGTTTATATATCAATGATGAAATCTTAACATTGCAACACATGCCAATACGGCCGGGTTAGCTTACTAAAGTGCAATTTTAAATTCCGCGCGAAATATCCTGCTGAAAACGTCTCGGTATGATGACGTCTGCGCGTGACGTCACGGATTGTGGAGGACATTTTGGGACAGCATGGTGGCCAGCTATTAAGTCGTCTGTTTTCATCGCAAAATTCCACAGTATTCTGGACATCTGTGTTGGTGAATCTTTTGCAATTTGTTCAATGAACAATGGAGACAGCAAAGAAGAAAGCTGTAGGTGGGAAGCGGTGTATTGCGGCAGGTGTTGTGCCGGATAACGCACCCCCGCCGTAGAATGCACCCCTGTGACTGTTGTGCCGGATAACACAGCCGGTGTTTCATTGTTTACATTCCCGAAAGATGACAGTCAAGCTTTACCATTGGCTTGTGGAGAACTGGGACAACAGAGACTCTTACTAGGAGGACTTTGAGTTGGATACGCAGACGCGGTACCGTGAGTATGCATGCAGCTGCGGCTTCCAAACATTTGATCGCTTGCCCGTATGTGCGTGCCGCTATGTGCATGTCACGTACGTAACTTTGGGGACTTTGGGGAAATATATGTGCTGTATGAACTTTGGGGAGGTGAACGATACTTTGGGCTGTGGGATTGAGTGTGTTTTGGAGGTGTTTGAGTTGTATTGGCGGGTTATATGGACGGGAGGGGGGAGGTGTTTGTTATGCGGGATTAATTTGTGGCATATTAAATATAAGCCTGGTTGTGTTGTGGCTAATAGAGTATATATATGTCTTGTGTTTATTTACTGTTTTAGTCATTCCCAGCTGAATATCAGGTCCCACCCGCCTCTCACAGCATCTTCCCTATCTGAATCGCTCCCACTGCCCTCTAGTCCTTCACTCTCACTTTCCTCATCCACGAATCGTTCATTCTCGCTCAAATTAATGGGGAAATCTTCGCTTTCTCGGTCCGAATCGCTCTCGCTGCTGGTGGCCATGATTGTAAACAATGTGCAGATGTGAGGAGCTCCACAACCTGTGACGTCACGTGCATATCGTCTGCTACTTCCGGTACAGGCAAGGCTTTTTTATCAGCGACCAAAAGTTGCAAACTTTATCGTCGATGTTCTCTACTAAATCCTTTCAGCAAAAATATGGCAATATCGCGAAATGATCAAGTATGACACATAGAATGGACCTGCTATCCCCGTTTGAATAAGAAAATCGCATTTCAGTAGGCCTTTAAGTTTGTACATAGAGTGAACAGGTAGTTCTAGCTCAGAGTAATTTATGATTTTAAAAAAAGGGGTGGGATTAAATAAGTGTGAACTTCTTCTCAATCCTTTTCAAATATGTAAAAAAAAAAAAAAAAAAAAAAGTCCATTGCTCATTTTGTTTATTGTTTTTCGTTTTTTATTCTCCATTGTTTTCATTTTGTTATAATTGCTGTTAAGGCTATATCACTGTATTGGATCAGGCTTGCTCTTGTTTTTTTGCATATTTGAAATAAAAACACATCAAATCAAATCAAATAATGTCATTGAGGGATTTCTAATCACTATGTCGGAATTCTTATCAATATTGTTGTTGATATTATTCATTTTTGTTTGACTACTTTTGGATTGTTTTGTGTCATATTTGTGTCGTCCTCTCAATTGCTCTGTTGATTGCTATTCTGAATGTTTGGTTTTCAAATTGCATCATTATGGTATTATTGTGTATTATTTTGCACGACCTGAGGGTCCCTGGTTCAATCCCCACCTAGTACCAACCTCGTCATGTCCGTTGTGTCCTGAGCAAGACACTTCACCCTTGCTCCTGATGGGTGCTGGTTAGCGCCTTGCATGGCAGCTCCCTCCATCAGTGTGTGAATGTGTGTGTGAATGGGTAAATGTGGAAGTAGTGTCAAAGCGCTTTGAGTACCTTGAAGGTAGAAAAGCGCTATACAATCCATCCATCCATCCATCTTCTTCCGCTTATCCGAGGTCGGGTCGCGGGGGCAGCAGCCTAAGCAGGGAAGCCCAGACTTCCCTCTCCCCAGCCACTTCGTCCAGCTCCTCCCGGGGGATCCCGAGGCGTTCCCAGGCCAGCCGGGAGACATAGTCTTCCCAACGTGTCCTGGGTCTTCCTCGTGGCCTCCTACCGGTCGGACATGCCCTAAACACCTCCTTAGGGAGGCGCTCGGGTGGCATCCTGACCAGATGCCCGAACCACCTCATCTGGCTCCTCTCGATGCGGAGGAGCAGCGGCTTTACTTTGAGCTCCCCCCGGATGACAGAGCTTCTCACCCTAACTCTAAGGGAGAGCCCCGCCACCCGGCGGAGGAAACTCATTTCGGCCGCTTGTACCCGTGATCTTGTCCTTTCGGTCATAACCCAAAGCTCATGACCATAGGTGAGGATGGGAACGTAGATCGACCGGTAAATTGAGAGCTTTGCCTTCCGGCTCAGCTCCTTCTTCACCACAACGGATCGATACAGCGTCCGCATTACTGAAGACGCCGCACCGATCCGCCTGTCGATCTCACGATCCACTCTTCCCTCACTCGTGAACAAGACTCCGAGGTACTTGAACTCCTCCACTTGGGGCAAGATCTCCTCCCCAACCCGGAGATGGCACTCCACCCTTTTCCGGGCGAGAACCATGGACTCGGACTTGGAGGTGCTGATTCTCATCCCAGTCGCTTCACACTCAGCTGCGAACCGATCCAGTGAGAGCTGAAGATCCTGGCCAGATGAAGCCATCAGGACCAAATCATCTGCAAAAAGCAGAGACCTAATCCTGCAGCCACCAAACCGGATCCCCTCAACGCCTTGACTGCGCCTAGAAATTCTGTCCATAAAAGTTATGAACAGAATCGGTGACAAAGGGCAGCCTTGGCGGAGTCCAACCCTCACCGGAAACGTGTCCGACTTACTGCCGGCAATGCGAACCAAGCTCTGACACTGATCGCTATACAAGTACAACCCATTTATTTATCATTTATTTAATTTATTTATTTATCTATTTAATTTAATTTAAAAAAAAAAAGAAAAAAAAAAAAAGAAAACTGCAAATGTCAAAGGAGTCCCGACTTTTAATGTGCTGGGTGGTAAAAAAAAACAAAAAAACTTTTCATTCAAGCCGCCACTCCAATGCACGGCCATACTGTATTTCGCCAATGCTGATGCTAATGAGCAGTGAGCTAGCTATAGCGCGGCCTTCTGCAACATGATTAACATGTTATTGCAAAAGGCCGCTAAATGGCCCGGTAGAAAATGGCAACGAAATACTCTGATCTAGGGATTTAATTAAATTTCCTCAGGAGACAAAAATTGTGCCCACTGAAAATTAATGGCTTCCATTTATGAAGCACCTAGTGTGTGTGTATGTACGTGTGTGTGTGTGTGTGTGTGTGTGTGTGTGTGTGTGTGTGAGGAGAAGTTTGCCCAAGTGAGTCCTTCTGAAGACGGATGATGTCAGCGCATGTCATAACTCACGACTGGATGAAGTCCACGACGTGTGCGGCGAGGACGAGGAAAAGTGAATCAAATCAAATCAAATCAACTTTATTTATAGAGCACATTTAAAATTTACCACAGGGGTAGCCAAAGTGCTGTACAATGAACAGGTTAACAGATAAAACGAGTACCGAGCAAACACAACACAACACAAACAGAACACGATAAAAAAATAAATAATTAAAATAGAATTAATAAAAACATAAAAACATAAAAACAAGATCACAGCAGGTGTATTATGGGGCGCCATTGCAGGATGGATATCACTCAGTGTTAAAAGCCATGGAATAAAAGTATGTTTTTAAGAGAGATTTAAAAACAGGAAGAGAGGAGGCTTGTCTAACACTCAGGGGTAGGTCGTTCCAGAGCTTGGGAGCAGCAACGGCGAAAGCTCTGTCACCTCTAAGCTTCAGCCTTGTGTCGGGGACCGTCAACAGCAGCTGATCGGCTGATCTTAAGGATCGGGTGGGGCAGTAAGGCTGAAGGAGGTCGGAGAGATAGGTTGGCGCGAGGTTGTTTAGACATTTAAAAACAAATAAAAGGAGTTTAAAATGTATTCGGTAACGCACAGGGAGCCAGTGAAGGGACGCTAAAATAGGGGTGATGTGCTCACGTCTGCGGGTCTGTGTTAGCAGACGAGCAGCAGAGTTCTGCACGAGCTGCAGGCGGGCGAGGGAGGCCTGGCTAATGCCAACATACAGGGCATTGCAGTAGTAAAGACGAGTCGAGATAAAAGCGTGGATTAATTTCTCAAGATCATGTCTTGATAGAAGCGGTTTCACTTTCGCTATTTGGCGTAATTGACAAAAGCTTTTTTGAACGACGCTGCTGATTTGTTTTTCGAATTCAAAATCTGAGTCAAACTTTACCCCCAGGTTTGTGACAGAGTCGCTGAGATACGGGGTCAGAGTGCCGAGGTCAACGTTGGGGGAGGGAGAGCGACTTGGACCGAACAACATAACTTCTGTTTTATCTTCATTTAGGCTCAGGAAGTTAGCTGAAAGCCAGACTTTGATGTCGTGCAGGCAGTCAATAAGACGTTGAACCGTGTTATTTTGTGCCATGGGAAAATAAATCTGGCAATCATCGGCATAAAAATGAAATGCAATACTGTACTTCCTAAAAATAGAACCAAGGGGGAGAAGGTAAAGCGCAAATAAAATTGGGGCAAGGATTGAGCCCTGGGGGACCCCATGTGGTAAAGGAGCTGTGGACGACATAAAACTGTCTACTTTTACACAAAAACTCCTGTCGGAATGAATGAATTAGGGACACAACGGCGCCATCAGAAAGTGTCCGTGTGACGCCACTCGGAGACACCATTCCTCAAAATGGAGGGCACAACAATGCTGTGCTCAAGCGGACTAACTCCGCTAACTCAGCCAAAATACCTCTTGTCAATGTTGCAATTTGCAAAAATAAATTGACTCCAAAAACACTATTTAAAAAGAAAATATGCGCTAGGTTGTGCTAATAAACATTGGCTTTGCTGTTTACATTGAATTTCTATGCCTTCAAATAATTAAAGGCCTACTGAAATGCGATTTTCTTATTCAAACGGGGATAGCAGGTCCATTCTATGTGTCAGACTTGATCATTTCGCGATATTGCCATATTTTTGCTGAAACGATTTAGTAGAGAACATGGACGATAAAGTTCGCAACTTTTGGTCGCTGATAAAAAAGCCTTGCCTGTACCGGAAGTAGCAGACGATATTCGCGTGACGTCACAGGTTGTGGAGCTCCTCACATCCGCACATTGTTTACAATCATGGCCACCAGCAGCGAGAGCGATTCGGACCAAGAAAGCGACAATTTCCCCATTAATTTGAGCGAGGATGGAAGATTTTTGGATGAGGAAAGTGAGAGTGAAGGACTAGAGGGCAGTGGGAGCGATTCAGATAGGGAAGATGCTGTGAGAGGCGGGTGGGACCTGATATTCAGCTGGGAATGACTAAAACAGTAAATAAACACAAGACATATATATACTCTATTAGCCACAACACAACCAGGCTTATATTTAATATGCCACAAATTAATCCCGCATAACAAACACCTCCCCCCTCCCGTCCATATAACCCGCCATTACAACTCAAACACCTGCACAACACACTCAATCCCACAGCCCAAAGTACCGTTCACCTCCCCAAAGTTCATACAGCACATATATTTCCCCAAAGTCCCCAAAGTTACGTACGTGACATGCACATAGCGGCACGCACCTACGGGTAAGCGATCAAATGTTTGGAAGCCGCAGCTGCATGCGTACTCACGGTACCGCGTCTGCGCATCCAACTCAAAATCCTCCTGGTAAGAGTCTCTGTTGTCCCAGTTCTCCACAGGCCAATGGTAAAGCTTGACTGTCATCTTCCGGGAATGTAAACAATGAAACACCGGCTGTGTTTGTGTTGCTGCAGCCGGTCCGCAATACACCGCTTCCCACCTACAGCTCTCTTCTTTGCTGTCTCCATTGTTCATTGAACAAATTGCAAAAGATTCACCAACACAGATGTCCAGAATACTGTGGAATTTTGAGATGAAAACAGACGACTTAATAGCTGGCCACCATGCTGTCCCAAAATGTCCTCCACAATCTGTGACGTCACGCTCAGGCGTCATCATACCGAGACGTTTTCAGCAGGATATTTCGCGCGGAATTTAAAATTGCACTTTAGTAAGCTAACCTGGCCGTATTGGCATGTGTTGCAATGTTAAGATTTCATCATTGATATATAAACTATCAGACTGCGTGCTCGGTAGTAGTGGGTTTCAGTAGGCCTTTAAAACCACAACTAAAATGCACGTCACAATCAACCAGTTGGTGTTTAGTAAGAACGCTACTTACAGTATTAATATTTTTTAGGGCGCAGCAGACAGCAAAGCCCGAACTGACCAACACACCATAAACTATTATTAAAGATTATTTGATTGGTGAGCCCAGGGAAACATGCTTGTGGAAGTCGCTTCCTAGCGGTACCACTGACATATACTTCACAGGAGCCAGGCGTGCCTGCACACACTCCCAACTCAGTGGCCTAGTGGTTAGAGTATCCGCCCTGAGACTGGGAGGTTGAGAGTTCAAACCCCGGCCGAGTCATACCAAAGACTACAAAAATGGGACCCATTAGCTCCCTGCTTGGCACTCAGCATCAAGGGTTGGAATTGGGGGTTAAATCACCAAATGATTCCCGAGCGCGGCCCACGCTGCTGCCCACTGCTCCCCTCACCTCCCAGGGGGTGATCAAGGGATGGGTCAAATGCAGAGGACAAATTAAACCACACCTAGTGTGTGTGTGACAATGATTGGTACTTTCACTTTATTCTCGACTGCTCGCTACTACCATGGCCGTTCCTGTCACATGCGACGAACTGCTTCCCATTTTAAGTGTTTCTCTTCCAAGGATGACTTGTAAAACGACCACTCGCTAGTGTTACCATATCTGAGTCATTGTGCAGAAATATGGGGAGATAATTCCAAAAGTACACTTATTCACTTAACATGTTATAAAAAAAAGACATAAAACATAATGAGTGATACATACAGTGATTACAAATACATTGACATACTTCACACAAAAGTCTCAATTCCTCTGTGATTGTTGGTCCAAAGCTAATGAAGATTTTGGCAAAATGAGGATCATGTCACGGCCCTGAGCGCACCTCCGGGAGCTCGCCGGTCGCGCGTCAGCCCGGCTGCAGCAAGCAGCTGCAATCAATCGGCAGCAATTGGCGCACCTGTCACTGATCAGAGGACCTGCCTTCATAAGCCTGCACAACCTGCTATACCGCGCCAGAACGTAGTCATCTGTTCCTGTACAGTAACCGTATATCTAGCCCTATGCACTATTGCTCTGTCTGTGTGTTGAATTGTCTCGTGTCTCCCTTGTCGTCCTCCCTGCAGCCTGCCTTCGTTCCCACGTACGAGCTGTGTGTCTCGTCTCCCCACGTTCCCTGCACTTCCCTGGCTGCCTTTTGGATCTCGACCTCCCGCCCGGACACGGACCTTTGACGCCTCTCGCCTCCCCTCGACATCACGTCTGCTCACGGACCGCCGAGCCAGCCTAGCCCCTCTTGGGCTTCCGCCTCTCGCTCAACACTCCCGGTAGCACTCAGCAGTTAATTTCCACACATAGTCGCACACCATACACTCTTGGATTTAGTCACAATCCATTCTCTTGTTTATTAAGATTATTATTTATCATTTATATATACAGGTAAAAGCCAGTAAATTAGAATATTTTGAAAAACTTGATTTATTTCAGTAATTGCATTCAAAAGGTGTAACTTGTACATTATATTTATTCATTGCACACAGACTGATGCATTCAAATGTTTATTTCATTTAATTTTGATGATTTGAAGTGGCAACAAATGAAAATCCAAAATTCCGTGTGTCACAAAATTAGAATATTACTTAAGGCTAATACAAAAAAGGGATTATTAGAAATGTTGGCCAACTGAAAAGTATGAAAATGAAAAATATGAGCATGTACAATACTCAATACTTGGTTGGAGCTCCTTTTGCCTCAATTACTGCGTTAATGCGGCGTGGCATGGAGTCGATGAGTTTCTGGCACTGCTCAGGTGTTATGAGAGGCCAGGTTGCTCTGATAGTGGCCTTCAACTCTTCTGCGTTTTTGGGTCTGGCATTCTGCATCTTCCTTTTCACAATACCCCACAGATTGTCTATGGGGCTAAGGTCAGGGGAGTTGGCGGGCCAATTTAGAACAGAAATACCATGGTCCGTAAACCAGGCACGGGTAGATTTTGCGCTGTGTGCAGGCGCCAAGTTGACCCTGGATCTCAGGAAACAGAGTGGACCGACACCAGCAGATGACATGGCACCCCAAACCATCACTGATGGTGGAAACTTTACACTAGACTTCAGGCAACATGGATCCTGTGCCTCTCCTGTCTTCCTCCAGACTCTGGGACCTCGATTTCCAAAGGAAATGCAAAATTTGCATGGTTGGGTGATGGTTTGGGGTGCCATGTCATCTGCTGGTGTCGGTCCACTCTGTTTCCTGAGATCCAGGGTCAACGCAGCCGTCTACCAGCAAGTTTTAGAGCACTTCATGCTTCCTGCTGCTGACCTGCTCTATGGAGATGGAGATTTCAAGTTCCAACAGGACTTGGCGCCTGCACACAGCGCAAAATCTACCCGTGCCTGGTTTACGGACCATGGTATTTCTGTTCTAAATTGGCCCGCCAACTCCCCTGACCTTAGCCCCATAGAAAATCTGTGGGGTATTGTGAAAAGGAAGATGCAGAATGCCAGACCCAAAAACGCAGAAGAGTTGAAGGCCACTATCAGAGCAACCTGGGCTCTCATAACACCTGAGCAGTGCCAGAAACTCATCGACTCCATGCCACGCCGCATTAACGCAGTAATTGAGGCAAAAGGAGCTCCAACCAAGTATTGAGTATTGTACATGCTCATATTTTTCATTTTCATACTTTTCAGTTGGCCAACATTTCTAAAAATCCCTTTTTTGTATTAGCCTTAAGTAATATTCTAATTTTGTGACACACGGAATTTTGGATTTTCATTTGTTGCCACTTCAAATCATCAAAATTAAATGAAATAAACATTTGAATGCATCAGTCTGTGTGCAATGAATAAATATAATGTACAAGTTACACCTTTTGAATGCAATTACTGAAATAAATCAAGTTTTTCAAAATATTCTAATTTACTGGCTTTTACCTGTATATCCCGTCCAAAAATTCAGTTTAAACAATGCGCTCTTTTTTTTTAATTTGTTGGATATTTTTCTTCCACAGCTGCTTGCAGTGCGTTGCTTACCTTAATGAGCTACACGAGAGGGTCAAGCATTGAGCCGTCACAATGATGCCTTACATGATTATTTCCCCCCAGCCAGCCGGCTAATTTGCCAGATAAAATGCTAATTGCTTTAGCTCCGGAGTCGCGCGAAGATATGCGCCCGTTTCTTTTTATGCGCCCTTTGTGTCGCTCGCGTGGGCTGGTGCGCGACGCACGGGGCCCCTTTTCGCCTCTCACGCCCCTCATCTGATGGGAGATTGAACCCGAGAGAATTCGCCGTCACGTCAGCGGAATATTGACGCCCGCAGCGGCTCGAACAGGGAAATTATGACGCGCGGGGCCGGGAAATGCATCTTAATTGCTGTTTAAGTGGGCGTCTTCATCAGAAAGAGAGAGACGGCCCAATAGGAGGAGGCAGATAGATGCTTTATCAGTCCTCGGCAGCACAAATGAGGAGATGAAAAAGCGCCCAATGGAGCGCTGCAGTGTGAATACTTATTATTCTTGATTATCAATCTGCAATATTCATATTAGTTTGGAGTCACATGACTTCTCCTTACGACCACTGTTGTTTTACTTTACCACTGTTGATTCTTGGCTCAATGACGCAGTGTGTTACCGGGGCAAATTAAGGCCCCTTGAGCTTTTCAATCTGGCCCGCCGGACATTCCCAAATTATTATTTTTTAGATCTTTAAGATGGAAACTGGAGCTGCCATTATGATGTGCAGTGATGTTTTCAAATGACCGTAAGTCTTGAACTATGCAAAGTATTTCAGTGGTTGGAATCTGCGCTTTTGCATGATATACTAGTTACTAGTCACAGCAGCTCAGACGAGGCACCAAGCAGTGTGGGGTGGGGAGTGTTTCCACAGAGTGTCAGCCTGAAATGCGGATGTCAGGCACAGACGCGGAAGGAGATTTTTACAACAAAGTTCTAAAGCTTAGTGATGTATCAGATATATCAGATTATAGACTTTTTAAATTCACAAGATTGTGAATATGAACACTTCGCGTTCATATTTCGCTGTGTTTGTTGTGTTTCGCTTGATTGTAAAATATGTAGACGGAGATTAGGTGTGACGTTCATATGTTGTCAATATTCAGTGTTTTATCGTTCATAGTTAATATTGTAAATCCCACTGTAGAGGTTGCCCTCTAGTGGGTTCTTCAGATCACCACACACTGCCAGGAGAGCCAGGAATTCCGGGTTTTATTTTCATATAATTGTCATGATTAGAACTATGGCGTGGTTTGTTCTCCCGTGGTGCAAATGATTTGGACCAGACATGGCGTGAAGGTGAAGACATATTTAATTTTAACACTCAAAAAAAGAAACAAACAAAAGGCGCTCACAGTGGAGGTACAAAACTTGGCTATAAACACAAAACTTGCACAAAGGCAGAAACTATGAACAATGAAACAAAAACACCAACTGTGGCATTAATAAACAAAAACTTACTTGGACATGGCATGAAGTGCGCAGAGGTAAACAGAGTGTGACAGGGGTATGATGTCGCCAGACAGACAGCCTGGCAACTGGAAGGTTAAATAATAGTGACATGATTAAAGACAGGTGCGTGAGCTGTGAGGGTAGGTGAAAACTAATGGGTTGCTATGGTGACAAACAAGAGTGCACAATGAGTCCAAACGTGGAACAGGTGAAACTAATGGGTAACCATGGAAACAAGACAATTGAGTGAAAAGCCAGAAACTAAAGAGTCCAATAACTAAACTAAACAAAACATGACTAAAACAAAACATGATTACACAGACATGACAATAATAGTGCAAAGTCTTTTGCTTTCCAGTAAACTGTCTTTCACTCCTGCGTCCACTCAGCGGCACCTCCAACTCCAACTACTCGTCTCATCACGGCTGCTGCTAATAAAGGCGACAGGTGATTAGATAACAAGGCCCACCTGGGCCATCTACGCACCTGTCTCTGTCTTCGAGGCCGGTCCTGGCAACACCCCGTTCCGCGGCAGGCCCGCAGCCCACGCCCCCCTCCACACCCACGTTCTTTATTTTCATGTACATTCAGGGTGTCTCATTCAGTAAAAAAAAATTGAAATTCCATTCCGTTTTTTAAGGCGGTCTGTCATAACGTTTTTAGCATTCAATCAGACAATATTGTGAGATTTTGTATTAGTGTTCCTAAAAATAGGACCCAAGCACACATACTGTACAGCAGATTTTCACAGCTTATATATGTATGTATCAGTGACGTGCGGTCACTGGAAGCAGGAGGAGGGGCCTCACCTGCCATCATGGAAAGAAAAAAAATGTAAAAAGAAAAAAAATTAATTAAATTGTTATATGTATTCAGTGATTATACTATAAAGTTATTTTCCATTTAACTTCACCAGTTTTAGATTATTTTTATTCAAAATCGCTGAATTTTCACATTTGCCGTTCAAATACTGAGAAGAGACGGTGCGGTGATCAGCAGCCAGTTGAGGCACGTCACTTAGTGCCTCAACATGGATTGCGCAATGACTCGGCTAACTGCTGGCCTGCTGTGCAGTGAGACTGTATTGCTATATGAACTATATTATATAATCCATAGTTTAGTTAGCTGAGGTATATAATGTACAGTGTATTTTGTCAACAACTGTATGTGTGTAACGTATTTCTTGTGCTGAGCAATCATAAAACTGCTGCGAATACGCACTGTGTGAGGCTCGCAGTAATCCCGCCTCCTGGTACCGGTTAATGAACCCCCGCGCAGAATGCACCCCCGACGGGAGCGCCACACCAACCAAAGCCCACACCCAAACCCTCCACGTGCAAGACCGAATCCACCCAAAAAAAGTCACTTAACAAGAAGCCAAAAAGTGCAAAAACAACAATGCTCGCGCCTGAGGAGCCGCGAACGACTGCAGGGACACAACATTAGGTACACCTGCAGACTGCAGCACGGATTTCATATTTCATTCATTCACAACTCCTCCAACACGAACACCACTGTTCCCGCACTAATAAGTAAAGGTAAGACCATAATAACGTTTTTTTAAATAAATGTGCTTTTCTGTGTGCTACAGTTTGTATGTGTAAAGTTAAAGTTTAGTTAAAGTACCAATGATTGTCACACACACACTAGGTGTGGTGAAATTTGTCCTCTGCATTTGACCCATCCCTTGATCACCCCCTGGGAGGTGAGGGGAGCAGTGGGCAGCAGCGGCGCCGCGCCCGGGAATAATTCTTGGTGATTTAACCCCCAATTCCAAGCCTTGATGCTGAGTGCCAAGCAGGGAAGAATGCTGGTATGAGCTTTTAAACATAACCCGTTAACTGCTGCCAATCAAATGGTGAATAAGATACTCTTTAGGGTTCACATGTTTGTAAATCTGACTGTGATGAAGTCAGTGCCTCACCAGCCATCAACCTCACCGCACGTCACTCACCGCATGCATACATAGATATTTATAGATAGATAGGTATACCGGCCCCCAGACACATTTTTTTTCTCAAAATTCGGCCCCCCCGAGTCAAAATAATTGCCCAGACCTGCTTTATCACTTGTATTCCGTCACGTGACTTCTTCCCGGAAGTGAAAAACAGGGGTGGTCAACCAAGCCAAGATGGCTGTTGGGTAGCAAGCAGCGCAAAAACTCTCTTGAGTATGCAAGGGGCCAAGATCTTCTTGCAAAAAGCAGATACGAGCAAAAAAAAATCCAACTATGCAATGGAATAGATCGCTATACTAAAGTAAAGTAGTAAAATAAAGTGCCCTGTACTTTGCAGTGGTTTGTTGGGGCAGCAGCACCAGCAAAAGGGACTTAAACCGTCCATCCATCCATCCATCTTCTTCCGCTTATCCGAGGTCGGGTCGCGGGGGCAGCAGCCTAAGCAGGGAAGCCCAGACTTCCCTCTCCCCAGCCACTTCGTCCAGCTCCTCCCGGGGGATCCCGAGGCGTTCCCAGGCCAGCCGGGAGACATAGTCTTCCCAACGTGTCCTGGGTCTTCCTCGTGGCCTCCTACCGGTCGGACATGCCCTAAACACCTCCTTAGGGAGGCGCTCGGGTGGCATCCTGACCAGATGCCCGAACCACCTCATCTGGCTCCTCTCGATGCGGAGGAGCAGCGGCTTTACTTTGAGCTCCCCCCGGATGACAGAGCTTCTCACCCTATCTCTAAGGGAGAGCCCCGCCACCCGGCGGAGGAAACTCATTTCGGCCGCTTGTACCCGTGATCTTGTCCTTTCGGTCATAACCCAAAGCTCATGACCATAGGTGAGGATGGGAACGTAGATCGACCGGTAAATTGAGAGCTTTGCCTTCCGGCTCAGCTCCTTCTTCACCACAACGGATCGATACAGCGTCCGCATTACTGAAGACGCCGCACCGATCCGCCTGTCGATCTCACGATCCACTCTTCCCTCACTCGTGAACAAGACTCCGAGGTACTTGAACTCCTCCACTTGGGGCAAGATCTCCTCCCCAACCCGGAGATGGCACTCCACCCTTTTCCGGGCGAGAACCATGGACTCGGACTTGGAGGTGCTGATTCTCATCCCAGTCGCTTCACACTCAGCTGCGAACCGATCCAGTGAGAGCTGAAGACTTAAACCGGATTGGCAAAACTGATCCGGAAAGCCGGCCAAATGACACGCAGTTGGAGGCGTTTGTGTCAGTGAGGGACAAACTGCTCGCCATCATGGACAATCCTGCCCACCCACTCCACCTGACAATTGAGGGACAGCAGAGCTCATACTCCAACAGGTTCCTTCAGCTTCGTTCCCACAGTGTTCGATTCATCCAGCTGTATAATCACTCGCCATACAGCAATACATGATATTTGTCTATTACCTGACCGCTTCTATGTTAGCTACCTCTCTTTGTTTATATTGTATATTTTCTGCTGGATATAGTCTTTATTTTATGCTGGCCTTTTTTTCTTTTTTTTCCCCCGCAGCTGTTACATATACTGTAATATTGTACATAGTAATTGGGATTTTGTCAAGACTTGGACTTTGGCGTGGTTTGTTTTCCCATGGTGCAAAGGATTCGGTCCGGACATGGCGTGAAGTTAAATACATGATTTAATAATAGATTATAAAAAGTACAAACAAAAGGCGTGCACAAGGCGGGGAACAAACTTGGTTAATAAAACAAAACTCGCACAAAGGCAGAACTATGGAAAAAAGGAACAAACAAAAAGCGCTCACAGCGGAGGTACAAAACAGTGGCTTGAATAAACAAAAAAACTTACGTGGCGAGAAAAGAGCAGCATGAACTATGACCTGGACAGAGTAAGCAGCGTGTCAAGAGTGCAGAGCATGAATGTGATGTCGCCAGGCCGACCAACAGAAAATGACAGGCTTAAATAGGCATGTGGTGATTGAAAACAGGTGCGTGAGTTCAAATGAATCAGGTGCGGGAGTCGTGAAGACAGGTGAACTGATTGGTAGTCATGGAAACAAAACAGGGAGTGAAAAAACAGAAACTAACAGAGTGCAAAAACCAGACAGAACATAGCCAAACTAAACATGATCACCAAGACATGACAGATTTGTTATATGTTGTATATATTATATAAAAATGTTATGTAATATATTATATTATGTTAATTATATACTGTGTATATATAATATGCAATATGTAAATATTACATATATGTTATATTTTATATTGCTATTATGGTATATTTTTAGTCTACCTAATACCTGCATTATCCTTTCCATCCTTACTTTTTCCATCCTTAGAAACTGAGCTACTGTGTGGAACAGTTTCCCTTGTGGATCAATAAAGTAAGTCTAAGTCTATATGTTATCAAAAAAAGGTGTGTCGAGTGATATCAAGGATTATCCGTCGGTGGAGTTCCCAGACATATCGAACTATTGTGCCCCAGATGCCATTCTACACGGCTGGGTCAAGGACTTTGGTATTAAGACTCTCCTGGATAAATCATATATCGTCTTTGCTGGGGGGGAGGTTGCATTTTAATGATTTAACTTTGCAGATTTCGAGTACCGTATTTCCTTGAATTGCCGCCGGGTATATATTACCCGCATGCCTCGTTTTACCGCCGGGTCAAACTCGTTTCGCAAAATAATTAGCGCATGCTTAGAATTACTGCCGGGTCAAACTTGTTTAGCAAAATAATTAGCGCATGTCTCGTTTTACCGCCGGGTCAAACTCGTTTCGCAGAATAATTAGCATATGCCTCGTTTTACCGCCGGGTCAAACTCGTCACGTCACGAGTGACACTTCACCTTTCAAGGCATCATTTTCCAAAATGGAGGAGGCTAATTTCAATAATTTAAAATTGCATAAAGGGAAGAAGATAAAGAGCTATTCAGTAGGATTTAAGGTCCAAGCTATTGAATATGCTTAAAAGAACAGTAAAAATGTTTTATTAATATAGCTGCGTGTGTCAAATATGAGTCATTAAATGACTCCCGCCTTATGGTGGTAGAGGGCGCTATAGTGATCCCAGGGATCATTCTTGCGACTACTCGGCTGCAGAAGAAGTGACAATAACAGTTTTCTAAACTGGACTTTCAATCGAAGCAGGAGGTAATAATTAAAGGAAGATCTCCATCGAGACAGAGAGACTTTTAAAACTGAAGAAAGAAAAGGTAGACTTCTATAAACAAGTTATCAATGCTTTTGTTCAGACGGAGCGGCGCATGGACTTCATTTATAAGTAAAGGTAAGACCATAATAAAGTTGTTTTTATTAAATGTGCCTTTCATGATGGTATCCTTACATCACACTCAAATTTATAAGCGCAGGCCTAAATTTATCGCATGCCTTTGGTAAGCGCCGGAGTGAGAAGAGGTTTTAAATTAATGAATTAGTTATATTTAAAAAATATAACTATATCAATCAATCAAAATCCGAACCAGGTAGAAACTCATTGAGATTAAAATCTTCTAACCTGGCCAAGAGGGCAGCAAAAAAAAAAGTTACATAAATACATACAAAAACAACAGAAACAGCAGCAGTCAGATGCCACAATTAAAAATTAATTACTTACATATATTAACATAAAAGCAATGTACAAAATGTTTCAGTAAAAACAACTTAAAAACAGGTACAATGCCCAATAGAAATAGTTTCACGTTCCGTTATAATGGCCTGAACTTTCCCCAAAGTGATCAGTTCAGGAAACCTTAGATCCTTCTGTAAGTTATTCCATGACCAAGGAGCAGCATATCTGAATGCTGTTTTTCCAAGATTTGTGTTGGCTCTAGGAACAAACATGCTATAAGTATGTCCTGCGACTTTAAGCTGTAGCGACTGGAGTCTACACCAGGGGTGTCAAACTCGTTTTCATCGAGGGCCACGTCGCAGTTATGGTTGGCCTCAGAGGGCCGCGTTTAACAATGAGTAATATATGTATATACATGTATGTGGCTTATTAGTGATTCCCAGAGCCCAAAAAAAGTCTGCGGGCTATAGAGCGTTTTCTATTCGGGCTCCAGTACTATGGAATGCCCTCCCGGTAACAATTAGAGATGCTACCTCAGTAGAAGCATTTAAGTCCCATCTTAAAACTCATTTGTATACTCTAGCCTTTAAATAGCCCCCCTGTTAGACCAGTTGATCTGCCCTTTCTTTTCTTTTCTCCTCTGCTCCCCTTTTCCTTGAGGGGGGAGGGGGGGGCACAGGTCCGGTGGCCATGGATGAAGTGCTGGCTGTCCAGAGTCGGGACCCGGGGTGGACCGCTCGCCTGTGCATCGGCTGGGAACATCTCTACGCTGCTGACCCGTCTCCGCTCGGGATGGTGTCCTGCTGGCCCCACTATGGACTGGACTCTTACTTACTATTATGTTGGATCCACTATGGACTGGACTCTCACAATATTATGTCAGACCCACTCGACATCCATTGCTTTCGGTCTCCCCTAGAGGGGGGGGGTTACCCACATATGCGGTCCTCTCCAAGGTTTCTCATAGTCATTCACATCGACGTCCCACTGGGGTGAGTTTTTCCTTGCCCGTATGTGGGCTTTGTACCGAGGATGTCGTTGTGGCTTGTGCAGCCCTTTGAGACACTTGTGATTTAGGGCTATATAAATAAAGATTGATTGATTGATATATAATACATTAACAATATATTTTTTTAAATAGGCTGCAAAAAAAATATTTACATTTTACTTTTAAAATTGGCTGCTCAGTCACCAGAATTTTACAGTAAAAGCAGTGGGTTTTTTACAGCATATAAAAAAATTGAATAAATGGAATGGAATGGAGAAACAATACAACTGTTTTTAGAGGTAAAATTCAAGCAACAGAGCTGCCAGTTTGTTTGTTGTTACCGTAAAATCTTGTTGTTTTAATGTTTATTGTTTGTTTGTTTTTTAATGTTATAGTGTCTTAAAAACTGTACCAAAGTAGATTTTACGGTAAAAAAAAACTCAGTTGACGGAATTTAACCGTTAAATCTGTTGTCAATTTTACAGTCTACAATTTGATTTGTAATTTGTTTTGAAATCATAAGTCAGGCAGATATTTAAGTACATTATTTGTCTTTATTTTAACAAAAAATATGTTTGGATTACCTGAGAATATAATAGATATATATTTAATTTAATTTTAAAAGATATGCATGTGCATGCATTACATGATTTTTTATGTCAAAAGGGAAAGAACAAATATATTTAGTAAGAAAACATTAAGCATTTTATTAACGGATATTATTTCCAGGCTTTCGCGGGCCATATAAATATAAGATTTGGCCCCCGGGCCTTGAGTTTTGACACCTGTGCTCTACACATAAAAGAACACAAATAAGGGGGAACCAGACCAAGAAGTGATTTTTAAATGAAAAACAACCATCGATAAAATCTGCTCACTGATAAAGATGGACAATTCGCCAGCGCATATCAAGTGCAAATTGTTCAAATCAACATTGTGTGTGTGCTGAAATCTTCATTTGTGATTGTTGCCTTTGGTAAAAGCTTAACTTTTTAGGTTTGAAAAAGCCTTATATAAGTCTTATAATGAACGAAACACATGATGTAAGTGTCTATATTAGCTATATTAGCCTACTATCAAAGGCTGACGCAAATCTTTGTTGACAGAAATGTTGTATTTTTATTTTTACGCCAGGAAACCAGCCAAAAAAGAACAGAAAACGAAACGGCATCATCTGGTACAACCCCCCATACAGCAAAAACGTCTCAACGAACATTGGACACAAATTCCTCAACCTGATTGACAAACACTTTCCCAAAGACAACAACCTAAGAAAAGTATTCAACAAGAACAACATCAAATTGAGCTACAGCTGCATGAACAATATACGACAAATCATCTCAAACCACAACAAAACAATTGCAAATGAGCCGTCGGCCCTCAGACAGAACGACTCCAAAACCAACAAAGGATGTAATTGTCGAAAGAAACCTGATTGCCCTCTCAACGGGGGGTGCTTACAAACATCAGTTGTCTACCAATCTAAGGTAATACGCAAGGACACTAACACATCCGACACATATGTAGGATTAACCGAGGGAGAATTCAAAACCAGATGGAACAATCACAAGGCTTCTTTCAGGAACAAAAACCTGCGAAATACCACAGAACTCAGCAAACACATTTGGGACCTCAAAGACAATAATGTTGAATATTCAATAACATGGCAAATTCTTGCATCCAGCACACCTTACAATAGTGGTAATAAAAGATGCAACCTATGCTTGAAAGAGAAACGGTTTATTATTTACCGTCCAGACCTGTCATCCCTCAACAAGCGCAGCGAAATTGTAACAGCATGCCGCCATAGACGGAAACACCTCCTAGGTAACACATGAGCCAATCACCACGCCCCTAGGCCAGCCTGTACCCACCCACTCTGTGCCCTATATAAACCATGGTATGCGAATGCTCCCATTAAAATCTCCTGACGATTGAGGGTACCCCCCCTCATGAAACAGGCCTGTAGAGATGAAATAGTCTTGTGATTTTTTTCCCACACATACATATATATATATATATATATATATATATATATATATATATATATATATATATATATATATATATATGTCTTAATAAGATTATCCAAAAAATAGTGCTCGATACCGTAGTAGAGCGCAATATATGTATGTGTGGGAAAAAAATCACAAGACTATTTCATCTCAGAGATGAAATAGTCTTGTGATTTTTTTCCCACACATACATATATATATATATATATATATATATATATATATATATATATATATATATATATATATATATATATACATATATGTGTGTTTAATAAACAATATTATAATTAAACAAGGGTATGCAGTGTGACTAAATCCAAAAGGGATGTATGGTGTGACTATGTGTGGAGATTAGCTGTTGTGTGTTACCGGGAGTGTTGAGCGAGAGGCGGAAGTCCCGGAGGGGAAAGGCAGGCTCGAATGTCCGGGAGACAGGCAGGTAGTCAGGCAATAGCGAGGCGTCAACAGGTCCGTGTCCAAGCGGGGGTCAAGGATCGAGGGAGGCAGTCCGGAATCCACTGGGAAGTCGAGGCACACAGCTTGATCACGGGAGATAGGGGAGACATTGCGGGAAACACAAAGGCCATAACACACGGGAACCGAGAAGTCACAGCCAGAGACGGGATGCTTACTACGAGAACAGATGATTACGTTCTGGCTGTTAGAATAATTATGTGTAAGTTATCGCACAACTCTTATGCTTAAAGGCCGTTGCTATGAGCCTGGCGCGCTCCTGGAGTGCGCATTGCCGTGACAAAAACAATGAAACCGTCTCCCACATTCTCCTTCCGGAAGAGGTTCGGGTGGGCGCTGTGTCACCGCGCTATGATGCAATTTCACGTCGCGACACACGCCAGGGCCGACCCTTCCCAACCGGACCGCGTTGAACCGAACTGTACCTCCCTTGGAGACCCGGCATGCAGTAACGCTGCAGACTTTTATCGCCTCACGTCATCTTTGGATTTGGGGGATAAAAGCTTGTTTGTGTGCTGGCGCTCTTCACACCCTCGTAGCTAATGGGAGAAAATAGACGTCTATTCCTCGCAAGACGCGCATTATCTCCCCAAACAATCTCCATATTTGTTTGCATTGTGGGGCCCGACAGTGACAAAAGCGAGTGTTATCTGCAAAAAGGCAACTGTTGTGTTTGGGCTCCCTGGCTCTGCCTCCATTATGCGTCCGTGTTTACGTGGCTCGTCGAGCGGGCCGCGGCCGATACAGACGCGCAAAGCTGCCGTTGTACCCGCGCTGACCCCGCCAAGGAAAAAAAAAAAAAAAAACGCCGGCGGTCACCGCGGTGACGATAAAGCGCCGTTATAATTGCTTTAGCGCTTTGTTGTGCCCGCGGGCGGCCGAGCGGAGTCGCAGGTTAGCGCGGACGAGACGCAGATAAAGCCTACTTGGCTGGTTGGCTGAGCTAGGATTCTTTCTCGGGACTCATCTGGAAGGAATCAAATAAATGTAATAGAATGTAGTTGTGGCGGAACGTGCTCCGACTGTTCATGGCCGCCACGTGTCCCCGAAGAAGGTGACTGAGTCAGAGTTTGCACGCAAACACTCAAAAGGAATGTCTGCAGGACTTTGTCGACTTTCTGCAAAAACGTGTGTGTGTGTGTGTGTGTGTGTGTGTGTGTGTGTGTGTGTGTGTGTTCTGGCAATGCATACTTAATGGGGACATCGCTCTGTTTATGTCAAGACTTGGTCCAGGGGTTTAGTTTTTCTCGAAGGCAATGGAAAGTTGGCTCGGGCGAGACGGGAATGAAGGTACATTTTTATTTAAACACTATAAATACAAAACAAGGAAGTAAACAAAAGGCGCGCACAATGGCGGAGAACAAACTATGAAACCAAACACTTGCACAAAGGCAAAAACTATGAACAACAAAAAGCACTAACTGTGGCAATAATAAACAAAACTTACTTGGCATGGACAAAAAGGAGCAGCGTGAACGATGGACATGAAAAAAGAGTCAGAAATGTGCAGAGCATAAATGTGGGGATGTCACCAGAAAGACAAACTGAAAAACAATGAACTTAAATACTACAGACATGATTAACAAAAACAGGTGCGTGACTCAAAACGTGAAACAGGTGCGTGACGTGACAGGTGAAAACAAATGGGTTGCTATGGTGACAAACAAGAGTGCACAATGAGTCCAAACGTGGAACAGGTGAAACTAATGGGTAATCATGGAAACAAGACAAGGGAGTGAAAAGCCAGAAACTAAAAAGTCCAATAACTAAACAAAACATGACTAAGACAAAACATGATTACACAGACATGACAGTTTACACCAGGGGTCGGAAACCCAAAATGTTGAAAGAGCCATATTGAACCAAAAATACAAAAACAAATCTGTCTGGAGCCGCAAAAAATTAAAAGCCATATTACATACAGATAGTGTGTCATGAGATATAAATTGAATTAAGATGACTTAAAGGAAACTAAATGAGCTCAAATATAGTTACAAATGAGGCATAATGATGCAATATGTACATATAGCTAGCCTAAATAGCATGTTAGCATCGATTAGCTTGCAGTCATGCAGTGACCAAATATGTCTGATTAGCACTCCACACAAGTCAATAACATCAACAAAACTCACCTTTGTGCTTTCATGCACAACGTTAAAAGTTTGGTGGACAAATCGAGACAGAAAAAGAAGTGGCATAAAACACGTCCTAGAAAGTCGGAGAAAGTTATACATGTAAACAAACTACGGTGAGTTCAAGGACCGCCAAAATTAGTAGGACAAAACGGCGCTCGCCAAATAAACGGTGTGCTTTATAACAATTAGGAAGGTTTGCGTCATGTTTGTCCTCCTACGAAAACCATATTAAAACAAACAAAAAAAAATGTCCCCTCATCTTTTCCCATTTTTCATACATGTTTGAAAAAGCTCAAGAGAGCCACGCCGCATGCGGCTTTAGAGCCGCGGGTTGCCGACCCCTGGTTTACACAGTCACCTTTAGGGGACCTCTGACGGTATGGGGACAAAAAAAACAGGTCCCCTAAAGCAGTGGTCCCCAACCACCGGTCCATGGATCGATTGGTACCGGGCCGCACAAGAAATAAAAATGTAAAAAATAATAACATTTTTTTATTTTTATTTATTTATTTATTTTTATTAAATCAACATAAAAAACACAAGATACACTTACAATTAGTGCACCAACCCAAAAAACCTCCCTCCCCCATTTACACTCATTCATTCTCATTCGCACAAAAAGGTTGTTTCTTTCTGTTATTAATATTCTGGTTCCTACATTATATATCAATATACAGGTAAAAGCCAGTAAATTTGAATATTTTGAAAAACTTGATTTATTTCAGTAATTGCATTCAAAAGGTGTAACTTGTACATTATATGTATTCATTGCACACAGACTGATGCATTCAAATGTTTATTTCATTTAATTTTGATGATTTGAAGTGGCAACAAATGAAAATCCAAAATTCCGTGTGTCACAAAATTAGAATATTACTTAAGGCTAATACAAAAAAGGGATTTTTAGAAATGTTGGCCAACTGAAAAGTATGAAAATGAAAAATATGAGCATGTACAATACTCAATACTTGGTTGGAGCTCCTTTTGCCTCAATTACTGCGTTAATGCGGCGTGGCATGGAGTCGATGAGTTTCTGGCACTGCTCAGGTGTTATGAGAGCCCAGGTTGCTCTGATAGTGGCCTTCAACTCTTCTGCGTTTTTGGGTCTGGCATTCTGCATCTTCCTTTTCACAATACCCCACAGATTTTCTATGGGGCTAAGGTCAGGGGAGTTGGCGGGCCAATTTAGAACAGAAATACCATGGTCCGTAAACCAGGCACGGGTAGATTTTGCGCTGTGTGCAGGCGCCAAGTCCTGTTGGAACTTGAAATCTCCATCTCCATAGAGCAGGTCAGCAGCAGGAAGCATGAAGTGCTCTAAAACTTGCTGGTAGACGGCTGCGTTGACCCTGGATCTCAGGAAACAGAGTGGACCGACACCAGCAGATGACATGGCACCCCAAACCATCACCCAACCATGCAAATTTTGCATTTCCTTTGGAAATCGAGGTCCCAGAGTCTGGAGGAAGACAGGAGAGGCACAGGATCCACGTTGCCTGAAGTCTAGTGTAAAGTTTCCACCATCAGTGATGGTTTGGGGTGCCATGTCATCTGCTGGTGTCGGTTTACTCTGTTTCCTGAGATCCAGGGTCAACGCAGCCGTCTACCAGCAAGTTTTAGAGTACTTCATGCTTCCTGCTGCTGACCTGCTCTATGGAGATGGAGATTTCAAGTTCCAACAGGACTTGGCGCCTGCACACAGCGCAAAATCTACCCGTGCCTGGTTTACGGACCATGGTATTTCTGTTCTAAATTGGCCCGCCAACTCCCCTGACCTTAGTCCCATAGAAAATCTGTGGGGTATTGTGAAAAGGAAGATGCAGAATGCCAGACCCAAAAACGCAGAAGAGTTGAAGGCCACTATCAGAGCAACCTGGGCTCTCATAACACCTGAGCAGTGCCAGAAACTCATCGACTCCATGCCACGCCGCATTAACGCAGTAATTGAGGCAAAAGGAGCTCCAACCAAGTATTGAGTATTGTACATGCTCATATTTTTCATTTTCATACTTTTCAGTTGGCCAACATTTCTAAAAATCCCTTTTTTTGTATTAGACTTAAGTAATATTCTAATTTTGTGACACACGGAATTTTGGATTTTCATTTGTTGCCACTTCAAATCATCAAAATTAAATGAAATAAACATTTGAATGCATCAGTCTGTGTGCAATGAATAAATATAATGTACAAGTTACACCTTTTGAATGCAATTACTGAAATAAATCAAGTTTTTCAAAATATTCTAATTTACTGGCTTTTACCTGTATATCAATACAGTCTGCAAGGGATGCAGTCCGTAAGCACACATGATTGTATTTCTTTATGACAAAAAAAAACAAAAAACACTGCCCTAAAGGGAAACCTTTTTAAATGATAGTGAGATCCATTCTAAAGATGCCTAAGTGATTTTTAAGCTTTGGCCCATAAAACACGTTTACTGGTTTGTTTGAGTGTGAGACATTTGCACAGCAGTTTTTGAACTTTTCTTTTTTTTTTTTTTTTTTTTTTTTTAATGGTCCTCAGTAGTCACGTACAAATTTGTGTGAATTAGGCAAAATTATCCCCATGAACCATATTAACTCTTTTTCCCCAGGGTCCCCAGTAAGAATGATCAGCACATTACTTCATCAATCCAGAGATTTAACTGGGCAGTGGCCATTTTACCTATTTTTTTTTAATACATCCACAACCTGTAGAAAGGGTGATCCCCACCAGTGATGATCAAAAACTTGGTCCCCATTCCAAATGATAACCAGTATGTGTGTGTGTGTGTGTGTGTGTGTGTGTGTGTGTGTGTGTGTGTGTGTGTGTGTGTGTGTGTGTGTGTGTGTTCTCCACTGAGCTCCCTCAAGAAGCGTGCGGTGATAAATGACGAGGAGCCAGATGTCCTCAAAGTGATGATGAGCCGCATCCTAGCAGGCGACGCCCCCAACCTGGACAAAATGGCCAACGACCCGCTGGCGGCAGCTGACAAGATCTCAGGTGTGTGTGTGTGTGTGTGTGTGTGTGTGTGTGTGTGTGTGTGTGTGTGTGTGTGAGAGACATCACATCTGTGACCACACTAGATGGCAGAGGTGGGACCAAGTCATTGTTTTGCAAGTCACAAGTAAGTCTCAAGTCTTTGCCCTCAAGTCCGAGTCAAGTCCCGAGTCAAGACAGGCAAGCCCCGAGTCAAGTCCAAAGTCAAGACTGGAAAGTCTCAAGTCAAGTCCTAAGTCCTGCATTTTGAGTTTCGAGTCCTTTCAAGTCCTTTTAACCACAGACTAATATATTAACACAGATTGTGTATGCTTTTCAAACGCTGTATTTATTTATTAAAACAAGTGCATTTTAAATTGCAGGAAAGAAAATTGTGCTGACATTGCACTTTATAATAGCACTATTAACCAGTCATTTTAAACATTAACTCATTCCTTTACAGAACAAACACATTGAAAAATTAAGTGCAAATGTACTTATTTGTACAAAAGTGTTAACATTGAATAAACATGACATATACGTGAACATAACAAAAAAGTTGTACTTTTTATATGTCAGGGCCCTATGCTGCATTGCATTTGCAAAAGACCAAATTAGCCAAGAGTCTGTCAGTCATTTGTGCACGATGGGGGCGTAGTATGATGCCACCATGGCTGAAAACTCGCTCCACTGGAGCACTGGAGGCAGGCACTGCCAAGACTCTCATGGCCACTCGGAACAGTGAAGGAAGAGTCTTCATGTTCAATGCCCAGAACAAAAGGGGGGAGAGAGTTGTTTTGGGTTGGTGCACTACTTGTAAGTGTATCTTGTGTTTTTTATGTTGATTTAATTAAAAAAAGAAAAGAAAAAATATATATTTCTTGTGCGGCCCGATACCAATCGATCCACGGACCAGTACCGGGCCGCGGCCCGGTGGTTGGGGACCACTGAGGTAAACAACCAACAGTATGTCAGAAAGCTAGCTAAAACGGTACACATATTCATAATATAGTATACATTTTAACTGACCTTTATTTGACTATTTTTGTCTTTTTTTAGGTGGCTAAAATACGCGGTGCTGCTGACCGCCGTCTAACGTTACGTGTGATATATTGACTAACGTAACCCTGCTTAAAAAAAATCACTGAACAAAAAGTATGAATAAGGTAGTGAACTGCAACAGATTCCCGTGTTTGCAATAACGTTATAACGTTAGCAGTGAGTTTACAGCCTCACTGATTTAACTACACAGCAAATAAAAGTCACGTTACTTAGCCAATAAACATTATCTTACATTCAAAACTTACCGTTCTTTGTGCAACTTCAAATGCCGGACGAAGTTGGAAGTTGTTGCCTCTCCATCAGTAATTTTCGAACCGCATGTGTTGCATACTGCAAACCATTTTGTGTTGACCACCTCGTAATTTTTATACCCAAACAAAATTATTTTAGGTATCATTTTTTGTTCACTGGCGTGTGGTTTGGACATGTCTTCTTCGTTGGTTGTCCTGCAATTTGATTGGATGAATGCTGTGTGCTGAAAACAAAGTAGATGTAATTTGATTGGCTGTTGTACTGACAGCACACCAGCTGACACACGCAACGCTGATAGACAAGTACACAATGAAAAATACGGAGCGCTCCCGAATAACTTTTTCATCTTTGGGTTTTGGGGAAAGTAGCAAGTCATGTCAAGTCATGTCAATTCAAAAGGCTCAAGTCCAAGTGAAGTCACAAGTCATTGATGTTAAAGTCTAAGTCGAGTTGCAAGTCTTTTTACATTTTGTCAAGTCGAGTCTAAAGTCATCAAATTCATGACTCGAGTCTGACTCGAGTCCAAGTCATGTGACTCGAGTCCACACCTCTGCTAGATGGACATCTGATTAGGCAGGGGGGGACAGAGGGGTTAGTTCTCAAGAGCTCACCTACATAGTCTTCTCTGGAGTAAGTCAGCACAAGTTGAGGTGTGTTTTTCCCATTAAAAATGTACATTTTGAGTCCAGTCGAGTTGAATTGGTTCTGTGACTTAGCGTTGCCCGTTGAAATGAATGGAAGTCCATTTATTTCATGCCGGGCCTTTAAAAACAGCGCAATTTTAACATGTAACATGCCTTTTACAAAGAAAAGACATATTAAAAATAATATAATAGAATGTGGTATAAACAACTACAGTCGTTTTGGGAGGTAATGTGGGTCTCTGTCACACCAGAGTCCGTTTGGAGAGACTGGAGGAGAGGAGATGCGGAGCTAGCGCTGAGCGCCGGGACGGACAAGCTTCGCAGTGTCTTGGCTGAAAGAGCAGGTATCGAACACCTCGGCCTCCTTAGACGCATCCTCGCTCATCCATGCGGACTGGACACTGGCCGAGAGTTGGTGGGCGGCCGAGGGTGGAGTCGGCTCTCCTGGTTGCTTTGTTGGGTCCGCTCCTGTCTCTGGCCATGCTCCCCCCGACCCCAGCAGACGATGGCGTGGAACACCACAGAGGCCACCACAGTGTATATCCATCCATCCATCCATCCATCTTCTTCCGCTCATCCGAGGTCGGGTCGCGAGGGAAGCAGCCTAAGCAGGGAAGCCCCAGACTTCCCTCTCCCCAGCCATGTGTCTCCTCAGCAGAGGTGTGGACTCGAGTCACATGACTTGGACTCGAGTCAGACTCGAGTCATGAATTTGATGACTTTAGACTCGACTTGACAAAATGTAAAAAGACTTGCAACTCGACTTAGACTTTAACATCAATGACTTGTGACTTCACTTGGACTTGAGCCTTTTGAATTGACATGACTTGACATGACTTGCTACTTTCCCCAAAACCCAAAGATGAAAAAGTTATTCGGGAGCGCTCCGTATTTTTCATCGTGTACTTGTCTATCAGCGTTGCGTGTGTCAGCTGGTGTGCTCTCAGTACAACAGCCAATCAAATTAGATCTACTTTGTTTTCATCACACAGCATTCATCCAACCAAATTGCAGGACAACCAACGAAGAAGACATGTCCAAACCACACGCCAGTGAACAAAAAATGATGCCTAAAATAATTTTGTTTGGGTATAAAAATTACGAGGTGGTCACAAAACGGTTTGCAGTATGCAACACATGCGGTTCGAAAATTACTGATGGAGAGGCAACAACTTCCAACTTTGTCCGGCATTTGAAGTTGCACAAAGAAGGGTAAGTTTTGAATGTAAGATAACGTTTATTGGCTAAGTAACGTGACTTTTATTTGCTGTGTAGTTAAATCAGTGAGGCTGTAAACTCACTGCTAACGTTATAACGTTATTGCAAACACGGGAATCTGTTGCAGTTCACTAACTTATTCATAATTTTTGTTCAGTGATTTTTTTAAGCAGGGTTACGTTAGTCAATATATCACACGTAACGTTAGACGGCGGTCAGCAGCACCGCGTATTTTAGCCACCTAAAAAAAAGACAAAAATAGTAAAATAAAGGTCAGTTAAAATGTATACTATATTATGAATATGTGTACCGTTTTAGCTAGCTTTCTGACATACTGTTGGTTGTTTACCTCAGTGGTCCCCAACCACCGGGCCGCGGCCCGGTACTGGTCCGTGGATCGATTGGTATCGGGCCGCACAAGAAATATTTTTTTTTTTTTTTTTTTTTTTAATTAAATCAACATAAAAAACACAAGATACACTTACAAGTAGTGCACCAACCCAAAAAAAACTTTCTCCCCCTTTTGTTCTGGGCATTGAACATGAAGACTCTTCCTTCACTGTTCCGAGTGGCCATGAGAGTCTTGGCAGTGCCTGCCTCCAGTGCTCCAGTGGAGCGAGTTTTCAGCCATGGTGGCATCATACTACGCCCCCATCGTGCACAAATGACTGACAGACTCTTGGCTAATTTGGTCTTTTGCAAATGCAATGCAGCATAGGGCCCTGACATATAAAAAGTACAACTTTTTTGTTATGTTCACATATATGTCATGTTTTTTCAATGTTAACACTTTTGTACAAATAAGTACATTTGCACTTTATTTTTCAATGTGTTTGTTCTGTAAAGGAATGAGTTAATGTTTAAAATGACTGGTTAATAGTGCTATTATAAAGTGCAATGTCAGCACAATTTTCTTTCCTGCAATTTAAAATGCACTTGTTTTAATAAATAAATACAGCATTTGAAAAGCATACACAATCTGTGTTAATATATTAGTCTGTGGTTAAAAGGACTTGAAAGGACTCGAAACTCAAAATGCAGGACTTAGGACTTGACTTGAGACTTTCCAGTCTTGACTTTGGACTTGACTCGGGGCTTGCCTGTCTTGACTCGGGACTTGACTCGGACTTGAGGGCAAAGACTTGAGACTTACTTGTGACTTGCAAAACAATGACTTGGTCCCACCTCTGCTCCTCAGTTCCCAAACGTTTACTGAGTGTTGTTAAAAGGAAAGGCCATGTGACACAGTGGTGAACATGCCCTTTCCCAACCACTTTGGCACGTGTTGCAGCCATGAAATTCTAAGTTAATTATTATTTGCAAAAAAAAAAAAAAGTTTATGAGTTTGAACATCAAATATCTTGTCTTTGTAGTGCATTCAACTGAATATGGGTTGAAAAGGATTTGCCAATCATTGTATTGCGTTTATATTTACATCTAACACAATTTCCCAACTCATATGGAAACGGGGTTTGTACTTCTTAAATAGAACCTTTGCTTTGTTTTTAATGAATATTTAGGCCTACTACTGTGACGATCTGTCACTTCATTTCGGTTTGTTTCCATGTTTTTGTATTTACTTCCTGTCAGTGCTCTTATTTTGTTATATTTCCTGTTGGTTCCGCTGAGCACTGTTTTCTCCTCACCTGCCGGTGATTGGCAGCCGGTCCACACCTGCTGCCAATCAGCAGATGCCTATTTATGTTTTCACTCGAGCACTCCTCAGTGCTCGACGATAGACTATGTTTGGAACTGTTGTATGCAAGACTGCTACATTTCTCTGTTGTTTTATTATTAAAATCATCTTACCTGCTCATCCTCATCCTGGTTCTTGCATCTTGGGGTCACACAAACGGCAGCCATGCGAGTTCCTCACAGTATCGTCGAGCCAGAAGATTGTGTCCTCGCGAGAACCCCTGTCGGCGATGCACAGCCGACCTTCTGGACCGCACAATTTTTGGAGGACTTAAAAGCCAGGTTTGTGCGGTCCCAGCCCACAGCAGGCTCGGACCTTCCCTCTACGCCTCAACCGCCGGTTCCGGCTCTCCGACCGGCGAGGCCACCGACCCCTTCGCTCCTCCCGGCTCGGCCGCCGGTTCCGGCTCTCCGACCGGCTAGGCCACCGCCGCCTTCGCTCTTCCCGGCTCGGCCGCCGGTTCCGGATCTCCGACCGGCGCGGCCACTGCCGCCATCTTCCCCGTCGCCTGCTGTGCATCCTGTCCCGGCTCCACGGCAATCGCCTGTGCCAGCGCGTCAACCACCGGTTCCCACACCGCGTCGCACGCCAGTCGCAGCCCCGCGTCTTACGCCGGTCGCGGCGCCACGACGGCCAACACCGGCTGAGTGCCCAGCACCCGTTCCTGCTCCAAGGCAGCTTCCAGCAGCTGCACCACGGCTGCTATCCCTTCCAGCACCCGCTCATCCTGCCAGTCCGGCGAAGGCTCCAGTGGAGCCCACCGTGATGTTCTTCCTGGCCTCCTGCTGGGACTCGGCGAGGGACGTGTCGTTTCCCCTCCTCCTGGCCCCCTTCCGCCCGTCCCTGGTTTTCGCACCGGGGGACATAAAAAACCTAGAACTCCTTCTCCCAGTGGTGGACGGCGTCTGGCATCCGCCTAGTGGAGGGGGGGCTACTACCAGCAGCAGTGCAGCCAAGCACACGCCGCTGTCATCCCCGCCATCATCTCCTCCCACGGAGACATCATCGTCTCTTTCCACGGCGCCGCCACCTTCATCTTTTCTGGCGCGCCTTCGCACTGCGCGGACATCTTCCGCGTCACCGGTGGGACTCCGCATGACACCGCCATCTTCCTGGTCGGCAGCGGATCCACCCACAACCACATCGTCTCTGGCGGGCTTTCGCAGGGCGCCGCCATCTTCATGGTCATCATCATCGTCACCGGCTGCGCGACCTCCTCCTCATCCGCCAAAGATGTGGCGGTGTTATGGACTTCATCCGCGCTGTCGGCAGCGATCTGCAGAACCTGCGTGTGGACCTTCGCAGCTGTTGGTGCTCAGGTACCACGCGCTTCCGCCTCCTTGTCGGCCACTAATGTGGCCGTTCCGTGGTCGCCCGCCTCGCCAGTTCCAGCGGCGGTCAACGCGTCGCCGCCACCTGACTTTCCCTCGCTGGCTGCGGGGACACTTGGCCTGGCGACCCTCCGCCATGTCCTCCCTCCTCCCTCCCGTAATTTTTGGACTTATTTCCGTTCTTGTTTCCAGGGAACATCTGGAATCTGTTCCTTGAGGGGGGGGTCCTGTGACGATCTGTCACTTCATTTCGGTTTGTTTCCATGTTTTTGTATTTACTTCCTGTCAGTGCTCTTATTTTGTTATATTTCCTGTTGGTTCCGCTGAGCACTGTTTTCTCCTCACCTGCCGGTGATTGGCAGCCGGTCCACACCTGCTGCCAATCAGCAGATGCCTATTTATGTTTTCACTCGAGCACTCCTCAGTGCTCGACGATAGACTATGTTTGGAACTGTTGTATGCAAGACTGCTACATTTCTCTGTTGTTTTATTTTTAAAATCATCTTACCTGCTCATCCTCATCCTGGTTCTTGCATCTTGGGGTCACACAAACGGCAGCCATGCGAGTTCCTCACAACTACGCTACTGCATGTGAATGTTGATCATAATGATGGTCGTTGGAGAGCCGAGTGTTTTCTGAAGTTGTACTTGTTGGAACCACTGAGTTAGACCGAAATGTTTGCAGCACAAACGTGGCACAAACGGTTGGGAGATCGGGGTGATTTGGAAAAGGTGTGTAGGGAACGGGGGGGGGGCAACTTTGCGCAGGTTTCTGTGTTATTCCGACAGCGTCATGTGACGTCAGAATGCGTCGCCTTCACTCATAACGACCTCATAGAGACTTATTGTGTGGCTTTAATCACGACAACTTCGAGGAGAGTCTGAGTCAGAGGCTGTCGCTCGGCGCCGACCCCCAGGGTTTGGGGGCCTGAGGCACCCTTTGGGGAAAATGCACACGTTGTTGACAAGCAGCAGCTCACTTTTTAGCTGTCTCCTCACATTTCAAACGAGCGTGACGTCCGTCACAAGTCGCTTGGTTCTCGCTTGACGGAAAATGACGACAGACACAAAGTTGGAAACGAGTCAAAAATGAGTCGAATTTTGACTGAAACTTTGTTCTCAAATCAAATGAGTTTGACATGCAACAAGCGAATGGGAATATTTTAAAGGGAATTTTGTGAAAGTTAACGTTAAAGTCTTATCTTAAAACTCATTTGTATACTCTAGCCTTTAAATAGCCCCCCTGTTAGACCAGTTGATCTGCCGTTTCTTTTCTTTTCTCCTCTGCTCCCCTTTTCCTTGAGGGGGGGGGGCACAGGTCCGGTGGCCATGGATGAAGTGCTGGCTGTCCAGAGTCGGGACCCGGGGTGGACCGCTCGCCTGTGCATCGACTGGGAACATCTCTACGCTGCTGACCCGTCTCCGCTCGGGATGGTGTCCTGCTGGCCCCACTATGGACTGGACTCTTACTATTATGTTGGATCCACTATGGACTGGACTCTCACAATATTATGTCAGACCCACTCGACATCCATTGCTTTCGGTCTCCCCTAGAGGGGGGGGGTTACCCACATATGCGGTCCTCTCCAAGGTTTCTCATAGTCATTCACATCGACGTCCCACTGGGGTGAGTTTTTCCTTGCCCGTATGTGGGCTTTGTACCGAGGATGTCGTTGTGGCTTGTGCAGCCCTTTGAGACACTTGTGATTTAGGGCTGTATAAATAAAGATTGATTGATTGATTGATTGAAAGTCCCATTGATAGTCACACACACACTAGGTGTGGTGAAATTTGTCCTCTGCATTTGACCCTACCCATGTTCCACCCCCTGGGAGGTGAGGGGAGCAGTGAGCTGCAGCGTGCGCCGCGCTCAGGCATAATTTGGTGATTTTAACCCCCAATTCCAACCATTGATGCTGAGTGCCAAGCAGGGAGGTAATGGGTCACATTTTTTTGTAGTCTTTGGTATGACTCGGCCGGGGTTTGAACTCACAACTCAGGCCGATATCATCGGCCGATAAATGCGTTAAAATGTAATATCGGGAATTATCGGTATCGTGGTTTTTTTTTATCGGTATCGGGTTTTTTTTGTTTGTTTTTTGTTTTTTTTAGTCAAATCAACATAAAAAACACAAGATACACTTACAATTAGTGCACCAACCCAAAAAACCTTCCTTCCCCATTCACACTCATTCACACTCATTCTCACAAAAGAGTTGTTTCTTTCTGTTATTAATATTCTGGTTCCTACATTATATATCAATATATATCAATACAGTCTGCAAGGGATACAGTCCGTAAGCACACATGATTGTGCGTGCTGCTGCTCCACTAATAGTACTAACCATTAACAGTTAATTTTACTCATTTTCATTAATTACTAGTTTCTATGTAACTGTTTTTATATTGTTTTACTTTCTTTTTTATTCAAGAATATGTTTTTTTATTTATTTATCTTATTTTATTTTATGATTTTATTTTTTTAAAGTACCTTATCTTCACCATACCTGGTTGTCCAAATTAGGCATAATAATGTGTTAATTCCACGACTGTATCAAATCAAATCAAATCAACTTTATTTATAGAGCACATTTAAAATTTACCACAGGGGTAGCCAAAGTGCTGTACAATGAGCAGGTTAAAAGATAAAACGAGTACCGAGCAAACACAACACAACACAAACAGAACACGATAAAAAATAAATAATTAAAATAGAATTAATAAAAACATAAAAACAGGATCACAGCAGGTGTATTATGGGGCGCCATTGCAGGATGGATATCACTCAGTGTTAAAAGCCATGGAATAAAAGTATGTTTTTAAGAGAGATTTAAAAACAGGAAGAGAGGAGGCTTGTCTAACACTCAGGGGTAGGTCGTTCCAGAGCTTGGGAGCAGCAACGGCGAAAGCTCTGTCACCTCTAAGCTTCAGCCTTGTGTCGGGGACCGTCAACAGCAGCTGATCGGCTGATCTTAAGGATCGGGTGGGGCAGTAAGGCTGAAGGAGGTCGGAGAGATAGGTTGGCGCGAGGTTGTTTAGACATTTAAAAACAAATAAAAGGAGTTTAAAATGTATTCGGTAACACACAGGGAGCCAGTGAAGGGACGCTAAAATAGGGGTGATGTGCTCACGTCTGCGGGTCTGTGTTAGCAGACGAGCAGCAGAGTTCTGCACGAGCTGCAGGCGGGCGAGGGAGGCCTGGCTAATGCCAACATACAGGGCATTACAATAATCAAGACGAGTCGAGATAAAAGCGTGGATTAATTTCTCAAGATCATGTCTTGATAGAAGCGGTTTTACTTTCGCTATTTGGCGTAATTGATAAAAGCTTTTTTGAACGACGCTGCTGATTTGTTTTTCGAATTTAAAATCTGAGTCAAACTTTACCCCCAGGTTTGTGACAGAGTCGCTGAGATACGGGGTCAGAGTGCCGAGGTCAACGTTGGGGGAGGGAGAGCGACTTGGACCGAACAACATAACTTCTGTTTTATCTTCATTTAGGCTCAGGAAGTTAGCTGAAAGCCAGACTTTGATGTCGTGCAGGCAGTCAATAAGACGTTGAACCGTGTTATTTTGTGCCATGGGAAAATAAATCTGGCAATCATCGGCATGTATATATCGGTTGATATCAGTATCAGTAATTAAAGAGTTGGACAATATCGGAATATCGGATATCGGCAAAAAGCCATTATCGGACATCCCTACTCACAACCTCCCAGTCTCAGGGCGGACACTCTAACCACAAGTCCACTGACTTGGTGTTTGCCCTCAATCAATCAAAACTGGGATAAGACAGCAATGAAGATATTTGCTAAAAAAATGGCTTCAATAATCTTAATAATCGCCACTAAATTACTCCTCAAAGTCAATACTCGTTGATTGGACATGATCACTCCTGGCAGGAGAACATTTGAACAGAAAAGACGGTATGCCAACTTAGCACACCCTTGACCGCAAACATCTCATTGGTTGGCTCGTGTTGTGGCAAAATGAATATTTTAGTAATCTCATGTCAAAGTCTACGTAACAGTCCTCATGTGGTTTATGTTGTATTGCTGGGAGTCAAATATATTCTACATACAAATACACATATATACTCACTATTATTCATACATGTATACATACATACGCGCACACAGAGGCACCTACGCTCCCACATACATCCACAAATACAGTACATATTTACACACTCAAAGTTCGTACATCCACACGCACATTCATTGTACAACAATAAATATACACATACTGTACATATACATTCACTGTACAAACATACATATACACATACTGTACATATACACATACTGTACATATACAAGTACATATACATACATACACTCATGCATATATATATATATATATATATATATATATATATATATATATATATATATATATATATATATATATACAGGTAAAAGCCAGTAAATTAGAATATTTTGAAAAACTTGATTTATTTCAGTAATTGCATTCAAAAGGTGTAACTTGTACATTATATTTATTCATTGCACACAGACTGATGCATTCAAATGTTTATTTCATTTAATTTTGATGATTTGAAGTGGCAACAAATGAAAATCCAAAATTCCGTGTGTCACAAAATTAGAATATTACTTAAGGCTAATACAAAAAAGGGATTTTTAGAAATGTTGGCCAACTGAAAAGTATGAAAATGAAAAATATGAGCATGTACAATACTCAATACTTGGTTGGAGCTCCTTTTGCCTCAATTACTGCGTTAATGCGGCGTGGCATGGAGTCGATGAGTTTCTGGCACTGCTCAGGTGTTATGAGAGCCCAGGTTGCTCTGATAGTGGCCTTCAACTCTTCTGCGTTTTTGGGTCTGGCATTCTGCATCTTCCTTTTCACAATACCCCACAGATTTTCTATGGGGCTAAGGTCAGGGGAGTTGGCGGGCCAATTTAGAACAGAAATACCATGGTCCGTAAACCAGGCACGGGTAGACTTTGCGCTGTGTGCAGGCGCCAAGTCCTGTTGGAACTTGAAATCTCCATCTCCATAGAGCAGGTCAGCAGCAGGAAGCATGAAGTGCTCTAAAACTTGCTGGTAGACGGCTGCGTTGACCCTGGATCTCAGGAAACAGAGTGGACCGACACCAGCAGATGACATGGCACCCCAAACCATCACTGATGGTGGAAACTTTACACTAGACTTCAGGCAACGTGGATCCTGTGCCTCTCCTGTCTTCCTCCAGACTCTGGGACCTCGATTTCCAAAGGAAATGCAAAATTTGCATGGTTGGTTGATGGTTTGGGGTGCCATGTCATCTGCTGGTGTCGGTCCACTCTGTTTCCTGAGATCCAGGGTCAACGCAGCCGTCTACCAGCAAGTTTTAGAGCACTTCATGCTTCCTGCTGCTGACCTGCTCTATGGAGATGGAGATTTCAAGTTCCAACAGGACTTGGCGCCTGCACACAGCGCAAAATCTACCCGTGCCTGGTTTACGGACCATGGTATTTCTGTTCTAAATTGGCCCGCCAACTCCCCTGACCTTAGCCCCATAGAAAATCTGTGGGGTATTGTGAAAAGGAAGATGCAGAATGCCAGACCCAAAAACGCAGAAGAGTTGAAGGCCACTATCAGAGCAACCTGGGCTCTCATAACACCTGAGCAGTGCCAGAAACTCATCGACTCCATGCCACGCCGCATTAACGCAGTAATTGAGGCAAAAGGAGCTCCAACCAAGTATTGAGTATTGTACATGCTCATATTTTTCATTTTCATACTTTTCAGTTGGCCAACATTTCTAAAAATCCCTTTTTTGTATTAGCCTTAAGTAATATTCTAATTTTGTGACACACGGAATTTTGGATTTTCATTTGTTGCCACTTCAAATCATCAAAATTAAATGAAATAAACATTTGAATGCATCAGTCTGTGTGCAATGAATAAATATAATGTACAAGTTACACCTTTTGAATGCAATTACTGAAATAAATCAAGTTTTTCAAAATATTCTAATTTACTGGCTTTTACCTGTATATATATATATATATATATATATATATATATATATATATATATATATATATATATATATATGAAATACTTGATTTGGTGAATTCTAGCTGTCAATATACTCCTCCCCTCTTAACCACGCCCTCAACCACGCCCTGTCCCACCCCCGACCACGCCCCCACCCCCCACCTCCTGAAATCGGAGGTCTCAAGGTTGGCAAGTATGAGGATGGCGTAAGTGGGGATCGAACCAGGAACCCTCAAGTTGCTGGTACGACCGCTCTACCAACGTAGCCACACCGTCCCAACATCTGCATTGGCAAGTCGTATCACTGTCCTCAGATAAAGGAAATCATTTCTGTGTTTAAAACCAGTGGAGCGCTTGATCACCATCTCGTTGTCCAAAGGTCACCAATTAGCGCTAACGAAGGCTTAATTGACCAGAGATTAAAGTCGGGCAAATCTTTTTATGGTGATGTTGTTTTATTAGCACGTTATTAACCGTGTCAACGTCGCTGATAGGCTGATTAATGTCACGCCATCGCCGCCGCTCATTGTCCTCGTTTCATTTCTCAATCCGCTCTCACGTCTGCCGAAAACAACGCCGACGACGTTAGCCAACGTCTCATGTTCTGGTACTGTAGGAGTCGTTGGAAGACATAGCAGTGAAGGCACAGGTGGCTCCATGTGACGCAGCTCTACAGTGCTGAGATCATCCTGCAGCAAGCGGGAGGAGGAGGAGGCAAGGAGGGTGAGACGGAGTGGCTGCTAAAATTGGGGACAAGGATCTACATAACTCGCGAACCGACCGTTAAAAACTTGGCGGAGGTAATAGTGTCACATAACAGCGAGTACGAGACTGACACCACATTTTTCACTTTCAAATAAACAATGCAGGTCCGGAATGAATAGTATTTTAGACTACAGTGTAAAAAAAAGAAAAATCTGCACAATTTATAGTCAAATACCGGCAGTTGTGGTTGCCAAGAATTTTGTCATGGGCATTCATGTGTGCGCTGCGCTGGGCGCACCTCCAGGAGCGCGCCAGTCCGGCTGCAGCACGCAGCTGCAATCAATCTCTGGCAATCTGTCACAAGGTGTAGGTGACGAACCCCAAGATGCAGAGAGGGCAGGCTTTGTACAGGAAAATATGATTTGATGTTCAAAATAAATGTAAAACACAAACCAGGAACTAGGTGACAGGAAACAGGATACCAGGAACTAGGAACTTGGAACAAAAAGACAGCACGCTGCAAACAGCTACAGGATACAACATACTTGCCAACCCTCCCGGATTTTCCGGGAGACTCCCGAAATTCAGCGCCTCTCCCGAAAATCTCCCGAAAATCTCCCGAAATTCAGGCGGAGCTGGAGGCAAACCCCCCCCCCCCACCTCCATGCGGACCTGAGTGACGTGTCGACAGCCTGTTTTCACGTCCGCTTTCCCACAATATAAACAGCATGCCTGCCCAATCACATTATAACTGTAGAATGATGGAGGGCGAGTTCTTGGTTTCTTATGTGGGTTTATTGTTAGGCAGTTTCATTAACGTCCTCCCAGCGCGGCAACAACACACAACAACAGCAGTCACGTTTTTGTCTACCGTAAAGCAGTTTGTCTGCCGTAAACAGCAATGTTGTGACACTCTTAAACAGGACAATACTGCCATCTACTGTACATGCATATGTGACAATAACATCTAGAGCTTTTAGAGAGTGCAGTGCACAACTGTGCACACAACAAGGAGACGAAGCAGAATGCATCATCAAAGAGGGTGTTCAGCATGGTTAGAAAAATAGTAACAGAGAATAGAACAAGGATGGACAATTCAACCCTTAACTCAACAATGAGTAGATGAGTGTTATGTGTGTGTATATGTGTAAATAAATGAACACTGAAATTCAAGTATTTCTCTTATTTATATATATATATTTATATATATATATATGTATATATATATATATAATAAAATAAATATACATATATATATATATATATATATATATATATATATATATATATATATATATATATATATATATAGCTAGAATTCACTGAAAGTCAAGTATTTCTTATATATACTTGGTGAATTCTAGCTGTAAATATACTCCTCCCCTCTTAACCACGCCCCCAACCCAACCACGAGCCCAACCCCCCCACCCCACCACCACCCCGGCCCCCCACCTCCCGAAATCGGAGGTCTCAAGGTTGGCAAGTATGGGATACAAGTACAGCTTCAACGACGACAACGACAGCGACAGGTACTAATACCGACATCGACAATACTCCAGCACAGACTGGATGGCAAGGCAGTTTTAAATAGCAGCTGGCTGATTGACACCAGGTGTGGCCAGGTGCCAATCAGCCACAGCTGAGGGAAAAGAGCGCTCAGGGAGACAAGCAGGAAACAACCAAAATAAAAGCGCTGACAGGAAATCAAGACAAACACAGAGGAAAAACTAAAACATAACCAAGCTGTCAGGGACGAAGCCTGACACAATCAACACACATGAAGCTGATGATGAGACCTGTCTTCTTAAGCGAGCACAACCTGTTATCCCAGGCCAGAACGTAGTTTCCTGTTCAGTACAGTAAACCGATACGTCAAGCTCTATGCACACTCTTTGCTCTCTGTCTTTCTCCCCCGTCGTGTTCATTGTCTCGTGTCCTCCTTGTCGCCTCTCTGCAGCCTGCCTTCGTTCCCACGTCACGAGCTGCGTGTCTTGTCTCCCCGCGTTCCCTTTGGGGGACGGCGTGGCAAAGTTGGGAGAGTGGCTGTGCCAGCAACCTGAGGGTTCCTGGTTCAACGCCCACCTTCTACCATCCTAGTCACGTCCGTTGTGTCCTTGAGCAAGACACTTCACCCTTGCTCCTGATGGGTCGTGGTTAGCGCCTTGCATGGCAGCTCCCGCTATCAGTGTGTGAATGTTTGTGTGAATGGGTGAATGTGGAAATAGTGTCAAAGCGCTTTGGGTTCCTTAAAAAGGTAGAAAAGCGCTATACAAGTTCAACCCATTTACCATTTACCATTTACCATTTGGTTCCCTGGCTGCATCTTGGATCTCGACCTCCCGCCTGGACACGAACTTTGACGCCTCCCTCCTCCCCTCGACTACCTGCCTGTCTCACGGACCTTCGAGCCTGCCTTTTCCCTCCGGGATTTCCACCTCTCGCTCAACACTCGGGTAACACACAACAGTTAATTCACACACATAGTCACACACCATACACTTTTGGATTTGTCACGCTTCATTTGTGATTATTATCTATTGTGTATATATAATAATTAAAGGCCTACTGAAATGTGATTTTCTTATTTAAACGGGGATAGCAGGTCCATTCTATGTGTCATACTTGATCATTTCGCGATTTTGCCATATTTTTTGCTGAAAGGATTTAGTAGAGAACATCGACGATAAAGTTTGCAACTTTTGGTCGCTGATAAAAAAGCCTTGCCTGTACCGGAAGTAGCAGACGATATGCGCGTGACGTCACAGGTTGTGGAGCTCCTCACATCCGCACATTGTTTACAATCATGGCCACCAGCAGCGAGAGCGATTCGGACTGAGAAAACGACGATTTCCCAATTAATTTGAGCGAGGATGAAAGATTTGTGGATGAGGAAAGTGAGAGTGAAGAACTAGAGGGCAGTGGGAGCGATTCAGATAGGGAAGATGCTGTGAGAGGCGGGTGGGACCTGATATTCAGCTGGGAATGACTAAAACAGTAAATAAACACAGGACATATATATATACTCTATTAGCCACAACACAACCAGGCTTATATTTAATATGCCACAAATTAATCCCGCATAACAAACACCTCCCCCCTCCCGTCCATATAACCCGCCAATACAACTCAAACACCTGCACAACACACTCAATCCCACAGCCCAAAGTACCGTTCACCTCCTCAAAGTTCCTACAGCACATATATTTCCCCAAAGTCCCCAAAGTTACGTACGTGACATGCACATAGCGGCACGCACGTACGGGCAAGCGATCAAATGTTTGGAAGCCGCAGCTGCATGCGTACTCACGGTACCGCGTCTGCGTATCCAACTCAAAGTCCTCCTGGTAAGAGTCTCTGTTGTCCCAGTTCTCCACAGGCCAATGGTAAAGCTTGACTGTCATCTTTCGGGAATGTAAACAATGAAACACCGGCTGTGTTATCCGGCACAACAGTCAGGGGGTGCATTCTACGGCGGGGGTGCGTTACCTGGCACAACACCTGCCGCAATACACCGCTTCCCACCTACAGCTTTCTTCTTTGCTGTCTCCATTGTTCATTGAACAAATTGCAAAAGATTCACCAACACAGATGTCCAGAATACTGTGGAATTTTGCGATGAAAACAGACGACTTAATAGCTGGCCACCATGCTGTCCCAAAATGTCCTCTACAATCCGTGATGTCACACGCAGGCGTCATCATACCGAGACGTTTTCAGCAGGATATTTCGCGCGAAATTTAAAATTGCACTTTAGTAAGCTAACCCGGCCGTATTGGCATGTGTTGCAATGTTAAGATTTCATCATTGATATATAAACTATCAGACTGCGTGGTCGGTAGTAGTGGGTTTCAGTAGGCCTTTAAACAGTCTTCTTCCTCTGTACAAACCATAACAAATTCACCGTTAAAAATACAGCCACGATGTGTAGGATATTTAGGAAATGTCCGAAATAGAATGTGGAACCAGTGATTGCATTTTGGGGCCGATCCAGATCACCGTTCGGGTTTAGAATTTTTTTTTTACTATTAGGACATCGGGCCTGGCGGAGGTCTTTTGTAGTTGACTCATGTGTTTATGCTACAGATTGAACACAGAGTGAGTAACTGACTCCATAGGAATTAGTAAACTTGGATTTTTTTTTTTTCCTACTCTTTTTCGGACATGAAGTTCCATAGCTCCAAAAGTCACATGACACGCTTTGTATCTCTGTGTCCGTCTCCATGGCGATCAACAGCCAGGAGGGTTGTCACGGGAACCAGGAGGGGGGGAAACAAAGGACATGGAGGGTGACGGCGTCGAAGAAAAGCATCATGGAAATAGTTGCCCACGTACGTACGTTTCAATCAGAGCTGTCAGCTGTCTCCATGGAGACGCTAACTTTCGCCGGGTCAAAGATCACATGCCTTGCTTGCGGGGACTTGTTGGACGTGCGTCACTCGTGTTAGCGCGTTAGAAATGTGCCACATGGTGAGTGGGAACAGGACAACAGCGAGGGGCTGCAGACTTTTCCACCTTGCTTTCAAGCCATGAACACACCGTCCACTTTTGTCCTCATGACTAAAAAACCCGCCTCATGCTTACTTTTTGTCGATTCCCCACCCCCGACGTGGACTCGTTACACTCTCAGGTAAATATTGTGCAGACACGAGACTCTTAATAAACACGTTTCATTGTGTGCCCTCTTCCCCACTGTCTTCACCACCTGCTCCAGACAATATCAACTAGACTCATTTATCTCTCCACAGGACTCACTGCAAACACACACGTGCATATGCAATACTTTCAGTACACACACACACACCAGTGCACACACTAATTACCGGACAAAACAGATAGGCTTGACTAACTTGGAGCGTTTTTTTAAAAAGAAAGTATTCTCCAAATCAATTAGTTTCTATTTCTAATCATTTTGGTCTCTGGAAGAGAAACCAAAACTGTTGATGCCTTTGGCTCCCATCCAGCCATTAGCACCGCCTCCTGTTGGTCGTGATTAAATGCTTTGTGAGACAGACTAGCAAACAGATACAGATTTTAGTTTCATCTGACATCACATGAACAAAGATAAGACCTTCTGGAGGAAAGTTCTGTGGTCAGATGAAAGAAAAATGTAGCTGTTTGGCCACAATACCCAGCAATATGTTTGGAGGAGAAAAGGTGAGGCTTTTAATCCCAGGAACACCACACCTACCGTCAACCATGGTGGTGGTAGTATTATGCTCTGGGCCTGTTTTGCTGCCAATGGATCTGGTGCTTTACAGAGAGTAAATGGGACAATGAAAAAGGAGGATTACCTCCAAATTCTTCAGGACAACCTAAAATCATCAGCCCGGAGGTTGGGTCTTGGGCGCAGTTGGGTGTTCCAACAGGACAATGACCCCAAACACACGTCAAACGTGGTAAAGGAATCAATCAATCAATCAATCAATCAATGTTTACTTATATAGCCCTAAATCACGAGTGTCTCAAAGGGCTGCACAAGCCACAACGACATCCTCGGCTCAGATCCCACATCAGGGCAAGAAAAAACTCAACCCAATGGGATGACAATGAGAAACCTTGGAGGGGACCGCAGATGTGGGGACCCCCTCACCCCCTGGGCGATCGGTGCAATGGACGTCGAGTGGATCTAGCATAATATTGTGAGAGTCCAGTCCATAGTGGATCTAATCAATCAATCAATCAATCAATCTTTATTTATATAGCCCTAAATCACAAGTGTCTCAAAGGGCTGCACAAGCCACAACGACATCCTCGGTACAAAGCCCACATACGGGCAAGGAAAAACTCACCCCAGTGGGACGTCGATGTGAATGACTATGAGAAACCTTGGAGAGGACCGCATATGTGGGTAACCCCCCCCCCCCTCTAGGGGAGACCGAAAGCAATGGATGTCGAGTGGGTCTGACATAATATTGTGAGAGTCCAGTCCATATTGGATCCAACATAATAGTAAGAGTCCAGTCCATAGTGGGGCCAGCAGGACACCATCCCGAGCGGAGACGGGTCAGCAGCGCAGAGATGTTCCCAGCCGATGCACAGGCGAGCGGTCCACCCCGGGTCCCGACTCTGGACAGCCAGCACTTCATCCATGGCCACCGGACCTGTGCCCCCCCCGCCTCAAGGAAAAGGGGAGCAGAGGAGAAAAGAAAAGAAACGGCAGATCAACTGGTCTAACAGGGGGGCTATTTAAAGGCTAGAGTATACAAATGAGTTTTAAGATGGGACTTAAATGCTTCTACTGAGGTAGCATCTCTAATTGTTACCGGGAGGGCATTCCATAGTACTGGAGCCCGAATAGAAAACGCTCTATAGCCCGCAGACTTTTTTTGGGCTCTGGGAATCACTAATAAGCCGGAGTTCTTTGAACGCAGATTTCTTGCCGGGACATATGGTACAATGCAATCGACAAGATAGGACGGAGCTAGACCGTGTAGTATTTTATACGTAAGTAGTAAAACCTTAAAGTCACTTCTTAAGTGCACAGGAACATAATAGTTTGAGAGGAATGGCTAAATCAGGCTAGAATTAAGGTTTTAGAATGGCCTTCCCAAAGTCCTGACTTAAACGTATGGACAATACTGAAGAAACAAGTCCATGTCAGAAAACCAACACATTTAGCTGAACTGCACCAATTTTGTCAAGAGGAGTGGTCAAAAACTCAAGCAGAAGCTTGACAGAAGCTTGTGGATGGCTACCAAAAGTGACTTATTGCAGTGAAACTTGCCATGTAACCAAATATTAACATTGCTGTATGTATACTTCTGACCCAGCAGATTTGGTCACATTTTCAGTAGACCCACAATAAATTCATAGTAAAGTATGTGCTCCAATCACTCTATCACAAAAAAATAAGAGCTGTAGAAATTATTGGAAACTCAAGACAGCCATGACATTATGTTCTTTACAAGTGTAAGTAAACTTTTGATCGCGACTGCATATTCAAACTTGAATCATCTTTAGATTTACGGACAAATAGTTTTGGCTTGATGGCGGTCAAGTTTTCCAACCAATTTCGTTCAAATTTTACACACATTTTTTTTAATTAATCTCATAAAGGTGTCTACTAAATTTGGGGGTGATTCGTCAAACCACCCTAAAATAACAGAAGTTGTTTTGTCGAGCACATTGAGCTGTGTGACAAAGTTCAAGTAAATCCGACTTATGGAGTCTAACTTCGGTATCAACAACATTGCCAACATGTGGTGTATTTGTCAAAAATAGTTGTTTTTTTACACATTTTCACCCTGTTGTGTGTCAAGAGTAGAAGCATTAGCTTACACTAATAAGTACACACTAAAAAATGTTGGGTTAAAAAATAACCCAATTTAATCCCAACTGCTGGTTCAGAAAAGGACAAAGCTCTTATTTGAGTTATTTTAACTCAACATTTTAGGATAATTTTTTCAACCCAACTTTTGCGTTGAATTATTTAACTAAAAAGTTGAGTTATGATAACTTAATGTTGGGTTATTCCCAACCAAACTATTGGGTTAAATTATTTAACCCTTGTATTATGTTGAAAAAAAATGACATTGATTATGTTACGGGTCATTTTGACCCGTACTGTGTAAATGCACTCAAAACAGTCAAGAAAACAGGTTAAACCAATAACAACTTTATTTTAGGTTATATAAACATTTAGAAAAGTGACATACAATACATTTTTAATTCCAACACTATATTTAAGAAATACTTTAACTTCAACTTTAACTTCATCCCAGCGAACTTCAACATTTTCAATGTTCTCCAAATTTTCTTCAACATTTTCAATGCTCTCCACATGATGGACAGAATGTTACTGTGTGCTTTTTGCAGATGTAATTCTTGCATTTCACACAAGAGGTACTTGTTTTACTGTCCTCTCGGGAGGGACATACCTGGCATCTTTTCCTTTTCTTTCCACCTGTGTCCACTGGATGTTGGTTGGGGATCGAGCTGGCCTGGCTCGCGTCTGGATCTTGGGAGTGACAAGTGCTTTGCCGAGTTCTTCCAGGAAAAGCCGACGTCTGTACAATTTGCCGGCATTCCATTTCTGGTCGATTGCAGTCCACAGGACATAGGCATTGTAAGCAATGTTGTAGAAAATCACCAAAGGCCAACGGGCTGTCTTGCGCTGGCAGCTGTATGTTGCTGTGACTTTGTCCAGATTGTCAACTCCTCCTTTGGTGGAGTTATAATCCAGGATCATTTGTGGCTTCATGTCTTTTCTTGTGCTCAGAGATGCATCTGTGTGCATTGTACTCATTACAAGAACATTCTTGTTTCTCTTTGGGCAGTATGAAACAACTGTTGATTTCTCAGTGACAGCAAATATTGAGGAATGCAGAGGTCTGCCCTGCATCTTCAGAATTTTGGTGGGAAGTTCTGGCTTATTTCTTCTGACTGTTCCCAACATGGTCAGATTTCTCTTCTGAAGTTCATCTCCGAGGTGGTAGGATGTAAAGAAATTGTCACATGTGATGTTATGACCTTGCAGCCCTTCACTCATTTCCAGCACCACACGCATCCCCTGATTCTTCTCAGATGTTCCTCCAGGTAGCTTTCCAGTGTATACTTGCATATTCCATGCATAGCTGGATTTTGCATCACAGGCTGCCCATATTTTGATGCCATACTTGGCGGGCTTGTTGGGCATGTACTGTCGGAAAGGACAGCGCCCCCTAAATGTAACAAGGCGCTCATCTACAGTAACATGGGGACCAGGATTGTACAACAAAGGTAAATTTTCAACCCATTTATCCCACACATCTCTGATCGCAGCTAGTTTGTCTCTTTCACGTCGACCAGCTCTGGTGTCGCGGTTGTCAAAGCGGATCACACAAGATATCATGTGGAAAGTCTCCAGAGACATTGTTGCACGAAATATTGGCCTTCCATTCTCTCATTGTTGCACGAAATATTGGCCTTCCATTCTCTTCATTCCATAGACTTGCAGTGGCTTCTCCCTTTGACCTGTACACTCCAGCTAATAACAGAACTCCAATGTAAGCATGCAAGTCAGTCTGATCCAGTGGCTTCCATTTCTCTTGAAACACACGTCTCCCCTCCAAGTTGGTCATTTCCAGTATAATCCTCTCTATTGGTGGGGATATGAAGAGCTGAAATGCTGATTGAATCTCATCAACTCGTGTGACAGTAAATCTTGTAGGACCGGGAGTCATTTTGATCACATTGGAAGATGACAGTCTGCCTCGGCTTGGGTGGGGTGATGTTGACCATTTTATATTACCGTCCTTAGATGCCCATGTCCCCTCTGTGGATGATGATTACTGCATTCCTTGGTTTTCATCTGTTGGAGGAACAACGGCAGACTCGTCCTCTGAATCCTCGTCATCGTAGGAAAATTGACAATCTGGATCAGCAATAACATTGTCCTCTGTCTCTGAAAAATCCTCTGTTTCTGAAATCTCTTCCTCTACATCACTATCCCAGTTAAAAATCAGTGATAAAGCCTCCTCAGATGTCATCATTCTGGAGCTCATTTTTGGTGAGTTTGTCAAAGAGATGACATGAGAACAGTGACAAGGACAAGTGTGAGAAGGTTCCCTCTCTTCACACACCTGGCTCTGTGTCTCAGAGGCAATCAAACTACAAACAATTGTACATCAAAGTAAAAAGTACATCATAGAGACATGTTTATTTTGGATCTGAACAGCTGTTTACACACATCAAAGCGTCTGGGTCAAAATGACCCGCAACATCATCTTTGTATACAACTCTAGACAGACATTCCACTACACATCAAAGTGTCCAGATTTTACACACCAGTTCATGACCCTAGATGAGGAAAAGTCACCAAATTTCAGCAAGAAAAAGAAAGGATAACCAGTACTTCGATTACCCCAAAAACTGAAATGGGTCAAATTGACCCTTAACATAATACAAGGGTTAACCCAAAAATTGAGATATGCGTACTCAATGTTGGTTGATTCACAACCCAACTATTGGATTTAATTTATTTAACACAGAAGTTGTTAAATAAATTAACTAAATAACACTTTTTTATGCACGAAATAACACTTACATATTCAAATTCTTATTTTATTTAATCTTGCAGCATAAAAAAAGTTATTTGTTTGTGAATCCTCACTGACAATGGCAATAAAATCGATTCTGATTCTGATTCCTGCCCCAAGTGGATCACTTTGGGGTCTTAATAACGAGTGTGAGAGGAGTGGATTGTGAGATCGACAGGCGTCTGCAGTGATGCGGACCCTGTATCGGTCCATCGTAGTGAGGAAGTAGCTGAGCTGGAGGGCAAAGCTCTCAATTAATCAATCGATCAAGACCTCAAGTGGGAGTCAACCATCAGCTCCCTCATCAAGAAGTCCCAGCAGAGGATGTACTTCCTGCGGCAGCAGAGGAAACTTAAGGTGCCGACCGAGATGCTGGTGCAGTTTTACTCAGCCATCATCGAGTCCATCCTGACCTCCTCCATGACCCTGTGGTTCCCCGGCGCCATAGTCCAGGATAAGCATCGACTGCAGCGCATCGTACGTGCTGCTGAGAAGGTGATTGGCTGCAAGCTCCCATCCCTCCAGGACTTGTTCTACTCCAGGACCAGGAGGCATGTGGGTCGGATCACAGCTGACTCTTCTCACCCTGGACACACACTATTCTCCCCTCTCCCCTCAGGCAGGACACTACGGTCCATCCAGACCCACACCTCCCGCCACCTGAACAGTTTTTTTCCCCTCGGCCATCAGGCACATGAACAATAGCAAGATCTGATAACTTAGTTACAGCTCTTTTTATTACCAAATCTGTGTTATATGTGTTTTATGTTGCACGATTGCACCAAGAAAAATTCCTAGTTTGTGAACCCGTTCTCAAACAATGGCAATAAAACGATTCTGATTCTGATTCTGATCAAAGTTGCTATCCTCACGTATGGTCATGAACTTTGAGTTGTGACTGAAAGGACGAGATCACAGGTACATCCATCCATCCATCCATCTTCCTCCACTTATCCGAGGTCGGGTCGCGGCGGCAGCCTGAGCAGAGAAGCCCAGACTTCCCTCTCCCGAGCCACTTTGTCCAGCTTCTCCCGGACGATCCCGAGGCGTTCCCAGGCCAGCCGGGAGACATAGTCTTCCCAACGTGTCCTGGGTCTTCACAGGTACAAGTGACCGAAATGAGTTTCCTTCGTCAGGTGGTGGGGCTCTCCCTGACAGATAGGGTGAGAAGTTATGTTATTCAGGAGGCACTCAGAGTAAGCCGGAGCTCCTCCGCATCGGGAGGAGCCAGATGAAGTGGTTCGGGTATCTGGTCAGGATGCCCACCAGACGCCCTTTTGGAGAGGTGTTTAGGGATCGTCCGTCCGGTAGGTGGGCACGTGGAAGACCCAGGACACGTTGCTGGCCTGGGGACACCTCGGGAATCCTCGGGAGGAGCTGGACAAGGGAAGGGAAGTCCGGGCTTCTCTGCATAGGATGCAGCCCCGGGACCTGCACTCGGATAATTGGAAGAAGAGGGATGAATGGATGGATGGATGGATGGATGGATGATTCTCATATTGAAAGAGATAGGGTGAGCAGCTCAGTCAACGAGGATGAGCTCACAGAGGACCCAATCAAGAATGACTGGAGGAAGTGACCATAGACCAAGAAGTCTGGGCTTTCCTACCGACTGTTTCCTCCTCCATCCGAACCAGGATAGGCAGAAAAAAACGGATGGACGGATGGTATAATAAAAACAAAACAGACAACTGACTAAGTCTAAGACTTCAAATAGTTTTCGTGTCCTGGGTCTTCACAGGTACAAGTGACCGAAATTAGTTTCCTTCGTCAGGTGGTGGGGCTCTCCCTGACAGATAGGGTGAGAAGTTATGTTATTCAGGAGGCGCTCAGAGTAAGCCGGAGCTCCTCCGCATCGGGAGGAGCCAGATGAAGTGGTTCGGGTATCTGGTCAGGATGCCCACCAGACGCCCTTTTGGGGAGGTGTTTAGGGATCGTCCGTCCGGTAGGTGGGCACGTGGAAGACCCGTAACACGTTGCTGGCCTGGGGACACCTCGGGAATCCTCGGGAGGAGCTGGACAAGGGAAGGGAAGTCCGGGCTTCTCTGCATAGGATGCAGCCCCGGGACCTGCACTCGGATAATTGGAAGAAGAGGGATGGATGGATGGATGGATGGATGGATGGATGATTCTCATATTGAAAGAGATAGGGTGAGGAGCTCAGTCAACGAGGATGAGCTCACAGAGGACCCAATCAAGAATGACTGGAGGAAGTGACCATAGACCAAGAAGTCTGGGCTTTCCTACCGACTGTTTCCTCCTCCATCCGAACCAGGATAGGCAGAAAAAAACGGATGGACGGATGGTATAATAAAAACAAAACAGACAACCGACTAAGTCTAAGACTTCAAATAGTTTTCGTGTCCTGGGTCTTCACAGGTACAAGTGACCGAAATGAGTTTCCTTCGTCAGGTGGTGGGGCTCTCCCTGACAGATAGGGTGAGAAGTTATGTTATTCAGGAGGCGCTCAGAGTAAGCCGGAGCTCCTCCGCATCGGGAGGAGCCAGATGAAGTGGTTCGGGTATCTGGTCAGGATGCCAACCAGACGCCCTTTTGGGGAGGTGTTTAGGGATCGTCCGTCCGGTAGGTGGGCACGTGGAAGACCCGTAACACGTTGCTGGCCTGGGGACACCTCGGGAATCCTCGGGAGGAGCTGGACAAGGGAAGGGAAGTCCGGGCTTCTCTGCATAGGATGCAGCCCCGGGACCTGCACTCGGATAATTGGAAGAAGAGGGATGGATGGATGGATGGATGGATGGATGGATGGATGGATGGATGGATGATTCTCATATTGAAAGAGATAGGGTGAGGAGCTCAGTCAACGAGGATGAGCTCACAGAGGACCCAATCAAGAGTGACTGGAGGAAGTGACCATAGACCAAGAAGTCTGGGCTTTCCTACCGACTGTTTCCTCCTCCATCCGAACCAGGATAGGCAGAAAAAAACGGATGGACGGATGGTATAATAAAAACAAAACAGACAACTGACTAAGACTAAGACTTCAAATAGTTTTCAGGCAACAGTCAAAAACTTTGGGTCAAAGAGCCTAACACTGCAACATGATCCCCCAAAGCTACAGCCCAAAACATGAAAACCCTTTTTTCCTCATTGTACTGACAGGGCAGCCATCTATCCATTGAGTGCATACAAAAAGAGTGGCAGAGAAGAAGGAGCGAACAAAGGAGAAGTGCGAGGCAAGCAGGAAATTGAATGTCAAGGACTCTTGTTTGCTCCTGACGGAGCTTGGAGTGTTTGCCTGACGGGGACGCAGAGACAAAAGGCAGAATGATAAAAACTAAAAAGGCAGTGGGAGAAAGGGGAGAAAATGAGGGGAAGATATATGGATAATAAATGTCCTGGAGAATACGGATGGGCACGCCGACAGAGGGGGGAGAGGATGTGGAGGGGAACAAAGGAGCACAAAGGAAGGAGAGAATATTAGAAAACTGCGTGGATGAGAATGTTGGGAAAATGTGACTTATGAAGAGATCGGTATTCCATGTATTCCTGGTGTGTGTGCATGGGTTGTAGTCTGGTGTCCACAGCCGCCTCTATTATTGACAGTCCAGAATGAGGACTGAGGGACACGTACATGGAATGAGACGTTCCTAGGAGAGATGTTCACAAAGAGGAGGGTCAGAAGTCAGACGGCCAGTAAGAGATGAAGAGTGAGGCTACACGCGCTGACAGAACCAACAGGGTGGCAAAGTAGAGACGTGGAAAGAAAAGCGGGTGCGGCCCGGTCGATGTATTTCTATATAAATAGTCCAATTAGTTTGGCGCAGCCTTCAGACGCCGTGTGGCAGAACTGCTCTAATTAGACGCTAACTCGGCCAATTATTCCTGGACTTAACAGGCCAGAAAGGAAATCGGCGCACCTGCTTGCTCGTCGCCCGTCACGCCATTACTGTCATCTTCACTCTTTGTCAACCTCTCATCGGTACGTCCTCGCCTCCTAGCGTCTTTGACTCCTTGCTTCCTCACAGCCTTGACTCCTTGCATTCTCATAGCCTATTATGAGATCCTCATTCCCGTAACCTTGTAGCATTGTTTCCTCAATGTCATTGGATCGTCACATCCTCCACTCTTTACAGTCTTACATCATTGCATTCTCATGGCATTTTATTATTGGATCTGCACATCGTTGTATCATTCCATATGCTCAGGTCCTCATCGTCACTTCATCATACCCTCATTATTGCATTCTCATATACTCACATTATTGGACACTCATATATATCATTACATCATCTTGTCCTCATAATTTCAAACTAATCATTGTATTCTCATGTACTCATCTTATTGGATCCTCATATCATTACATCATCTTGTCCTCAAAATTGCAAACTAATCATTGTATTCTCATGTATCCATTCTATTGGAACCTCATATCATTACATCATCTTGTCCTCATAATTGCAAGCTAATCATTGTATTCTAATGTACTCATCTTATTGCATCCTCATATCATCACACCATCTTGTCGTCAAAATTGCAAACTGATCATTCAATTCTCATGCATTCATCCTATTGGAACCTCATATCATTACATCATCTTTTCCTCACAATTGCAAACTCATCATTGCATTCTCATATACTCATATTATTGGATCCTCATATCATTACATCATCTTGTCCTTATAATGGCAAACGTATCATTGCATTCTTATATGATCACATTCTCTTATCCTGAATACCACATCATCATATACTCATATGTTTTGGGATCTCACATGATTACATCCTCATATTATCATCATCTCATCATCATATACAGTACTTATATTATTGGATTCTCATTTGATTACATACCCATATCCTCATCATTCTGTACAGTACTCATATGATGGGATCCTCTTATGATAACATCCTCACACTCATCATCATATCATCATCATATTCTCATATTATTTGATTCTCGTTTGATTACATGTTCATATCCTCATTATCATATACTCATAGTATCTGATTCACACATGATTACATCCTCATATCCATCATCATACACTCATATCTGATTCTCATTTGATTACAAGCCCAAATCCTCATTTTCATATACTCATATTATCTGATTCTCACATTAAATCCTGATATCTTCATCATCATCATCATCATCCTCAAATATTCATATTATTGAATTGTCATATGATTACATCCTCATATCCCCAATATCACATCATCACATACTCATATTTTTGGGTCCTCATATGATTACATCCTCATATTCTCATCATCACATCCTCATGGATTCTCGTGTGATTACATTACCCATATCCTCATCATCCTGTACAGTACTCACATTAATGGATTCTCATATGATTACAGCTTCACATTCTCATCATCACATCTTCGTACACTCATATTATTGGATTCTCATATGATTATATCCTCGCATCTTCATGATCATATCATCATCATCATCATATACTCATATTATTTGATTCTCATTTGATTCCATGCCCATACCCTCATTATCATATACTCATATCTGATTCTCACATGACTATTTCCTCATATCTTCATCATCATCACCATCGTAAAATACTCATATTATTGGATTGTCATATGATTACATCCTCATATCCTCAATGTCACATCATCATATTTTTGGGTCCTCATATGATTACATCCTCATGCTCTCATCATCACATCCTCATATACAGTACTTATATTATTGGATTCTCATGTGATTACATACCCATATCCTCATCATCCTGTACAGTACTCACATTGATGGATTCTCATATGATTACATCCTCGCATCTTCATCATCGCATCATTGTATGCTCCTATTATTGGATTATCATATGATTACATCTTCACATCTTCTTCATCATATCATCATATACTCACATTATTGGATTCTCATTTCATTACATGCTCGTATCCTCATTATCAAATACTCATATTATCTGTTTCCCAAATGATTACATCCTCATATCCTCATTTCCATCATCAACATCATCATCAAATACTCATATTATTGGATTGTCATATGCTTACATCCTTATATCCTCAATATCACATCATATACTCATATTTTTGGGTTCTCATATGATTACATCCTCATATTCTCATCATCACATATACAGTACTCACATTAATGGATTCTCATTTGATTACAAACCCATATCCTCATCATCCTGTACAGTACTCACATTAATGGATTCTCATAAGATTACATCCTCACATTCTCATCATCGCATCATTGTATACTCATATTATTGGATTCTCATATGATTACATTCTCACATTCTCATCATGGCATCATCGTATACTCATATTATTGGATTCTCATTTGATTACATCCTCGCATCTTCATCATCATCATACCATCATCATACACTCTTATTATTTGGTTTTCATTTTATTACATGCCCATATCCTCATTATCATATACTCATATTTTCTGATTCTCACATAATTACAACCTCATATCTTCATCATCATTATCATCCTCAAATACTCATATTATTGGATTGTTATATGATTACATCCTCATATCCTCAATGTCACATCATCAAATGCTCATATTTTGGGGTATTTTTACAGTACTTATATTATTGGGTTCTCATGTGATTACATACCCATATTCTCATCATCCTGTACAGTACTCATATTAATGGATTCTCATAGGATTACATCCTCACATTCTCATCATCGTATACTCATATTATTGGATTCTCATTTGATTACATCCTCATCATCATATCATCATTATCATATACTCATATTATTGGATTCTCATTTGATTACATGCTCATATCCTCATCATCATCATCAAATACTCATATTATTGCATTGTCATATGCTTACATCCTCATATCCTCAATAGCACATCATATACTCATATTTTTGGGTCCTCATATGTTTACATACTTATATTATTGGATTCTCATTTGATTACATACCCATATCCTCATCATCCTGCACAGTACTCACATTAATGGATTCTCATATGATTATATCCTCACATTGTCATCATCGTATACTCATATTTTTGGATTCTCATATGATTGCATCCTCATATCCTCATTAATACATCATAGTGGGGTTGTACGCTATACCGGTATTGGTATAGCACAGCAATACTAATGAATCATATTCATATATCTCCCTTTTTTTAACCGACTTAAATTATGAACAATGTATGACCCCTGTAACGACTTGGTATCGGATTGATACCCAAATTTGTGGTATCATCCAAAACTAATGTAAAGTATCAAACGAGAAGAATAAGTGATTATTACATTTTAACAGCAGTGTAGATAGAACATGTTAAAAGACAAAGTAAGCAGATATTAACAGTAAATGAACAAGTAGATTAAAGGGGAACATTATCACCAGACCTATGTAAGCGTCAATATATACCTTGATGTTGCAGAAAAAAGACCATATATTTTTTTAACCGATTTCCGAACTCTAAATGGGTGAATTTTGGCGAATTAAACGCCTTTCTAGTATTCGCTCTCGGAGCGTTGTGACGTCACATCGGGAAGCAATCCGCCATTTTCCCAAACACCGAGTCAAATCAGCTCTGTTATTTTCCTTTTTTTCGACTGTTTTCCGCACCTTGGAGACATCATGCCTCGTCGGTGTGTTGTCGGAGGGTGTAACAACACCAACAGGGACGGATTCAAGTTGCACCAGTGGCCCAAAGATGCGAAAGTGGCAAGAAATTGGACGTTTGTTCCGCACACTTTACCGACGAAAGCTATGCTACGACAGAGATGGCAAGAATGTGTGGATATCCTGCGACACTCAAAGCAGATGCATTTCCAACCATAAAGTCAAAGAAATCTTCCGCCAGACCTCCATTGAATCTGCCGGAGTGTGTGAGCAATTCAGGGACAAAGGACCTCGGTAGCACGGCAAGCAATGGCGGCAGTTTGTTCCCGCAGACGAGCGAGCTAAACCCCCTGGATGTCTTGTCTCACACCGCTTCTACCGTCCCTTATGCCACCGAAGATGATCAAGAGAAGAATATCGACCCTAGCTTCCCTGGCCTGCGGACATGAGGGTATGTCTACAGAATATATTAATTGATGAAAATTGGGCTGTCTGCACTCTCAAAGTGCATGTTGTTGCCAAATGTATTTCATATGCTGTAAACCTAGTTCATAGTTGTTAGTTTCCTTTAATGCCAAACAAACACATACCAATCGTTGGTTAGAAGGCGATCGCCGAATTCGTCCTCGCGTTCTCCCGTGTCGCTGGCTGTCGTGTCGTTTTCGTCGGTTTCGCTTGCATACGGTTCAAATCAAATCAAATCAACTTTATTTATAGAGCACATTTAAAATTTACCACAGGGGTAGCCAAAGTGCTGTACAATGAGCAGGTTAAAAGATAAAACGAGTACCGAGCAAACACAACACAACACAAACAGAACACGATAAAAAATAAATAATTAAAATAGAATTAATAAAAACATAAAAACATAAAAACAGGATCACAGCAGGTGTATTATGGGGCGCCATTGCAGGATGGATATCACTCAGTGTTAAAAGCCATGGAATAAAAGTATATTTTTAAGAGAGATTTAAAAACAGGAAGAGAGGAGGCTTGTCTAGCACTCAGGGGTAGGTCGTTCCAGAGCTTGGGAGCAGCAACGGCGAAAGCTCTGTCACCTCTAAGCTTCAGCCTTGTGTCAGGGACCGTCAACAGCAGCTGATCGGCTGATCTTAAGGATCGGGTGGGGCAGTAAGGCTGAAGGAGGTCGGAGAGATAGGTTGGCGCGAGGTTGTTTAGACATTTAAAAACAAATAAAAGGAGTTTAAAATGTATTCGGTAACGCACAGGGAGCCAGTGAAGGGACGCTAAAATAGGGGTGATGTGCTCACGTCTGCGGGTCTGTGTTAGCAGACGAGCAGCAGAGTTCTGCACGAGCTGCAGGCGGGCGAGGGAGGCCTGGCTAATGCCAACATACAGGGCATTACAATAATCAAGACGAGTCGAGATAAAAGCGTGGATTAATTTCTCAAGATCATGTCTTGATAGAAGCGGTTTCACTTTCGCTATTTGGCGTAATTGATAAAAGCTTTTTTGAACGACGCTGCTGATTTGTTTTTCGAATTTAAAATCTGAGTCAAACTTTACCCCCAGGTTTGTGACAGAGTCGCTGAGATACGGGGTCAGAGTGCCGAGGTCAACGTTGGGGGAGGGAGAGCGACTTGGACCTTGGTTCAAACCGATATGGCTCAATAGCTTCAGTTTCTTCTTCAATTTCGTTTTCGCTACCTGCCTCCACACTACAACCATCCGTTTCAATACATGCGTAATCTGTTGAATCGCTTAAGCCGCTGAAATCCGAGTCTGAATCCGAGCTAATGTCGCTATAGCTTGCTGTTCTATGCGCCATGTTTGTTTGTGTTGGCATCACTATGTGACGTCACAGGAAAATGGACGATGGTTAAAATCAGGCACTTTGAAGCTTTTTTTAGGGATATTGCGTGATGGGTAAAATTTTGAAAAAAAACTTCGAAAAATAAAATAAGCCACTGGGAACTGATTTTTAATGGTTTTAACCCTTCTGAAATTGTGATAATGTTCCCCTTTAATAATTCATTTCCTACCACTTGTTCTTAATAATGTTGACAAAATAATAGAATGATAAATAACACAGTATGGTACTGAATACGTCAGCAGCTAAATTAGGAGCCTTTGTTTGCTTACTTAACTACTAAAATACAAGTTGTCTTGTATGTTCACTATTTTATTTAAGAACAAAATTGCAATAAGAAACATATGTTTAATGTACCGTAAGATTTTTTGTTAAAATAAAGCCAATAATGCCATTTTTTGTGGTCCCCTTTATTTAGAAAGTACCGAAAAGTATCGAAATACATTTTGGTACCGGTCGGGACAACTACTCATTATGTGATTGTCATATCATGACATCATCATATCGGCATCATCATATGGTCATATTATCGGATTCTCATATTACATCCTCTTATCTTCATGATCAGAATCAGAATCAGAATCAGAATCAGCTTTATTGTCATTACGCAAGGTAACGAGATTGAGGCCATTCCATACAGTGCGATGTGTGCATGCTAGAAAAACAATGTGCAAATATATAAAAATATAAAAAATGTAGAAGTGCAATGAATATGGTGTGAAATGAATATATACATGAAAAAAAAACAGGGTGGTTGGTGGAATGGGTTATTGCACCGAAGAGAAGGCAGTTATGAGGGACAATGGGGCAGTCCGTTCAGGATGGTTATGGCCCTGGGGAAGAAGCTGTTCTTTAGCCTGTTTGTTTTGGTTTTAATGCACCTGTAGCGCTTCCCAGAGGGCAGCAGGTGGAACAGGTCAGAGCCAGGGTGGGTGCTGTCCTTGATGATGGCACTGGCTCTGTTGAGGCAGCGGGAGGTGTAGATGTCCGTCAGAGAGGGGAGAGGGCGGCCGATGATCTTCTGAGCCGTCTTGACCACTCTTTGCAGCCTCTCCCTGTCTGCTGCAGTGCAGCTGCCGTACCATACCGTAATACAGTAGGTCAGCAGGCTCTCGATGGACGAGCGGTAGAAGGTCAGCAGCAGGTCAGGCTTCAGGTTGTACTTCCCGAGGACTCTAAGGAAGTGTAGCCGCTGCTGAGCCTTCTTGATGATTGATGTGGTGTTGACTGTCCAGGAGAAGTCATTAGAGATGTGGACTCCAAGGTACCTGAAGGTGTGGACCCTCTCTACACGCTCGCCGTTGATGTAGAGGGGGGCAGGGTCGGTGCCGCTCCTCCTGAAGTCGACGATGATCTCTCAGGTCATCATATACTAAGTATTGGCCTCTCATGTCAATATATCAACACACCCTCATGCTTGCATCCTCATACACTGACATTCTTGCATTACCGTATTTTCCGCACTATAAGGCGCACCGGATTATTAGCCGCACCTTCAATGAATGGCATATTTCATAACTTTGTCCACCAATAAGCCGCCCCGGACTATAAGCCGCGCCTACGCTGCGCTAAAGGGAATGTCAAAAAAACAGTCAGATAGGTCAGTCAAACTTTAATAATATATTGAAAACCAGCGTTCTAACAACTCTGTCCCAAAATGTACGCAAATGTGCAATCACAAACATAGTAAAATTCAAAATAGTGCAGAGCAATAGCAACATAATGTTGCTCGAACGTTAATGTCACAACACACAAAATAAACATAGCGCTCACTTTCTGAAGTTATTCTTCATTCGTAAATCCTTCGTCTTCGGTGTCCGAAGTGAAAAGTTGGGCAAATGTGAGATCCAAAATGGACGGTTCCGTCTCGTCGAAGTCATCGGAGTCAGTGTCACTGTTATCCAGCAGTTCTGTGAATCCTGCCTTCCGGAAAGCTCGGACCACAGTTGTGACCGAAATATCTGCCCAGGCATTTACGATCCACTGGCAGATGTTGGCGTCGTCTGGCGCTGCCTCCGTCTTAGTGAATGTGTGTTCGCCTTCTGTCATCCACTGTTCCCACGCAGTTAGCAGTCTAGCTTCGAATGCCCTGTTGACACCAATATCTAGCGGCTGGAGGTCTTTTGTCAATCCACCCGGAATGACGGCGAGTATTGAATTAAGCGCGTAAGCGTGTCTCTTAAAGTGATGTTATGAGCTAGCAAATATAACAACTACACTACCCAGCATGCAACGATAGTTACGAGCATGCGCGGTAGCCCTGAGAAGCGTTGTATGCTGGCAGTTAGAATGTGGTTATGAGCACGCTGTGAGTAAACGTTGAGAACTCAGTTAACACGCCTCGTCTGCATTATTTATAATTAGACAGACAACACACTTAATAGGAGCCATTTTGGGGTCTTTACATAAACACACAAATGGAAATGAAACGTCACATATCCCAGCATGCACCGCGCGCTTCTTCTTCTTCCGGGGGCGGGTGGTTGCTTACAGTACAAGAAGAAGCGCTTCCTGTTCTATGGGGGCGGGTGCTTACCTTGGCGGTTGCTTGCGTAGAAGAATAAGCGCTTCCTGCTCTACCGGGAAAAAAGATGGCGGCTGTTTACCGAAGTTGCGAGAACGAAACTTTATGAAAATGAATCTTAATATTTATCCATATATAAAGCGCACCGGGTTAAAAGCCGCACTGTCAGCTTTTGAGTAAATTTGTGGTTTTTAGGTGCGGCTAATGGTGCGGAAAATACGGTACTTTATTATTACGTCCTCATAATGTACTCATATTATTTAAACATCATATAATCTTTGCATCCTCATCCTCATTGCTCGCACTGCACTTGTTCTCATTGTTCCTACACTGTAAAAAGGTGTAGTGATGCTGCAAACCAATAATGCATAATGAGTTATGGAAATGTGATCCCCAGATGGACCGACGCTTGTTTCTTCCTAAACAAATGACGATTATCAGTTCACTCGCCGACGTGAGGATGGTGATGATGATGATGATGATGATGATGACGAGCTCATTAGTTCAAGCGATTCCTCATACAACCTGAGGTTAAAAACAAAACCTGAAAAAAAAACACAACCATCATGAAGAATTATGGCGTCTCTATCAGCGCAATCATAGCTTGTTGTGGTAATTAACTTTTAGCGGGATAAGTGCGGAGCGAAGCGCTAAAGCTAGTCGGTTACTTCATGAGAAAGATGGATCGCTGCTAAGCTCCACTCTCATCCCTCCAGGCGGCGCGTGCGAGATATTGGCTCGTGCATGATTTATTGTGTTGCATCAATCCTTTGCTGTCTGTTTGTGTGTTTGTTTATGGATGGCTGGCGAGTCATTTTCCACATGCAACTCAAATCAAATGAAATTAATTATGTTAAGGAAAACTTTACTTCCCGTTTGTCTTTCGAGTTTGCTTTCTCGAACACTGACACACACACACACACACACACTTGTTACAATCATCAGCTTGTACTTGCAGGATTCCCCCTTGCCCCATTAGTGGTAGCTAATAGCTAACTGCAAATAGCTAACACATAATAGCAATGGGACTGATGCCGCATTTGAGACAGCTGGGAATTTCAGGGCTTATCATACTTTCGTGGAAATGTTTAATACAGTTTATTCGCCGACTTCTCGCTGCACGCCGCTATAGGGCGAGGCTTTGCCATAATGCACCGAGTAAGGCCATCTGTTCGCGTTCATATCTCATCAATCTTTGTTACTGACTCTGCATCTTTTAAAGCTCCACACTTTTTCGAGCCCCCGTTTTTCAGTTTCTGGAAAGAGAGAGAGAAGAAAAAAATCCATATGAAGAGTTGAGACGCAAAAACAGATGTCTCCGTTTTCCTTGTTTTCAGCAAATCACTGTTTTCAGTGGAGCTTGTCATGAAACAGCCCTCCTGCTGATTGAATCCTTTATAAAAAAAACAAAATGAAACTCCACAAAATCAAATCAAATCAAATCAACTTTATTTATAAAGCACATTTAAAATTTACCACAGGGGTAGCCAAAGTGCTGTACAATGAGCAGGTTAAAAGATAAAACGAGTACCGAGCAAACACAACACAACACAAACAGAACACGATAAAAAATAAATAATTAAAATAGAATTAATAAAAACATAAAAAAATTAAAAACAGGTTCACAGCAGGTGTATTATGGGGCGCCATTGCAGGATGGATATCACTCAGTGTTAAAAGCCATGGAATAAAAGTATGTTTTTAAGAGAGATTTAAAAACAGGAAGAGAGGAGGCTTGTCTAACACTCAGGGGTAGGTCGTTCCAGAGCTTGGGAGCAGCAACGGCGAAAGCTCTGTCACCTCTAAGCTTCAGCCTTGTGTCAGAGACCGTCAACAGCAGCTGATCGGCTGATCTTAAGGATCGGGTGGGGCAGTAAGGCTGAAGGAGGTCGGAGAGATAGGTTGGCGCGAGGTTGTTTAGACATTTAAAAACAAATAAAAGGAGTTTAAAATGTATTCGGTAACGCACAGGGAGCCAGTGAAGGGACGCTAAAATAGGGGTGATGTGCTCAAAATATTTAAAACAACATTTTAAAAAATTGTTTTGTGCAAATGTTACTATAAATAGCATTTATTTGCAAATACTTTGGAACAATTTCCCTTGTGGATCAATAAAGTTTGTCTAAGTCTACATTATGTTACGTCTTCGACGCATGGCTGAGACTGTCGTGTTCCTTCCAAGGCAGAAGACAAGCAGGAGCGACGTGCAGGTAAGATTTAAGTTATTTTTAATTATTTTAAGGCAGGATCAAAATTACAAAACAGAGGACGCTACCAAGCGTGGAGCTAAACAAAAACCAAAATGTCACCAAGGGTGAAAAACGGGGAATGCTGGACGGCAGAATAATCTAAAAAGCGAGGAGAAAACCAGGGGAACGTAAATGTTGCATAAAGCAAACATTGACCCGGCACTTACTGCTGGGTGACAGGAAACTATAAAGGGGAGTGATTAGCCAAAACACCTGGTGGAAACACTAATTGCAAAACTAAGACAGGTGAGGAGAATCAGTGCCCATGGAAACCAACAGTAAACAGGGAAAGAGTGTGCACCCAGGAAACAGACTAAAACAGAAACATAACCAACATAAATCATGCCATGATCCGGGTAACGGATCATGACACATTAAGCCGGATAACCCCTTAACCAAATAATTATTTAGCCTAAGCCCCGTTTCAGCAGTGTTGGGACTAACGCGTTACAAAGTAACTAGTAATCTAACGCATTATTTTTTATATTCAGTAACTCAGTTACCGTTACTACATGATGCGTTACTGCGTTATTTTACGTTATTTTTTATGTACCGTATTTTCCGCACCATTAGCCGCACCTAAAAACCACAAATTTACACAAAAGCTGACAGTGCGGCTTTTAACCCGGTGCGCTTTATATATGGATTAATATTAAGATTCATTTTCATAAAGTTTCGGTCTCGTAACTACGGTAAACAGCCGCCATCTTTTTTCCCGGTAGAACAGGAAGCGCTTCTTCTTCTACGCAAGCAACCGCCAAGGTAAGCACCCGCCCCCATAGAACAGGAAGCGCTTCTTCTTCTACTGTAAGCAACCTCCCGCCCGCGTAGAAGAAGAAAAAGCGCGCGGATATTACCGTACGTTTCATTTCCTGTTTACATCTGTAAAGACCACAAAATGGCTCCTACTAAGCGACAAGGATCCGGTTCATGAAAAGACGCAATCTCTCCATCCGCACACGGATTACTATTTCACAGCAACTGATATTCCTGTGAACCGCACTGTGGATACAACGGGAGCACGTACGGTGAATATTCGCACCACAGGGAATGAGAAGTCGTCCTTCACTGTGGTTCTAGCTTGCCATGCTAATGAAACTTCCACCCATGGTGATATTCAAAAGGAAGACCTTGCCAAAAGAGACCTTTCCAGCCGGCGTCATCATAAAAGCTAACTCGAAGGGATGGATGGATGAAGAAAAGATGAGCGAGTGGTTAAGGGAAGTTTACGCGAAGAGGCCGGGTGGCTTTTTTCACACAGCTCCGTCCATGTTGATATATGACTCCATGCGCGCCCACATCACAGATGGTGTCAAAAAACAAGTGAAGCACACAAATACAACACTCGCCGTCATTCCGGGTGGATTAACCAAAGAACTCCAACCGCTGGATATTGGTGTCAACAAGGCATTCAAATCACGACTGCGAACGGCGTGGGAACAATGGATGACCGAAGGCGAACACACCTTCACTAAGACAGGCAGACAGCGCCGGACGACATACGCCAACATCTGCCAGTGGATCGTAAATGCCTGGGCAGATATTTCGGTCACAACTGTGGTCCGAGCTTTCCGGAAGGCAGGATTCACAGAACTGCTGAACAGTGACACTGACTCCGATGACTTCGACGAGACGGAACCGGCCATTTTGGATCCCACATTTGCCCAACTTTTCAATTCGGACACCGAAGACGAAGAATTCGAAGGATTTACGAATGAAGAATAACTTCAGAAGGTGAGCGCTATGTTTATTTTGTGTGTTGTGACATTAACGTTCGAGCAACATTATGTTGCTATTGCTCTGCACTATTTTGAATTTTACTATGTTTGTGATTGCACATTTGCGTACATTTTGGGACAGAGTTGTTAGAACGCTGGTTTTTAATAGGTCAGTCAAATTTTAATAATATATCTGACTGTTTTTTTGACATTCCCTTTAGCGCAGCGTAGGCGCGGCTTATAGTCCGGGGCGGCTTATAGGTGGACAAAGTTTTGAAATATGCCATTCATTGAAGGTGCGGCTAATAATCCGGTGCGCCTTATAGTGCGGAAAATACGGTAGTATCGGCTAGAAACAGAAGATCTGAGTGTGTTTTATTGCAGCGCTGCGGTGACGTGCTTCTGAATCTTCCTCTGCGCTCTGTGTGTGTGTGTGTGTCTGGGTGTGGGAAGGGGAGGGCAAGGGAGGGGAGGGGTGGGGAAACAACGTAAACCGTTGGCCAACCAAAAAGTAACCACAGAACACTATCGGTATAGCGTTCTGTGGTTACTTTTTGGTTGGCCAAGCGGACATGACGACAGGCTGTCCTCACTCAGGTCCGGCTGGAAATCGGGAGAAATTTGGGAGAATGGTTGTCCCTGGGAGAGGCACTGCAATTCAGAAGGGTTGGCAAGTATGAGATATTCTCACTTCTTTTCTTTTGTCGAGCACAAAGAAAAGAACATTTTAGTTAAATGTAAGTTGTGTCTTGGATCAAAGATCCCGTCTACTGCCCAAAACAACAATTAAAATCTGCTTGGTTAGGTTTTGTGTATGTCACGTGTTCCTTCCTTAGGTGAAGCCAGCTTTACAGCTATGTTGTTATTATGCTGTTTGTTACTTCTGTATGTTATGTTGCAGCTATTTAAAATAGTTTTGTCAATTTGTCCTGGCCTGAAACAAATTGGCCCTTTGAAACATATCTTTGTCTTTGTGTGTTGTATGTAGACCACATGGCTTAGCAGAGTTCAGTGATGCAAATGCATGTCAAGTTGATCAACAGATTGTATTATTCTCCAGTGCAATAACAGTACTGAAATGAAGGCTAAAAGGGCATTAATGGGAGCTTTAAAAAAAAAAAGTAGAAGAAGTAACTAAATAGTTACTTTTCACAGTAACGCATTACTTTTTGGTGTAAGTAACTGAGTTAGTAACTGAGTTACTTTTGAAATAAAGTAACTAGTAACTGTAACTAGTTACTGTTTTTCAGTAACTAACCCAACACTGCGTTTCAGCCACACTAATTTTTTACACGGGTAAGTGCGCCGTGTATTTCTTGAATCTCCGGCTCTTAACTTTGTATGGACTCATTGATCGTTTACAAACTGAGTTCGGAGAGGAAGTGATGTCAGAAGGAACGCGCCACAGTCAGCTTCATAATAAAGCCGTTTCGTAACTCGGAGCTAACCAAGATGGAGGCGAGCAGTGACGTGCGGTGAGGTTGATGGCTGGTGAGGCACTGACTTCATCACAGTCAGATTTACAAACATATGAACCCTAAAGAGTATCTTATTCACCATTTGATTGGCAGCAGTTAACGGGTTATGTTTAAAAGCTCATACCAGCATTCTTCCCTGCTTGGCACTCAGCATCAAGGGTTGGAATTGGGGGTTAAATCACCAAAAATGATTCCCGGGTGCGGCGCCGCTGCTGCCCACTGCTCCCCTCACCTTCCAGGGGGTGAGCAAGGGGATGGGTCAAATGCAGAGGACAAATTTCACCACACCTAGTGTGTGTGTGACAATCATTGGTACTTTAACTTAACTTTAACTTTACACATACAAACTGTAGCACACAAAAAAGCACATTTAATAATAAAAAACGTTATTATGGTCTTACCTTTACTTATAAATGAAGTCCATGCGCCGCTCCTTCTGAACAAAAGCATCGATAACTTGTTTATAGAAGTCTTCCTTATCTTTCTTCAGTTTTAAATGTCTCTCTGTCTCGATGGAGATCTTCCTTTAATTATTACCTCCTGCTTCGATTGAAAGCTCCAGTTTAGAAAACTGTTTTATTGTAGATATGTAATCCTCCATGTTAAAAGCCAAGGCGAGAGGAAAAAACAAATGATCGCTGCTAACTGTTGCTGCTTGTTGTCACTTATTCTGCAGCCTAGTAGTCGCAAGAATGATCTCTGGGATCACTAGCGCCCTCTACCACCATGAGGCGGGATTACTACGAGCCTCAGCCAGTGCGTCTTCGCAGCCGTTTTATGATTGCTCAGCACAAGAAATACGTTACACACATACAGTTGTTGACATAAATACACTGTACATTATATACCTCAGCTAACTAAACTATGGAAATGTATAATATAATTCATATAGCAATACGGTCTCACTGCACAGCAGGCCAGCAGTTAGCCGAGTCATTGCGCAATCCATGGTGAGGCACAACGCAGTGACGTGCCTCAACTGGCTGCTGATCACCGCAAGTCTCTTCTCAGTATTTCAACGGCAAATGTGAAAATTCAGCGATTTTGAATAAAAATAATCTAAAACTGGTGAAGTTAAATGGAACATAACTTATCAGTATAATCACTGGATACATATAACAATTTAATTTTACTTTTTTTTTAATTTCAATGATGGCACGTGAGGCCCCGCCTCACCTGCCTCCCCTGACTGCACGTCACTGGAGGCGAGTCATCCAGACATGCCGTGTTTCTCCTTCTTCTACATGTACAGACACTTGTGGAAATCACACAAGAATACCTTAAGAGAAAGCGATTGCAGCTATTTGGGATACAACACTTCTCAGACGGCAAGAGAACTCTGTAATGTCCAGGTCAGCTGTGGTTCTACTTACCGAAAAACTTTGTCCATTTGTCGAAGGAGAGTCAACGAGAATGCGGGCTACCGTGGATGTGATAAAAAAAGGTAGCGTGTGCTTTGAATTACCTGGCCGTCGAGGGAAGACTAACTACGGTAAACGACGAATGATATTGGACTGGCAAAGCAGACTGTATCAGTTTTTGTCCGCCATGTATGTCGCGGACTCAACGTCTAGGTCCAGAGTATATAAAGTCACCAAAAACGAATGAACAATGAAGGTGAAGGCAAAAGAGTGAGGAGTGTCCTGACCAGATATCTAGATCCCTAGATTGATTGTTGTCAAATGTTCTTTATCACATTGTTTACGTGTCTAATAAAGATTAATTTATGATGTTTCAAGTGTGATTCACTACAATAGGGCCCCACAGCACACTGGATTCCAGTTAATTGAAATACCACAACACTGGATATTGTTCAGATAAGTTAAATTTAAGAACTTGCACACAAAGCAACACTGGAGGTGACTATGACATGTGCATTTTCTGTGCATGCGTACTACAATAGTTGAGTGGCCCTCTGTCGTGGAAAAGTCGGTGCCCGAGGTCAAAAAGGTGAACACTATTTTGTGGCACTCACAGCTCAATTGTCACGGCGCGGACTCGAACCCGTTTTTCCTCGGCAGCCGTGCTCAGACATGCCCCTGCTCGCGCTGAGCGCAGCACACCCACGCAGCAACAAGCCTGCAGACAATCACCTATCTGCGCACCTGGACCTGATGAGAGGGAGCGGCATAAAGACCAGCGGACCCGAGGAACTTTTGCCAGAACGTCGCTCATCTTCCCAGTAAGCATCACGTCTGGCATTCCCTTCCCTGTGCTTTGCTCGCCTTCTCTTTGCTCTCTCCGTGTCTCCCTTGTTCATGACCCTTGTGTCTCCCGCAGTGACTTCCCTGTCGTCCGTGATCGTGTTTTGCCTCTCGACATCCATCCGGATTCCTGACTGCCTTCCTCGATCCTCGACCCCTTGCTCGGACATGGACTACGCTGCCTCGCTCCTACCCTCGACACCTTGCCTGTTTACGGACTGCCTCTTCGCCTCGCCCCCCCTTGATTCGACGAAGGATAGATACGACCAATGTTCCCTCCAATTTTTCATGTGTGTGAGCAAACGCAAAAACTCCCTGAGCATTCAGTGGAGCCCATGTGAGCAACATCAGACGTGCACACTGTGGCTACACCAGCAGCACACCTGTCCCAAACCTGACTAAATAACAAGTTAAATCTCCATCCATCCATCCGTTTTCTACCGCTTGTCCCTTTCGGGGTCGTGGGTGGTGCTGGAGCCTATCTCAGCTGCATTCGGGCGGAAGGCGGTGTACACCCTTGACAAGTCCCCACCTCTTCGCAGGGCCAACACAGATAGACAGACAACATTCTCTTATTATTATAATCAAATGACAGCAGTCATTTCCATGAGGTTATTTTCTAATATAAGTGTTTAGGCCCACTTACAATGACAATAACAAAAAATATTGTTTTTCATGAACTGTGTACTTGTATTGTTTATCTGGGTGGAGGTCCTGCTTTGGAAATAATTTGTACCCCTTTCAGACATTGCATTTAGTTCCCATTAAAACATTCACATGTTGCACAATGAGATGTAAGCAGGGGATCATGTGTACATTCCTGCAACTTCCTGTTTGTAAAAAATATATTTTTATTTTTATTTATTTAATATACTAACAGCATTTCATGATTAATATTTATAAATTAAGATTCCTAATAAATGACACTAGAATAAGCACACATTTGATTGGTAAATCATAGTGCAACGACCTGGAATGACACTTTATGTGTGATGTTGGAGTTGTCTGACTTTTTGTGTGGCTGTAAACGCATCACTGGCTAAGTGCCATATGTGCATGTGTTGGCGCAAGTGAGAAAGAGCGAGCGGCTGCTGTTGATGTAACAAAGTTGCTTTTGGTCTGGTTTGTACTGCAGAAAATGACCACTTTTGCTAGATATCATTTTTTTTACTAATGTGTTGGTGATGTGTTTAAAGAGTTTTGCTCAGTAAAGTGATGGATGGAATTCATGTCCTCAAAGCGTCTCGACAGACGTTACAATATTTGAACAATGATGACGAAAACTGTTTTCTCTGTCGTGTCCGTGTGTCGAAAATTGTTATGCGCTTATTTTTTTTATTTGATTTCGTGCTTGGTATAGATTTGCCGTGCGCATGGGACGCTTGAGCAGTGCGCAATTGCACAGGCGCGCACCTTGGAGGGAACATTGCATCCAACACTCACAGACAACATTTACACTATTAATTATACACGTAGCCTACACCCATTCACTTAGAGTAGCATATACACGCTACATAATCATCAAAGGTTTAAATAAACCTTGAGAACCGCAGTTCTGCCTTGGTTGTCGCCTCCTTCCCTTCTCTGTACATAACATCAATATCGGCAAAATTGTGTTTATTGTTTTTTTGGGGGGGGCGCCTGAACTCGTCATATCCTCCTTAGAACCATTGTCCTCTGTAGTGGACATTTCAGCTTTTTTTTTTTTTTTTTTTTTTTCCCCCCAAAATCCTCAAAAGCCCAAATCCAGGAAGTCCTTCTCTCTTTATCCTTCCTCGTCATGTAAACGAACTGATTAAGAAAAAGAAAAAAAAAGAAAAAAAAACGGAATAATTACAGCCCGATCTCATTTATTTCCGTCACAGATAAACAAACCCTGAATCCCATCGCCGCCGCGAAAGATGGGGGATCTTAAAATAGTCGCGGCGTACGCGCTCCTCCGAGGACAATAGCTAATGATTAAAAAAAGATTAATTCATTACAGCCGAGATGCTTTTCCCATTGTGTTGCCACGGCGAAGGAGTTAATAGGAGGCCGTAATTATTGTGATTGTGATCATTGTGTTGTGCCTTCTTCCTCGACAATAAGCGACAAAACAACAAATACGTCTTATTTCCAGTGACAGTTAACATGGGGTCAAAAGGTCAAGTCTTTTACCGTCAAGGGCGAAACGGCCATCTTTAATAGTCGGTCCAAATAAATAAGTCGATTTTTTTGGCGCGCGCGGAGGAAACAGCTGGAGCATCCGCACGCGGCATATGGCGAGGCCCGACGTGAAGGATGGCCGCTGTCAGCCGGCAAAGTGCTTACCAACCGACAGGAGCGCTCGCTCGCCAAGGAAGCGCGGGAAACAGATGAACAGGGACGTCCCGCTCAACCGCCGCGCCGCCACGTCTCCCCGGGAGGGGGAAAAAAGCGTCGGCGGTGCATTACAGTAAATGGTATTCATGTTGGGGAGATCACACAATCAGAAAGACAGTAGAAGAAGAAGGAGGGAAACAAAGCTCGCACTACCTGAAAGCACTTTTTCATCCCGCCACTTTAAGTGCAAATCAGGCGCCCGCTCCTCTACTTAGGGAGGGCTTGCGAGAGCGGGGACAAAATCAATGCCAATCTTGTCATTATCAGGTGTTCTTCGTGCTCGCCGCGAGGCCGCCAAGACGCGGAGGGAGGCAACAGCTGCTTCGCTTGTACCTCCAAACATCCCCTGTGTCAAGTCGGCCCATCTCGTCTTTGCAAATATCCATCCATCCATCCATCCATCTTCTTCCGCTTATCCGAGGTCGGGTCGCGGGGGCAGCAGCCTAAGCAGGGAAGCCCAGACTTCCCTCTCCCCAGCCACTTCGTCCAGCTCCTCCCGGGGGATCCCGAGGCGTTCCCAGGCCAGCCGGGAGACATAGTCTTCCCAACGTGTCCTGGGTCTTCCTCGTGGCCTCCTACCGGTCGGACATGCCCTAAACACCTCCTTAGGGAGGCGCTCGGGTGGCATCCTGACCAGATGCCCGAACCACCTCATCTGGCTCCTCTCGATGTGGAGGAGCAGCGGCTTTACTTTGAGCTCCCCCCGGATGACAGAGCTTCTCACCCTATCTCTAAGGGAGAGCCCCGCCACCCGGCGGAGGAAACTCATTTCGGCCGCTTGTACCCGTGATCTTGTCCTTTCGGTCATAACCCAAAGCTCATGACCATAGGTGAGGATGGGAACGTAGATCGACCGGTAAATTGAGAGCTTTGCCTTCCGGCTCAGCTCCTTCTTCACCACAACGGATCGATACAGCGTCCGCATTACTGAAGACGCCGCACCGATCCGCCTGTCGATCTCACGATCCACTCTTCCCTCACTCGTGAACAAGACTCCAAGGTACTTGAACTCCTCCACTTGGGGCAAGATCTCCTCCCCAACCCGGAGATGGCACTCCACCCTTTTCCGGGCGAGAACCATGGACTCGGACTTGGAGGTGCTGATTCTCATCCCAGTCGCTTCACACTCAGCTGCGAACCGATCCAGTGAGAGCTGAAGATCCTGGCCAGATGAAGCCATCAGGACCAAATCATCTGCAAAAAGCAGAGACCTAATCCTGCAGCCACCAAACCGGATCCCCTCAACGCCTTGACTGCGCCTAGAAATTCTGTCCATAAAAGTTATGAACAGAATCGGTGACAAAGGGCAGCCTTGGCGGAGTCCAACCCTCACCGGAAACGTGTCCGACTTACTGCCGGCAATGCGAACCAAGCTCTGACACTGATCATACAGGGAGCGGACCGCCACAATCAGACAGTCCGAAACCCCATACTCTCTGAGCACTCCCCACAGGACTTCCCGAGGGACACGGTCGAATGCCTTCTCCAAGTCCACAAAGCACATGTAGACTGGTTGAGCAAACTCCCATGCACCCTCAAGGACCCTGCCGAGAGTATAGAGCTGGTCCACAGTTCCACGACCAGGACGAAAACCACACTGTTCCTCCTGAATCCGAGGTTCGACTATCCGGCGTAGCCTCCTCTCCAGTACACCTGAATAGACCTTACCGGGAAGGCTGAGGAGTGTGATCCCACGATAGTTAGAACACACCCTCCGGTTCCCCTTTTTAAAGAGAGGAACCACCACCCCGGTCTGCCAATCCAGAGGTACTGCCCCCGATGTCCACGCGATGCTGCAGAGTCTTGTCAACCAAGACAGCCCTACAGCATCCAGCTGTAGCGTCTTTGCAAATATTCAAATGTTAATTGTTTCCGCGCTGAGGTTTTGAAGTTGCATTTTCTGACGAGTGATGACAAGTCGGGCGCTCAACTTGTCAAACTCTTCCCAAACGTGTCCTATTTGTTTGTGCGACGTGTGTGCTGCAAAGATGTTTGTCAATCTTTTATAACGTATTGGACCGGTTATGAGTAATAACACGTTAATAACATAAAAACTGTAATAGTCAAAAAAAACATTTGGAACAAGTCTGATTTAGGCAAGGTGTAAATGGTAAATGGGTTATACTTAGAGATGTCCGATAATGGCTTTTTTGCCGATATCCGATATTCCGATATTGTCCAACTCTTAATTACCGATACCGATATATAGAGTCGTGGAATTAACACATTATTATGCCTAATTTTGGAGGGTGTATATTGTAGCGTCCCGGAAGAGTTAGTGCTGCAAGGGGTTCTGGGTATTTGTTCTGTTCTGTTTATGTTGTTACGCCTATACTGGCTCACCTGCACTGGCTTCCTGTGCACTTAAGAAGTGACTTTAAGGTTTTACTACTTACGTATAAAATACTACACGGTCTAGCTCCGTCCTATCTTGTCGATTGCATTGTACCATATGTCCCGGCAAGAAATCTGCGTTCAAAGAACTCCGGCTTATTAGTGATTCCCAGAGCCCAAAAAAAGTCTGCGGGCTATAGAGCGTTTTCTATTCGGGCTCCAGTACTATGGAATGCCCTCCCGGTAACAATTAGAGATGCTACCTCAGTAGAAGCATTTAAGTCCCATCTCAAAACTCATTTGTATACTCTAGCCTTTGAATAGCCCCCCTTTTTTAGACCAGTTGATCTGCCGTTTCTTTTCTTTTCTCCTCTGCTCCCCCCTATCCCTTGTGGGGAGACACACAGATCCGGTGGCCATGGATGGGGTGCTGGCTGTCCGGGGTCGGGACCCGGGGTGGACCGCTCGCCTGTATATCGGTTGGGAACATCTCTGCGCTGCTGACCCGTCTCCGCTCGGGATGGTTTCCTGCTGACCCCACTGTGGACTGGACTCTTACTGTTATGCTGGATCCACTATGGACTGGACTCTCACAATATTATGTTAGACCCACTCGACATCCATTGCATTCGGTCTCCCTAGAGGGGGGGGGGTTACCCACATATGCGGTCCTCTCCAAGGTTTCTCATAGTCATTCACATCGACGTCCCACTGGGGTGAGTTTTTCCTTGCCCGTATGTGGGCTTTGTACCGAGGATGTCGTTGTGGCTTGTGCAGCCCTTTGAGACACTTGTGATTTAGGGCTATATAAATAAAGATTGATTGATTGATGTTGTGTTACGGTGCGGATGTTCTTCCGAAATGTGTTTGTCATTCTTGTTTAGTGTGGGTTCACAGTGTGGCGCATATTTGTAACAGTGTTAAAGTTGTTTATACGGCCACCCTCAGTGTGACCTGTGTGGCTGTTGACCAAGCATGACTTGCATTCACTTGTGTGTGTGAAAAAGCCGTAAATATTATGTGATTGGGCCGGCACGCAAAGGCAGTGCCTTTAAGGCACGCCCCCTATATTGTTGTCTGGATGGAAATCGGGAGAAATTCGGGACAATGGTTGCCCCGGGAGATTTTCGGGCGGGGCACTGAAATTTGTGAGTCTCCCGGGAAAATCGGGTGGGTTGGCAAGTATGACTGGGAGACGCAACTGCTCTGTACTTCTCCCTACATCCGTGTACCACTCCTTACAGCGGCGTTTTAAAAATCATACATTTTTATTTTTGAAACCGATTCCGATAATTTCCGATATTACATTTTAAAGCATTTATCGGCCGATAATATCGGCTGTCCGATACTATCGGACATCTCTTCTTAAAAGGGAATTGCACTTCTTTGGGGAATTTCAGAATCCACAATCCTCATGTACAACAAGAAAGCATATGTTTTTTGGGATTTTTTAAATACATTCTAACTCATAAATAAATGTTAGCAAAAGTCAGCCAACAATGGAAGTAATGGGATTCGCTCTATTCCGCCAATGGAGCGCTCTAAAAAAAAACATCCAAAAACCTCAATCAACATTGTCATATACACGCTGTAAGTATTTATGTACATTCATAATCACATGTAGTATTTACATATTTTGGTCATTGTTCGCATACTATTATACTGCTAATTTCACAGGCTCATCAGAACTTTGGAATTGTTTGGTGTGGGTTCACAGTGTGGCGCATATTTGTACTACGGATCATGTTTTGTTTAGTTATGTTCTGTTAGTTTTGGACTTCCTTAGTTGTTTTGTGCACTTCGGGGGTTTGTTTTGGTTTCACCTGCCTCTGATTAGTGTTTGGCACGTTCAACTGCTGTTGAGCACTAATCAGAGAGCTATTTATTCACGTCGCTCGCCACACTCGGTCTGGTTTCCTTATTTGCGTCACGCAACTGTTACGTGAGTTTTTGCTTGTCTCCTAGCCCCTGCTAGTGATCTTTGTTGTAGCCTTAGCTTCCGGTGCGCTCGGCACTCTATCCAGTCGGTTTGTTTTCTGTTTTGGTACCTGTATTGTGTTATTTTACTATTAAATCATGTCGTTACCTGTAAGTCCTGTCCGGATTCGTCCATTTGCATTTTGGGTGAACAAAACTCGCATCATCATGCGCCCTGATCGTGACAAACAGTGTTAAAGTTGTTTATACGGCCACCCTCAGTGTGACCTGTATGGCTGTTGACCAAGTATGCTTGGCATTCACTTGTGTGTGTGAAAAGCCGTAGATATTCTACATTCTAATGGGTTGCTGTGGTGACAAAACAAACAAGAGTGCACAAAGAGTCCAAAAACAAAACCGAACATGACTAAAACAAAAACATAATCAACAGACATGACAAGGTCATAGCTTCTCTATTTGGCACTCAACGAAGGCGGACGCTTCCCTTCCCTCTCCCTTATCTCTCCTGCTTTTTCTCCTTTGTCTTTTCTTGTCCTAACTTTCTCGGAGCCTCTTGTATGCACGGCTCTCCAAAATCTAAACAATGGAAACGATCAGCTGGCCTCTCAACGAAATTGACAAGATCTTCCCGACATGATGGTCTGGTTCCGGGGAACGGGCCCGTCCTGACGAAACATTTATTGCTGGACACGCCGTGGACTCTTGGGAGAAATGGAGGATCGTGTGCCTGACGATTTTTTTTCAGTCGCAGACTTTGAAGACATCTACTATTCAGAATCGTGATGACAGGACATCTGTTGATTGAACTCAGCGTTGCGCTGGTGTTTCGAGAACTTTGGAGAAGATTGGCAGCTATCCAGATTACCAGAAGGATGGGCAGAGCTTTGGGCACTTTTGTGGTTTCTGGACTGCGTCTCAAACTGAATAGCATCTGGAGAAGCTGTCTGCTCTGCAAGGCAAAGTTATTGTGACGATCTGTCACTTCATTTCGGTTTGTTTCCATGTTTTTGTATTTACTTCCTGTCAGTGCTCTTATTTTGTTATATTTCCTGTTGGTTCCGCTGAGCACTGTTTTCGCCTCACCTGCCGGTGATTGGCAGCCGGTCCACACCGGCTGCCAATCAGCAGACGCCTATTTATGTTTTCACTCGAGCACTCCTCAGTGCTCGACGATAGACTATGTTTGGAACTGTTGTATGCAAGACTGCTACATTTCTCTGTTGTTTTATTATTAAAATCATCTTACCTGCTCATCCTCATCCTGGTTCTTGCATCTTGGGGTCACACAAACGGCAGCCATGCGAGTTCCTCACAGTATCGTCGAGCCAGAAGATTGTGTCCTCGCGAGAACCCCTGTCGGCGATGCACAGCCGACCTTCTGGACCGCACAATTTTTGGAGGACTTAAAAGCCAGGTTTGTGCGGTCCCAGCCCACAGCAGGCTCGGACCTTCCCTCTCCGCCTCAACCGCCGGTTCCGGCTCTCCGACCGGCGAGGCCACCGCCCCCTTCGCTCCTCCCGGCTCGGCCGCCGGTTCCGGCTCTCCGACCGGCTAGGCCACTGCCGCCTTCGCTCTTCCCGGCTCGGCCGCCGGTTCCGGATCTCCGACCGGCGCGGCCACTGCCGCCATCTTCCCCGTCGCCTGCTGTGCATCCTGTCCCGGCTCCACGGCAATCGCCTGTGCCAGCGCGTCGACCACCGGTTCCCACACCGCGTCGCACGCCAGTCGCAGCCCCGCGTCTTACGCCGGTCGCGGCGCCATGACGGCCAACACCGGCTGAGTGCCCAGCACCCGTTCCTGCTCCAAGGCAGCTTCCAGCAGCTGCACCACGGCTGCTATCCCTTCCAGCACCCGCTCATCCTGCCAGTCCGGCGAAGGCTCCAGTGGAGCCCACCGTGATGTCATTCCTGGCCTCCTGCTGGGACTCGGCGAGGGACGTGTCGTTTTCCCTCCTCCTGGCCCCCTTCCGCCCGTCCCTGGTTTTCGCACCGGGGGACATAAAAAACCTAGAACTCCTTCTCCCAGTGGTGGACGGCGTCTGGCATCCGCCTAGTGGAGGGGGGGCTACTACCAGCAGCAGTGCAGCCAAGCACACGCCGCTGTCATCCCCGCCATCGTCTCCTCCCACGGAGACATCATCGTCTCTTTCCACGGCGCCGCCACCTTCATCTTTTCTGGCGCGCCTTCGCACTGTGCGGACATCTTCCGCGTCACCGGTGGGACTCCGCATGACACCGCCATCTTCCTGGTCGGCAGCGGATCCACCCACAACCACATCGTCTCTGGCGGGCTTTCGCAGGGCGCCGCCATCTTCATGGTCATCATCATCGTCACCGGCTGCGCGACCTCCTCCTCATCCGCCAAATATGTGGCGGTGTTATGGACTTCATCCGCGCTGTCGGCAGCGATCTGCAGAACCTGCGTGTGGACCTTCGCAGCTGTTGGTGCTCAGGTACCACGCGCTTCCGCCTCCTTGTCGGCCACTAATGTGGCCGTTCCGTGGTCGCCCGCCTCGCCAGTTCCAGCGGCGGTCAACGCGTCGCCGCCACCTGACTTTCCCTCGCTGGCTGCGGGGACACTTGGCCTGGCGACCCTCCGCCATGTCCTCCCTCCTCCCTCCCGTAATTTTTGGACTTATTTCCGTTCTTGTTTCCAGGGAACATCTGGAATCTGTTCCTTGAGGGGGGGGTCCTGTGACGATCTGTCACTTCATTTCGGTTTGTTTCCATGTTTTTGTATTTACTTCCTGTCAGTGCTCTTATTTTGTTATATTTCCTGTTGGTTCCGCTGAGCACTGTTTTCGCCTCACCTGCCGGTGATTGGCAGCCGGTCCACACCGGCTGCCAATCAGCAGACGCCTATTTATGTTTTCACTCGAGCACTCCTCAGTGCTCGACGATAGACTATGTTAGGAACTGTTGTATGCAAGACTGCTACATTTCTCTGTTGTTTTATTATTAAAATCATCTTACCTGCTCATCCTCATCCTGGTTCTTGCATCTTGGGGTCACACAAACGGCAGCCATGCGAGTTCCTCACAGTTATGATCCATTTAAGGACCAGGAATGGACACATACAGTGAAAACTTTCTAGTTTGTTTTCTCTCGCTCAAACACAAACATTCTAATCTGGATTTTGTTTCCTCTGGCTGGAATGGCTTGGCAAGCTCCAAATTCCTCTCCCGTCTTTCATGGACACACACACATCTCACGTTTGTTGACTTTTGTCGGACTGACTGGCTGCTATCGCGGAAAGACTCTGCGAGCGCCAAGGTCGGGAGACAAGCGACTCTTCAGGCTTACATGCACACATGCGCATCCATGGAAAATAAACACCACACACACATACACACACACACACATAACCCACCCCCAACATCCCACGCCTTCCTCGCTTCACCCTCTGCGGTATGATGGACAATGGAGCCTCCTCCCCTCTGTTGCAAGTCTCCAGTTGTGTGTATGTGTGGTAATATGTTCAATGGTGCTTTGCTCAAAGTTTTATCCTGGCCTCAAACTGAGCCCCCTCATGGGAGCTTAGTATGGAATTTGCGTTTTACTCCTCTTTCCCCCTATGTTTACCTTTTATTTTCTTACCTTTCTACGGGGCACCGTCCTTGTAATGTAACCATCATTCTCCCTGTTCTGTCTACCCTGTCTACTGTATGTCTGTTCTTGGATGAGTTGTACACAAAACACATTTTCGTTGTACTTTTTAAATGCTATAAGGTTCCATTTACATTTACTTTAGAGACGAATTAGAGCTCTAAGGAGAATTTTACTTTGAAATTCTGTTAGAACACGCAGACGAAGCGGGGACAAGGCGAAATCACAAGGCCCCCAGCACATTCCGTCACGTACTGTGCGTCCTGGGCCTGCTTTGCATAATATATGTGACCACTCCTTTTAGAGGCGGCCTCACTGATGTTGACTATGGAACTCTGAATAAAAAGAGGGACACAGGAGCTGAACCTTAGAGCGTAGGGCGAGACTGTGACTAAGTGTGCAGCTCCATGCGTTCTCCTCATGAGCTAAATTGAACTCTGTCTCTGCATGATTCCTTGCTTCTTGTCTGATTAATAGATGTCATCAGTGTTTGAACCTTCTGAAGAAATTTGCCACGATATTCCTATCAGTAACATAGATGTAGACAGACTAGTGTTGTCCCGACACCAGTATTTTGGTACCGGTACCAAAATTATTTCGATACTTTTCGGTACTTTTCTAAATAGAGGGCACCACAAAAAATTGCATTATTGGCTTTATTTTAACCAAAAAATCTTAGTGTACATCAAACATATGTTTCTTATTGCAAGTTTGTCCTTAAATAAAATAGTAAGTAAGTAAACAAAGACGGTACTTTTCAGATGCGGTATTGTCCCAAAAATGATTCATTAGTATCGCGGTACTATACTAACACCGGTATACTGTACAACCCTAACATAGACATAGACAAACTTTATTGATCCACAAGGGGAATTGTTCCACACAGTTGCTCAATAACAAAAGATGGAAAGGGTAAGGATGGAAAGGATGATGTAAAGTAGACTAAAAATGTACCATAGTAGCAATATAAAATATAACATATGTAATATTTACATATTATATACAGGTAAAAGCCAGTAAATTAGAATATTTTGAAAAACTTGATTTATTTCAGTAATTGCATTCAAAAGGTGTAACTTGTACATTATATTTATTCATTGCACACAGACTGATGCATTCAAATGTTTATTTCATTTAATTTTGATGATTTGAAGTGGCAACAAATGAAAATCCAAAATTCCGTCTGTCACAAAATTAGAATATTACTTAAGGCAAAAAAGGGATTTTTAGAAATTTTGGCCAACTGAAAAGTATGAAAATGAAAAATATGAGCATGTACAATACTCAATACTTGGTTGGAGCTCCTTTTGCCTCAATTACTGCGTTAATGCGGCGTGGCATGGAGTCGATGAGTTTCTGGCACTGCTCAGGTGTTATGAGAGCCCAGGTTGCTCTGATAGTGGCCTTCAACTCTTCTGCGTTTTTGGGTCTGGCATTCTGCATCTTCCTTTTCACAATACCCCACAGATTTTCTATGGGGCTAAGGTCAGGGGAGTTGGCGGGCCAATTTAGAACAGAAATACCATGGTCCATAAACCAGGCATGGGTAGATTTTGCGCTGTGTGCAGGCGCCAAGTCCTGTTGGAACTTGAAATCTCCATCTCCATAGAGCAGGTCAGCAGCAGGAAGCATGAAGTGCTCTAAAACTTGCTGGTAGACGGCTGCGTTGACCCTGGATCTCAGGAAACAGAGTGGACCGACACCAGCAGATGACATGGCACCCCAAACCATCACCCAACCATGCAAATTTTGCATTTCCTTTGGAAATCGAGGTCCCAGAGTCTGGAGGAAGACAGGAGAGGCACAGGATCCACGTTGCCTGAAGTCTAGTGTAAAGTTTCCACCATCAGTGATGGTTTGGGGTGCCATGTCATCTGCTGGTGTCGGTCCACTCTGTTTCCTGAGATCCAGGGTCAACGCAGCCGTCTACCAGCAAGTTTTAGAGCACTTCATGCTTCCTGCTGCTGACCTGCTCTATGGAGATGGAGATTTCAAGTTCCAACAGGACTTGGCGCCTGCACACAGCGCAAAATCTACCCGTGCCTGGTTTACGGACCATGGTATTTCTGTTCTAAATTGGCCCGCCAACTCCCCTGACCTTAGCCCCATAGAAAATCTGTGGGGTATTGTGAAAAGGAAGATGCAGAATGCCAGACCCAAAAACGCAGAAGAGTTGAAGGCCACTATCAGAGCAACCTGGGCTCTCATAACACCTGAGCAGTGCCAGAAACTCATCGACTCCATGCCACGCCGCATTAACGCAGTAATTGAGGCAAAATTAGCTCCAACCAAGTATTGAGTATTGTACATGCTCATATTTTTCATTTTCATACTTTTCAGTTGGCCAACATTTCTAAAAATCCCTTTTTTGTATTAGCCTTAAGTAATATTCTAATTTTGTGACACACGGAATTTTGGATTTTCATTTGTTGCCACTTCAAATCATCAAAATTAAATGAAATAAACATTTGAATGCATCAGTCTGTGTGCAATGAATAAATATAATGTACAAGTTACACCTTTTGAATGCAATTACTGAAATAAATCAAGTTTTTCAAAATATTCTAATTTACTGGCTTTTACCTGTATACAGTATAGAATATATACTGATATATTATATTATATTTGTATATAATATATACAATATATAACAAATCCCAATTACCATGCACAATATTACAGCAGAAAGGGACTAGGAATATGTTTGTGGTCAAATTCCTGTCATTATTTAATTTATATTTTACATGTTATATAACATATTATTAAATATAATATAATGTAACGGTTGCTTCAAGGACATCATTCACCGCACCTGTTTACTTGACTTTGTCGTCATTTTTCACTGCCATTGTTGTATTGTGCACATAAAAATGTTGTCCTTGTTTACCATTCATGTATGCAGTTGAGAGTGAGTAAGTCGGTGCGGCCCCGGCGAGAGTTTTACCCAAAAGCGGGGGTTTGCTGTGACCGCCATGTTGAGTCGCTTTATGTAAAAACACACTTGTTCTCTTTGTGTGAATAAACAGCGCACACGTTTGTGCGTCAAAGCTATTTCAAGTTGTCTTGCTTTCGCGTTACAAGAGCAACAATACATCATGTTATGTTATGTTATGTTATGTTATGTTCCCATTGATGCTCTATTCAGCAATTCTTACATCCCAAGAAAAACTTCCTGGTTGGCATTCTCATGAAAAAGCAACAAACAATTCGAAGCAAGTTGTCATGTATAAACTTCTAAAAGTTGTGGTGTAACAAGAATAATAATGTGTCGAAGAAGAATACAACATTTGAAACTGAAGGCTTGAAGATGTGTGTGTATTAAAACACATGCAGACTCGATAGCAAACAAAGGTGATTACTAAGCTCCTGCGCAGAGGATTGTGTCGATTAAAAGATCAAAATAGAGAGTGCAGGGGTATCAAACTCATTTTAGATCGGGGGCCACAAATGGGCTGTACTGGTGAAATCACGGCACGATAACTTAAAAATAAAGACAACTTCAGATTGTTTTCTTTGTTTAAAAATACAACAAGCACATTTTGAAAATGTACAAATCAGGGCCGTCACTAGCTTTTAAGGACAGGGGGGGCTTAGCCCCCAGGAGATGCACAGGATGCGAGCGAACGTACACAAGCACACAACTTCACAAATGGCTAACAAAGACTTAGAAATTATTCATTGTTATTATTATTATTCTTTAAAAATGCACGGGACGAAATGAAATGCTCCCCGGGACGATGGCTTTTAACCATTTTTTTTCTTTTTCTTTTCATGTATTTATTCATTTTACATTTTATATTAAATGTCTTGGTTTTTCCTACCTCTGAAAATCCTATGAAATGTTTAACAAACCATCCTATAATAATACAACAGCTATTAATGTAACAATACAATAAAACAAATATATTTAATGATGTTTTTGTCATTATTTTAACAATAGGCTAATGTATATTACTTTATATAAATTCTACAAGAAACACAAAACTTAAAAACTAAATTATTTACAATTGCACACACAAGGTTTCGTGCAGCTTCACTCATTGTAAAGGAAGATAATGTGCTTCGTACACCTGCAGGACCGCAAGCAAGGTCGCAGAGAATATGCGGACTGGAATTTGAATGATGTGAGCATTTTCTATATGAACAAGTGGAATGGATTGGATACCGACGCACGAAAGGGGCTCTCTACCTTACGCTATGAAGTGAGGGGAAACTGAGTGAATAATAACAGGTTATATGATTATTTATTTAAACTCATTTTCGGGCCACTTTATAATGAATATGTCGGCATGTATTTGTAAAACAAAATAAAATATATATATAACACCAAATTATTTAGGGGGGCTTAAGAATATTTTAGGGGGGCTTGAGCCCCCCTAAAATAGGCCTAACAACGCCAATGGTACAAATCATAATGTTGTTGGGGTTTATTTACACTTACATGTTGCGGTTCATAGTATTCTATCTTTATTTGTCGTTATTTATACTTTCTGAATAAATGATGTGATAATGTTCATCAGTCAACTCATTGGGGTTAATTTTCAATCTATCAAGATAAGAGAATAATATTAAAATCAAATCGCAGGATGTTATTTATGGAGTTTGATCATTTTCCTCAACTGGTGCACTAACATCATGTGGTTTATTTTTTTTTAAATATGTAGCATCATCTACAAAGATACAAATAATTGCTATTGTGACATCTAGTGGACACATTTAGAACATTTTGGCTAATTTTTATACTTAGCAAACTCATCCCGCGGGCCGGATAAAACCTGTTCGGACAAACCTGGCCGTACGTTCGACACCCCATAGATACAGCTTAAAAGATGTATAACTGCATGCAGTACATGTCTTTTTTCTGTCAAAATAGAAAAAGAAAGAAAGATAAAGTACTTCATTGATGCATATCATTTCCAAACTTTCACGGGCCATTTAAAATGATGTGGCGGACCAGATCTGGCCCCCAGGTCTTGAGTTGGACACCTGTGGTTTCAGTGTGTTTGCTGTCATGTAAATACAGAATATATGCTGATTATCTGAATACACAATAATGGGAGAAGCAGGTGCAAACATAATTATTTAGCGCTCGCAATGTGATCTATCAAGACAAAAACTGTTCTGCATCTATTTATTTGGCATATTTGATACATTTGTGCAAACTGGCACAGTTACGCACAAGTGGCTGTGAGAATGGAGACGATGGATAAATAATCCTGTGTCCTAAATGTGTGTGTCAACATATTTGGACTGTCAGAAATATAAAAATATTAGACATATTGTCTATTTAGCAATATTGTTTATAATTTTATAACTGCTGCATGACTTACTAGGCTGATTAAAACTAATTCAATTGATTTATTATGGTGTATGATGGCGTTTGTGTGTTAGTTTGTTTTTACACTAGAGCAGGGGTCCCCGAACTATGGATCCGGCCCGCCAGCGTCCAAAATCCGGCACGGATTATTTAAAAAAAAAAAATCTGTCCTTTCTAATCGATTTTCTACCACTTGTTACTCTCGGTGTCTCCTAGCTACTGAGGCAAATAATATTGTCTAAAAATGCATTTTCCCATCGATAACATGACATCATCGCGTTTGGAATATATATATAAATATATATACATATATTTATAAATATACAGCCCGGCCCCCGGCCAGATTTTTTTAACCCAATGCGGCCCCCGACTCAAAAGGTTTGGGGACCCCGGCACTACACCCATGTTGTGTCTGTAAAAGACTGTTTGTGTTAATTTTGTGTTGAGATTAAGAATCGGTACCATTTACATTTAAACCAAATTCGGTACCGGTACATGGGAATTTATACCGGTACTAAACAGTACCAATTTTTGATGCTTTTCAGTGTGTTAATAAATAATTGTTAATAATAATAAAATCACATTTTTAATTGCAACATTTAAAAATGAGCTGATTATGATAACTGTTGTCCAGTTGTTATATCCATCCATCCATCCATCCATTTTCTACCGCTTATTCCCTTCAGGGTAGCGGTGGGTGCTGGAGCCTATCTCAGCTACAATCGGGCGGAAGGCGGGGTACACCCTGGACAAGTCGCTACCTCATCACAGGGCCAACAGTTGTTATATCTTGTTTTATTATTACATTCCTAATCATTATTTTCAAGTACTCTATGACATTAAGTTGCAAATACAGTTAGATTGTATAGTTTATGGTGTGTTTTTTGTTGTTGTTGCACCCTAAAAAGTGTTAATAATGTAAGTATTGCACTTATTATGCAGCAGCTGTTTGATTGTAACGTGCATCTCAGTTGTAGTTTTCGTTGAGAAGTTTGAAGGTAGTAAAAATGCCATTGCTAATTAGTAGCATGTCAATAGCAACACTGATATGTATTAGTGTTATGCCCGTTTGATTGTAGACTCTTCTGACACCTTGTGGCGATATGAAAATACTACCCGTCATTAGCTTGGGCACTTCCAGGTTGACGATGTCAGTTCAGTTCATGAGACAATTGAGAAGTAGACAAGTTGTGTTAGCTCTTACGAGCTTTGGAAAAGATAAGTCTGTAAGTAAACTGTTTAACTTGTTTATGTAACTCAATATTAAGGTGGAAAATGGTTAAATTTGATAGTAAGATGTTTATTGAAAAATGATTTTTGTGCACTGTTTCAATGGATGTTTTGAGGACTTAAAATGGCTGCCAGTCATGTATTTCCACCATCGAAATAGTTTCAACACTCAGAAGTATTTGTTTGATGATAGTAGCCTACTGTATATTTGTGTGAAGCTAATATTTACATATTGTGTATTACATTTCAGTATGCTAATTTAATCACATAGCTTATACATTTGTCATTGTGTGTATTTCAGTTTTTTTTTTTAAATAACAGTCCAGTGCAAGACAAAGCAAGATCAACAATAATAAAGAGCCTAAATGGATTCATCTGCTTTGGAACATTACTAGAACGTCTTGGATTGTTGCAGTGATATAGTGCCGAAGTGTAGGGAGCCGGTTGAGTCAACAATCGTAAAAAAGTACTAGAACGTTACACATCCCTAGTTGAGATGTTCAGAAAGGCATCATGTTTGATAAACAAACAGTTTTCTGAGTTAACTACGGACAAAACGTACTAAATCACGATTAAACATTTCGTTTACCAGCTCTCATATGTATATGTTTATGTATCTATATGTATAAAAATCCTTAAAGGGGAACATTATCACAATTTCAGAAGGGTTAAAACCATTAAAAATCAGTTCCCAGTGGCTTATTTTATTTTTCGAAGTTTTTTTCAAAATTTTACCCATCACCCAATATCCCTAAAAAAAAGCTTCAAAGTGCCTGATTTTAACCATTGTTAAAATCCAGCGTCCATTTTCCTGTGACGTCACATAGTGATGCCAACACAAACATACATGGCGCATAGAACAGCAAGCTATAGCGACATTAGCTCGGATTCAGACTCGGATTTCAGCGGCTTAAGCGATTCAACAGATTACGAATGTATTGAAACGGATGGTTGTTAAAAAGTTAAAAAGTTAAAGTACCAATGATTGTCACACACACACTAGGTGTGGCGAGATTATTCTCTGCATTTGACCCATCACCCTTGATCACCCCCTGGGAGGTGAGGGGAGCAGTGGGCAGCAGCGGTGGCTGCGCCCGGGAATCATTTTGGTGATTTAACCCCCAATTCCAACCCTTGATGCTGAGTGCCAAGCAGGGAGGTAATGGGTCCCATTTTTATAGTCTTTGGTATGACTCGGCCGGGATTTGAACTCCCAACCTACCGATCTCAGGACGGACACTCTAACCACTAGGCCACTGAGTAGGTAGTTGTAGTGTGGAGGCAGGTAGCGAAAACGAAATTGAAGAAGAAACTGAAGCTATTGAGCCATATCGGTTTGAACCGTATGCAAGCGAAACCGACGAAAACGACACGACGGGAGAAAGCGAGGACGAATTCGGCGATCGCCTTCTAACCAACGATTGGTATGTGTTTGTTTGGCATTAAAGGAAACTAACAACTATGAACTAGGTTTACAGCATATGAAATACATTTGGCAACAACATGCACTTTGAGAGTGCAGACAGCCCAATTTTCATCAATTAATATATTCTGTAGACATACCCTCATCCGCTCTCTTTTCCTGAAAGCTGATCTGTCCAGTTTTGGAGTTGATGTCAGCAGGCCAGGGAAGCTAGGGTCGATATTCTTCTCTTGATCATTTTCGGTGGCATAAGGGACGGTGTGAGCCAAGACATCCAGGGGGGTTTAGCTCGCTCGTCTGCGGTAACAAACTGCCGCCATTGCTTGCCGTGCTACCGAGGTCCTTTGTCCCTGAATTGCTCACACACTCCGGCAGATTCAATGGGGGTCTGGCGGCAGATTTCTTTGACTTTATGGTTGGAAATGCATCTGCTTTGAGTGTCGCAGGATATCCACACATTCTTGCCATCTCTGTCGTAGCATAGCTTTCGTCGGTAAAGTGTGCGGAACAAACGTCCAATTTCTTGCCACTTTCGCATCTTTGGGCCACTGGTGCAACTTGAATCCGTCCCTGTTGGTGTTGTTACACCCTCCGACAACACACCGACGAGGCATGATGTCTCCAAGGTAGGGAAAACAGTCGAAAAAACGGAAAATAACAGAGCTGATTTGACTCGATGTTTGTAATGTGTTTGAGAAAATGGCGGATTGCTTCCCGATGTGACGTCACGTTGTGACATCATCGCTCCGAGAGCGAATAATAGAAAGGCGTTTAATTCGCCAAAATTCACCAATTTAAAGTTCGGAAATCGGTTAAAAAAATATATGGTCTTTTTTCTGCAACATCAAGGTATATATTGACGCTTACATAGGTCTGGAGATAATGTTCCCCTTTAAAAGATTGCAAAAATTTCTTGCGTCATTCCTTTGGCGTGTAAAAAGTAGGTCTGTTGTCCATATTGCCCACAAAACATACTTGCCAACCTTCCCGGATTTTCCGGGAGACTCCCGAAATTCAGCGCCTCTCCCGAAAACCTCCCGAAATTCAGGCGGACTCAGGTCCTCCACAATATAAAAAAAAGGACCTGCCCAATCACGTTATAACTATAGAATGATGGAGGGCGAGTTCTTGGTTTCTTATGTGGGTTTATTGTGAGGCAGTTTCATTAACGTCCTCCCAGCGTGGCAACAACACACAACAACAGCAGTCACTTCTTTGTATACCGTAAAGCAGTTCGTCTGCCGTAAACAGCAATGTTGTGACACTCTTAAACAGGACAATACTGCCATCTAGTGCATTTGATGAAAGCACTTTTGTGCGTGCCACACAGCAATGCATCATCAGAGACCGGGTGTTCAGCATGGTTCGAAAAATAGTGACAGAGAATAGAACAAGGATGGACAATTCAAGTAACCCTTAACTCAACAATGAGTAGATGAGTGTTATGTGTGTGTATATGTGTAAATAAATGAACACTGAAATTCAAGTATTTATTTTATATATATATATATATATATATATATATATATATATATATATATATATATATATATATATATGTATGTGTGGGAAAAAAAATCACAAGACTATTTCATCTCTACAGGCCTGTTTCATGAGGGGGGGTACCCTCAATCGTCAGGAGATTTTAATGGGAGCATTCGCATACCATGGTTTATATAGGGCACAGAGTGGGTGGGTACAGGCTGGCCTAGGGGCGTGGTGATTGGCTCATGTGTTACCTAGGAGGTGTTTCCGTCTATGGCGGCATGTTGTTACAATTTCGCTGCGCTTGTTGAGGGATGACAGGTCTGGACGGTAAATAATAAACAGTTTCTCTTTCAAGCATAGGTTGCATCTTTTATTACCACTATTGTAAGGTGTGCTGGATGCAAGAATTTGCCATGTTATTGAATATTCAACATTATTGTCTTTGAGGTCCCAAATGTGTTTGCTGAGTTCTGTGGTATTCCGCAGGTTTTGGTTCCTGAAAGAAGCCTTGTGGTTGTTCCATCTGGTTTTGAATTCACCCTCGGTTAATCCTACATATGTGTCGGATGTGTTAATGTCCTTGCGTATTACCTTAGATTGGTAGACAACTGATGTTTGTAAGCATCCCCCGTTGAAAACATCAGTTGTCTACCAATCCAAGGTAATACGCAAGGACATTAACACATCCGACACATATGTAGGATTAACCGAGGGTGAATTCAAAACCAGATGGAACAACCACAAGGCTTCTTTCAGGAACAAAAACCTGCGAAATACCACAGAACTCAGCAAACACATTTGGGACCTCAAAGACAATAATGTTGAATATTCAATAACATGGCAAATTCTTGCATCCAGCACACCTTACAATAGTGGTAATAAAAGATGCAACCTATGCTTGAAAGAGAAACTGTTTATTATTTACCGTCCAGACCTGTCATCCCTCAACAAGCGCAGCGAAATTGTAACAACATGCCGCCATAGACGGAAACACCTCCTAGGTAACACATGAACCAATCACCACGCCCCTAGGCCAGCCTGTACCCACCCACTCTGTGCCCTATATAAACCATGGTATGCGAATGCTCCCATTAAAATCTCCTGACGATTGAGGGTACCCCCCCTCATGAAACAGGCCTGTAGAGATGAAATAGTCTTGTGATTTTTTTTCCCACACATACATATATTGCGCTCTACTACGGTATTGAGCACTATTTTTTGGATAACCTTATTAAGACATATATATATATAAATTCTAGCTATATATATATATATAGCTAGAATTCACTGAACGTCAAGTATTTCTTATATATATATATATATGAAATACTTGACTTGGTGAATTCTAACTGTAAATATACTCCTCCCCTTTTAGCCACGCCCCCAACCACGCCCCCGTCCCACCCCGACCACGCCCACTCCTACCCCCCTTCCCCCACCTCCCGAAATCGGAGGTCTCAAGGTTGGCAAGTATGCCACAAAAGAATAACAAAAAACACCACAGTTACGAGTACACGATACCATAAACGTCGAGGGAAATGAGTGTCTCCATGGTGACAGCCTGCAGAGGAAAACATCCTCGTTTGAATATGGCGGTCTGCACCAATTTTGTACTTGTTATCACTTGTACACACAGTCTTAGTAGATCACATGCAATGTCACACACAAAGTACAGTACAATTTAGCACTTACTATTAGTCGATTAGACATTAGGTATGAAAAGTTGACAACCAGACTATTTTCTATCTTTTCCCAGGACTCCGACACTGCAGTTGTGCACACCAGTGACCCCTGTGGTGTTTCTGCGTGCCTGCAGGCAAAAAAAGCACAATCGGCGGAGATCTCCCCCGATGCCACCGCATCATCAGTGGCATTAGCAGCAGCCAGCTAGTGACGAGCTCGCCTTCCAAGAAGGGAGTGGTCGGCTGTACGCTGGAAGGCAAACGCGGGAAGACAATCCCCACAGACACACTCGGGAATCTTTTCAAAAGTCTTCTCGCAGGAGACGACTTATCGCTGCAAAGAGGGAAACATTTCTGTCTGTACGGCGTATTCCCTCGTTCAAACGCCTGCAGAAGTGGGCCGGTTTGGGTCTCAGGCACACCATTTCGAGACAGACTGGATTTCAATTATTGATTCTCCCCAGAGACAAATGGACCCGACCCACAGACCAAGGACGAGGAGGCAAGGACGCGCCCGCTGCACCTGCTCCGAGCGATAAGACTCCTCCTCAGATGAACCCAACTGGACTCCACGAACCCTTCTGGTTTGAAAACACAAAGCGTCTTCATCTGGCGCTGCACGAGTGCTGCCAGCACTGGGGAGCTGTGGTTCATTGAAGGGAAGCATGGATTGCAATATGTGCTTTATTACAAAGCCCAAAACCAGTGAAGTTGGCATGTTGTGTAATTCGTAAATAAAAAGAGAATACAATGATTTGCAAATCCTTTTCAACTTATATTTAATTGAATAGACTGCAAAGACAAGATATTTAATGTTCCAACTGAGAGACTTTTTTTACCACTGTGTTACCTGGCCTTTCCTTTTAACAACACTCAGTAAACGTTTGGGAACTGAGGAGACACATTTTTTAATCAATCAATCAATCAATCTTTATTTATATAGCCCTAAATCACAAGTGTCTCAAAGGGCTGCACAAGCCACAACGACATCCTCGGTACAAAGCCCACATACGGGCAAGGAAAAACTCACCCCAGTGGGACGTCGATGTGAATGACTATGAGAAACCTTGGAGAGGACCGCATATGTGGGTAACCCCCCCCTCTAGGGGAGACCGAAAGCAATGGATGTCGAGTGGGTCTGACATAATATTGTGAGAGTCCAGTCCATAGTGGATCCAACATAATAGTAAGAGTCCAGTCCATAGTGGGGCCAGCAGGACACCATCCCGAGCGGAGACGGGTCAGCAGCGTAGAGATGTTCCCAGCCGATGCACAGGCGAGCGGTCCACCCCGGGTCCCGACTCTGGACAGCCAGCACTTCATCCATGGCCACCGGACCTGCGCCCCCCCCCCCCTCAAGGAAAAGGGGAGCAGAGGAGAAAAGAAAAGAAACGGCAGATCAACTGGTCTAACAGGGGGGCTATTTAAAGGCTAGAGTATACAAATGAGTTTTAAGATGGGACTTAAATGCTTCTCAGGTGGAATTCTTTCCCATTCTTGCTTGATGTACAGCTTAAGTTGTTCAACAGTCCGGGGGTCTCCGTTGTGCTATTTTAGGCTTCATATTGTGCCACACATTTTCAATGGGAGACAAGTCTGGACTACAGGCAGGCCAGTCTAGTACCCAGACTTTTTTACTATGAAGCCACGCTGTCGTAACACGTGGCTTGGCATTGTCTTACTGGAATAAGCAGGGGCGTCCATGATAACGTTGCTTGGATGGCAACATATGTTCCCGGCCCTGGGAAGCTGTGGTTCTTAGAGTTCCATTACAAGCTTTGATAAATGTAAGGCAGGAAGCATGGCTGTTTGGCAGTTTTTTTTTAAATCCAGCATGGTGGTGGTAGTGTGCGTGAGTGCTAGCGGCCCTGGAAAGCTGTGGTTTGTGAAGTGGGAACATGAATTCCATTATGATCTTTGATAATAAGGCATGAAACATGGCTGTTTGGCAGGTTTTTTTTTTAATCAAGCATGGTGATGGTATCGTACATGAGTGCGACCGGCCCTAGGAAGCTGTGGTTTGTGGAGTGGAAACATGAATTCCATTACGATCTTTGATAATGTGAAGCAGGAAACATGGCTGTTTGGCAGGTTTTTAAATCCAGCATGGTGGTGGTAGCTCACACGAGTGCTACCGGCCCTGGGAAGATGTGGTTTGTTGAGTAGAAACATGAATTCCATTATGATCTTTGATAAATGTGAGGCAGGAAACATGCCTGTTTGACAGTTTTTTAAATCCAGCATGGTGATGGTAGCGCACACGAGTGCTACCGGCCCTGAGAAGTTGTGGTTCTTTGAGTAGAAACATGAATTCCATTATGATCTTTGATAAATGTGAGGCAGGAAACATGGCTGTTTGGCAGGTTTTGTTTTTTTCAAGCCAGCATGGTGGTGGTACCGTACATGAATGCTACCGGCCCTGGGAAGCTGTGGTTCATTGAGAGGATAAATTATTTCTATTACGATCTTTGATCATGCGAAGCAGGAAACATGGCTGTTTGGCAATTTTTTTAATCCAGCATGGTGGTGGTAGCGCACACGAGTGCTACCGGCCCTGGGAAGATGTGGTTCGTTGAGAGGAAAAATTATTTCTATTACGATCTTTGATCATGCAAAGCAGGAAACATGGTTGTTTGGCAGTTTTTGTAATCCATCATGGTGGTGTTAGCGCACACGAGTGCTACCGGCCCTGGGAAGCTGTGGTTCTTTGAGTAGAAACATGAATTCCATTATGATCTTTGATAAATGTGAGGCATGAAACATTGCTGTTTAGCAGGTTGTTGTTTTTTTAAATCAAGCATGGTGAAGGTATCGTACATGAGTGCTACCTGCCCTGGGAAGCTGTGGTTTGTGGAGTGGAAACATGAATTCCATTATGATCTTTGATAATAAGGCATGAAACATGGCTGTTTGGCAGTTTTTTTTTTTAATCAAGCATGGTGATGGTATCGTACATGAGTGCGACCGGCCCTAGGAAGCTGTGGTTTGTGGAGTGGAAACATGAATTCCATTACGATCTTTGATAATGTGAAGCAGGAAACATGGCTGTTTGGCAGGTTTTTAAATCCAGCATGGTGATGGTAGCTCACACGAGTGCTACCGGCCCTGGGAAGATGTGGTTTGTTGAGTAGAAACATGAATTCCATTATGATCTTTGATAAATGTGAGGCAGGAAACATGCCTGTTTGACAGTTTTTTAAATCCAGCATGGTGATGGTAGCGCACACGAGTGCTACCAGCCCTGAGAAGTTGTGGTTCGTTGAGTAGAAACATGAATTCCATTATGATCTTTGATAAATGTGAGGCAGGAAACATGGCTGTTTGGCAGGTTTTGTTTTTTTCAAGCCAGCATGGTGGTGGTACCGTACATGAATGCTACCGGCCCTGGGAAGCTGTGGTTCATTGAGAGGATAAATTATTTCTATTACGATCTTTGATCATGCGAAGCAGGAAACATGGCTGTTTGGCAATTTTTTTAATCCAGCATGGTGGTGGTAGCGCACACGAGTGCTACCGGCCCTGGGAAGATGTGGTTCGTTGAGAGGAAAAATTATTTCTATTACGATCTTTGATCATGCAAAGCAGGAAACATGGTTGTTTGGCAGTTTTTGCAATCCATCATGGTGGTGTTAGCGCACACGAGTGGGAAGCTGTGGTTCTTTGAGTAGAAACATGAATTCCATTATGATCTTTGATAAATGTGAGGCATGAAACATTGCTGTTTAGCAGGTTGTTGTTTTTTTAAATCAAGCATGGTGAAGGTATCGTACATGAGTGCTACCTGCCCTGGGAAGCTGTGGTTTGTGGAGTGGAAACATGAATTCCATTATGATCTTTGATAATGTGAAGCAGGAAACATGGCTGTTTGGCAGTTTTTTTTAAATCCAGCATGGTGGTGGTAGCGCACACGAGTGCTACCGGCCCTGGGAAGCTGTGGTTCTTTGAGTAGAAACATGAATTCCATTATGATCTTTGATAAATGTGAGGCATGAAACATTGCTGTTTAGCAGGTTGTTGTTTTTTTAAATCAAGCATGGTGAAGGTATCGTACATGAGTGCTACCTGCCCTGGGAAGCTGTGGTTTGTGGAGTGGAAACATGAATTCCATTATGATCTTTGATAATAAGGCATGAAACATGGCTGTTTGGCAGTTTTTTTTTTTAATCAAGCATGGTGATGGTATCGTACATGAGTGCGACCGGCCCTAGGAAGCTGTGGTTTGTGGAGTGGAAACATGAATTCCATTACGATCTTTGATAATGTGAAGCAGGAAACATGGCTGTTTGGCAGGTTTTTAAATCCAGCATGGTGATGGTAGCTCACACGAGTGCTACCGGCCCTGGGAAGATGTGGTTTGTTGAGTAGAAACATGAATTCCATTATGATCTTTGATAAATGTGAGGCAGGAAACATGCCTGTTTGACAGTTTTTTAAATCCAGCATGGTGATGGTAGCGCACACGAGTGCTACCGGCCCTGAGAAGTTGTGGTTCGTTGAGTAGAAACATGAATTCCATTATGATCTTTGATAAATGTGAGGCAGGAAACATGGCTGTTTGGCAGGTTTTGTTTTTTTCAAGCCAGCATGGTGGTGGTACCGTACATGAATGCTACCGGCCCTGGGAAGCTGTGGTTCATTGAGAGGATAAATTATTTCTATTACGATCTTTGATCATGCGAAGCAGGAAACATGGCTGTTTGGCAATTTTTTTAATCCAGCATGGTGGTGGTAGCGCACACGAGTGCTACCGGCCCTGGGAAGATGTGGTTCGTTGAGAGGAAAAATTATTTCTATTACGATCTTTGATCATGCGAAGCAGGAAACATGGTTGTTTGGCAGTTTTTGTAATCCATCATGGTGGTGTTAGCGCACACGAGTGCTACCGGCCCTGGGAAGCTGTGGTTCTTTGAGTAGAAACATGAATTCCATTATGATCTTTGATAAATGTGAGGCATGAAACATTGCTGTTTAGCAGGTTGTTGTTTTTTTTAAATCAAGCATGGTGAAGGTATCGTACATGAGTGCTACCTGCCCTGGGAAGCTGTGGTTTGTGGAGTGGAAACATGAATTCCATTATGATCTTTGATAATGTGAAGCAGGAAACATGGCTGTTTGGCAGTTTTTTAAATCCAGCATGGTGGTGGTAGCGCACACGAGTGCTACCGGCCCTGGGAAGCTGTGGTTTGTTGAGTAGAAACATGAATTCCATTACGATCTTTAAAACTGTGAAGCAGGAAACATGGCTGTTTGGCACGTTTTTTTTTTTTTTTAAATCAAGCATGGTGGTGGTACCGTACATGAATGCTACCGGCCCTGGGAAGCTATGGTTCGTTGAGTAGAAACATGAATCCCATTATGATCTTTGATAAATGTGAGGCATGAAACATGGCTGTTTGGCAGTTTAAAAAAAAAAATCAAGCATGGTGATGGTAGCGTACATGAGTGCTACCGGCCCTGGGAAGCTGTGGTTCGTTGAGAGGAAAAATGACTTCCAGCTCTCCTGTGATGCTAACAGTAAATGGACAGTAAATGCTAATTCCCTTTGTACAATATTGTCACCTGACAATATGAGATCAATTGCTTGTGGGTGTTGTTGACTAATAGGAGATATTTACAGTAAGTATGTGCAGCTATGATTGTACCAGCAATAGCAGAAAGGGAAGGGGTGGGGGGGGTGGGGGGGGGGGGGGGGTATGGGCGACACAGCTGAGCGAGCAGCCAGTTGAAATCAGAAGTGGAGGCAGCAGGAGATGAAAGAGGATGAGTTTGGGTTTGAATAGGAGATGAAGGGAGGGAGAAGAGAGGAAACGAAGGAGATGACTGAGGATGAGAAGGCAGGGAGGATGCAAGGAAGGTGGGGGTTGGAGGGGGGTGGGGGGGGCTCCGGGGTTCTCTCAGATGCAGGACGGGACCATCTGGACGAGAGCGTCGCCAGGTCTCTGACAGTAAACACCGGGCGTGATGCTCACGTGCGGCAAGAAAGACTCGAACAGACGCACCTTTCCTCGCAGAGCGTCCCGGCCAACCGGTGCGAGGTCAAATGTTTTGGGTGGAAGAGGAGGCACACCTCACTTCCTCTCACACCCCAATCTGCCCTCAGTACGCCATCTGGTGTCATCACAGCGGACGCACGTACAACATCCAAATGTTCACGTTCCCTGTTGTTCAAGATTGTTGGAATCAAATGAGGAATATTGAACACAACCCACAGCGCCTCCGTTCCTCCTGGGAGCGCCAAAACCAGCAGCATGGACCACTTCACTGGTCACTCGACACTCACGTCATAAAGCCATCAAAGCCTACTAAAATTATGCACAAAGCAAACTACAATCTGCTACCCAAGAATATACAAACCCCGTTTCCATATGAGTTGGGAAATTGTGTTAGATGTAAATATAAACGGAATACAATGATTTGCAAATCATTTTCAACCCATATTCAGTTGAATATGCTACAAAGACAACATATTTGATGTTCAAACCAGAGGTGTGGACTCGAGTCACATGACTTGGACTCGAGTCAGACTCGAGTCATGAATTTGATGACTTTAGACTCGACTTGACAAAATATAAAAAGACTTGCAACTCGACTTAGACTTTAACATCAATGACTTTTGACTTCACTTGGACTTGAGCCTTTTGAATTGACATGACTTGACATGACTTGCTACTTTCCCCAAAACCCAAAGATGAAAAAGTTATTCGGGAGCGCTCCGTATTTTTCATTGTGTACTTGTCTATCAGCGTTGCGTGTGTCAGCTGGTGTGGTCTCAGTACAACAGCCAATCAAATTAGATCTACTTTGTTTTCATCACACAGCATTCATCCAATCAAATTGCAGGACAACCAACGAAGAAGACATGTCCAAACCACACGTCAGTGAACAAAAAATGATACCTAAAATAATTTCGTTTGGGTATAAAAATGACGAGGTGGTCAACACAAAACGGTTTGCAGTATGCAACACATGTGGTTCCAAAATGACTGATGGAGAGGCAACAACTTCCAACTTCGTCCAGCATTTGAAGTTGCACAAAGAACGGTAAGTTTTGAATGTAAGATAACGTTTATTGGCTAAGTAACGTGACTTTTATTTGCTGTGTAGTTAAATCAGTGAGGCTGTAAACTCACTGCTAACGTTATAACGTTATTGCAAACACGGGAATCTGTTGCAGTTCACTACCTTATTCATACTTTTTGTTCAGTGATTTTTTTTTAGCAGTGTTACGTTAGTCAATATATCACACGTAACGTTAGACGGCGGTCAGCAGCACCACGTATTTTAGCCACCTAAAAAAAGACAAAAATAGTAAAATAAAGGTCAGTTAAAATGTATACTATATTATGAATATGTGTACCGTTTTAGCTAGCTTTCTGACATACTGTTGGTTGTTTACCTCAGTGGTCCCCAACCACCGGGCCGCGGCCCGGTACTGGTCCGTGGATCGATTGGTATCGGGCCGCACAAGAAATATATTTTTTTAATTTTCTTTTTTTAATTAAATCAACATAAAAAACACAAGATACACTTACAAGTAGTGCACCAACCCAAAATAACTCTCTCCCCCCTTTTGTTCTGGGCATTGAACATGAAGACTCTTCCTTCACTGTTCCGAGTGGCCATGAGAGTCTTGGCAGTGCCTGCCTCCAGTGCTCCAGTGGAGCGAGTTTTCAGCCATGGTGGCATCATACTACGCCCCCATCGTGCACAAATGACTGACAGACTCTTGGCTAATTTGGTCTTTTGCAGATGCAATGCAGCATAGGGCCCTGACATATAAAAAGTACAACTTTTTTGTTATGTTCACGTATATGTCATGTTTTTTCAATGTTAACACTTTTGTACAAATAAGTACATTTGCACTTTATTTTTCAATGTGTTTGTTCTGTAAAGGAATGAGTTAATGTTTAAAATGACTGGTTAATAGTGCTATTATAAAGTGCAATGTCAGCACAATTTTCTTTCCTGCAATTTAAAATGCACTTGTTTTAATAAATAAATACAGCGTTTGAAAAGCATACACAATCTGTGTTAATATATTAGTCTGTGGTTAAAAGGACTTGAAAGGACTCGAAACTCAAAATGCAGGACTTAGGACTTGACTTGAGACTTTCCAGTCTTGACTTTGGACTTGACTCGGGGCTTGCCTGTTTTGACTCGGGACTTGACTCGGACTTGAGGGCAAAGACTTGAGACTTACTTGTGACTTGCAAAACAATGACTTGGTCCCACCTCTGGTTCAAACTGATAAACATTTTTTTTTGTTGCAAATAATCATTAACTTTAGAATTTGATGCCAGCAACACGTGACAAAGAAGTTGGGAAAGGTGGCAATAAATACTGATAAAGTTGAGGAATGCTCATCAAACACTTATTTGGAACATCCCACAGGTGAACAGGCAAATTGGGAACAGGTGGGTGCCATGATTGGGTATAAAAGTAGATTCCATGAAATGCTCAGTCATTCACAAACAAGGATGGGGCGAGGGTCACAACTTTGTCAACAAATGCCTGAGCAAATTGTTGAACAGTTTAAGAAAAACCTTTCTCAACCAGCTATTGCAAGGAATTTAGGGATTTCACCATCTACGGTCCGTAATATCATCAAAGGGTTCAGAGAATCTAGAGAAATCACTGCACGCAAGCAGCTAAGCCCGTGACCGTCGATCCCTCGGGCTGTACTGCATCAACAAGCGACATCAGCGTGTAAAGGATATCACCACATGGGCTCAGGAACACTTCAGAAAGCCACTGTCAGTAACTACAGTTGGTCGCTGCTGGGCTGCAGCACGCAAACCGGGACCGACCGACACATCGATCCTGAGGTGAGTCGATATGGGGCCGGGGGACATGTCCACAGTCCACATGACTGCAGGACTTCCATCAGGGGTGTGCAAAGTCTTTCTAGTACCTAGTCCAACTCATGACATACCTTTATCTTCATTATGGGCAGAGCAACAATTTAAAAAAATGGCCCCCGGGGCCCACTTTGGACACGCCTGTAGTGCAGTAAAAACTTAAAAACAATTTACTCCCCCGATAACTTATGATATGCATAGAAATAAGTAAATTTGTAAAAATACCAGTCTTAAAGGGGAAGTGCACCTTTTTTTCGCCATCCACAACCCCTATGTAAGACATGTTTTATTTGTTTTAATGCATTCTAAATCGTAAATAAAGGCTAGCAAAAGTCAGCTAACGATGGCACTAAAACAGGGGTGTCAGTCATTTTCATTGAGGGTCACATCGACATCACTTTTTTTTAAATTTCTTATTAATTGGCATTATGCAGGGTAATAACCAGTGATTAATCATGATTAATCGAAATGCATTTGATTATTCTATTTTTTTTTTTGATGTGCAACTTGCTTCAAAAAATCATAAATAAAAGGTGACAAGCAGATATTTAACTTTTTTTTTTTAAATCTCACAACAATAGTTTCGCAATACAGTTTAATTTACATTATGCAGGGTAATAACCTGTGATTAATCATGATTAATCGAAATGCATTTGATTATTCGATTTTTTTTTTTGGATGTGCAACTTGCTTTAAAATCATAAATAAAAGGTGACGAGCAGATATTTAACTGTTTGTTTGTTTTTGATCTCACAACAATAGTTTTGCAATACAGTTTAATTGACATTATGCGGGGTAATAACCTGTGGTTGATTATGACTAATCATGATTAATCGAAATGCATTTGATTATTCAAATTTATTTTTTTTGATGTGCAACTTGCTTTAAAATCATAAATAAAAGGTGACGAGCAGATATGTAACTATTTTTTATTTATTTTTTAATCTCACAACAGTTTTGCAATACAGTTTAATTGACATTATGCAGGGTAATAACCTGTGATTAATCATGATTAATCGGAATGCATTTGATTATTCGATTTTAAAAATGTTTTTATGTGCAACTTGCTTTAAAATCATAAATAAAAGGTGACGAGCAGATATTTAACTGTTTGTTTTTGATCTCACAACAATAGTTTTGCAATACAGTTTAATTGACATTATGCGGGGTAATAACCTGTGGAGATGGACTGATACAAAGTGGAAAAGTGTTCTGTGGTCTGACGAGTCCACATTTCAAATTGTTTTTGGAAACTGTGGACGTCGTGTCTTCCGGACCAAAGAGAAAAAGAACCATCCGGATTGTTATAGGCGCAAAGTTGAAAAGCCAGCATCTATGATGGTATGGGGGTGTATTAGTGCCCAAGACATGGGTAACTTACACATCTGTGAAGGCGCCATTAATGCTGAAAGGTACATACAGGTTTTGGAGCAACATATGTTGCCATCCAAGCAACGATACCATGGACGCCCCTGCTTATTTCAGCAAGACAATGCCAAGCCACGTGTTACAGCAACGTGGCTTCATAGTAAAAGAGTGTGGGTACTAGACTGGCCTGCCTGTAGTCCAGACCTGTCTCCCATTGAAAATGTGTGGCGTATTATGAAGCCTAAAATACCACAAGGGAGACCCCCGGACTGTTGAACAACTTAAGCTGTACATCAAGCAAGAATGGGAAAGAATTCCACCTGAGAAGCTTCAAAAATGTGTCTCCTCAGTTCCCAAATGTTTACTGAGTGTTGTTAAAAGGAAAGGCCATGTAACACAGTGGTGAACATGCCCTTTCCCAACTACTTTGGCACGTGTTGCAGCCATGAAATTCTAAGTTAATTATTATTTGCAAAAAAAAAAAAAAAAAACTTTATGAGTTTGAACATCAAATATGTTGTCTTTGTAGTGCATTCAACTGAATATGGGTTGAAAAGGATTTGCAAATGTATATTTATATTTACATCTAACACAATTTCCCAACTCATATCGAAACTGGGTTTGTACAACAATTATTCTCAACAAAAGAGGAGAAATATAATCTTAGAGAAAAGGTCATTTAAATATTTGTACGCACGTACAACACCTGACACCCTCAGTAAATGTGGAATTAAATTATGGAGCAAAGAAATCGGACGATGTACTAACATGATCCACTTCAAGAAACTAATCAAACTTAAAGTGTTTACAAAGTACAAAGCACCATAATAAACATTCTGAATTTATTTCATCGATCCATTCATTTTCTAGATACCCTTATTTATCTCACCATATGAATTATAACTTATATCACTAATTATTATTTATTTATTTTTTAATGTTCTTACTTATGGAGTATATTGTGAATACATTGAGAACAGGAAGTGAACAAAGGTTTTAGCAACTGCTATGTAAAGGAAAAAGGGGTAGGATTAAATCAACTCTGCTTCTTCCTACTCCTTTTCGAACATGTTAAATGGAGAAACTGTGAAATTGTGATGTATCATGTTGTATACATGCATGTGCCTAATAAACACAAACTCAACTCAACTCAACTTTTATGCATTCACACACAGCGCCAACATTTGATACACCAGGATGAAATGACAGAAAAATATGATGGATCTATTTGTAGCAGCATCGGACAAAGTTATGTTTGGGTTTCACTTTTGCACATAATTGTGGTGCATTCAAGGACCCTTGATTAAGGTTTGAAACGGAGACATCACTCGTTTTTTTAAGACAGGGGAGATTTAATCTTCAGTAGATGCGCTGATGATGATATAAGCATGATAATTACAATAATTATGTATTATTATGATTATTATTGTCCACTGATTGTCATTCTGTAGATTCATCAGCTAATCTCTACTTGACATAGTATAATCCCATTGAGGTGAACAATGACAGCTTGTATGATTATGAAACCTCACTGCCGGCAACTTTACTATACATTTGTTGACACCATTTTCTAAATAAAAAAAAAAGAAGTAAAAAAACATGTAAATATTGTAGGAAACAATGGGTATTCTTAAAATGGAGTTTAACCGGATCTACTGTCCTTAATATTAATCTACTGTCCTTTTCGGTTATCAATTTTGGGAAGACTGGCATGTGCGTGGTGTAAACATGCGAAGGGGAACTGGTTTACAATCACAATCTAGATATGTTAATCCTCTCTTTAAAATGCGAAAAACGAAAAAAAAATGTTTTAAATGTGTTTTAAAAAGGTAGTTTCAACCAAACAATATATATATATATATGTATATATATATACATATATACGTATATATATATACATATATACGTACATATATATACATATATACATACAGTATGTATATACGTACACATATATATATATATATATATATATATATGTATATATATATATATATATATATATATATATATACATACGTACATATACATGTATATACGTACACATATATATATATATATATACAGTATATATATATATATATACATATATATGTACATATATATATATATATATATAAATACATATGTACATATGTACATACATATGTACGTATATATATATATATATATATATATATATATATATATATATATATATATATATATATATATATATACTCTACCCTCACTCGTGAACAAGACTCGGAGGTACTTGAACTCCTCCACTTGGGGCAAGATCACCTCACAATAAATATATATGTATATATATATATATATATATATATATATATATATATATATATATATATATATATATATATATATATATATATATATATATACATACATACATACATACATAAATACATACATACATACATACATACATACATACATATATATATATATATATATATATATATATATATATACATACATACATACATACATACATACATACATATATATATATATATATATATATATATATATATATATATATATATATATATATATATACATACATACATACATACATACATACATACATACATACAACCGTATTTTCCGCACTATAAGGCGCACCTAAAAACCACAAATTTTCTCAAAAGCTGACAGTGCGCCTTATAACCCGGTGCGCTTTATATATGGATAAATATTAAGATTCATTTTCATAAAGTTTCGGTCTCGCAACTTCGGTAAACAGCCGCCATCTTTTTTCCCCGTAGAAGAAGCGCGCGGTGCATGCTGGGATATGTGACATTTCATTTCCATTTGTGTGTTTATGTAAAGACCCCAAAATGGCTCCTATTAAGTGTGTTGTCTGTCTAATTATAAATAATGCAGACGAGGCGTGTTAACTGAGTTCTCAACGTTTACTCACAGCGTGCTCATAACCACATTCTAACTGCCAGCATACAACAACGCTTCTCAGGGCTACCGCGCATGCTCGTCACTATCGTTGCATGCTGGGTAGTGTAGTTGTTATATTTGCTAGCTCATAACATCACATTAAGAGACACGCTTACGCGCTTAATTCAATACTCGCCGTCATTCCGGGTGGATTGACAAAAGACCTCCAGCCGCTAGATATTGGTGTCAACAGGGCATTCGAAGCTAGACTGCTAACTGCGTGGGAACAGTGGATGACAGAAGGCGAACACACGTGACGTTCACCAAGACAGGGAGACAGGGAGACAGCGCCAGACGACATTTTGGATCCCACATTCGCCCAACTTTTCAATTCGGACAACGAAGGAGAAGAATTCGAGGGATTTATGAATGAAGAATAACTTCAGAAAGTGAGCGTTATGTTTATTTTGTGTGTTGTGACATTAACGTTCGAGCAACATTATGTTGCTATTGCTCTGCACTATTTTGAATTTTACTATGTTTGTGATTGCACATTTGCGTACATTTTGGGAGTGAACAGAGTTGTTAGAACGCTGGTTTTTAATATATTATTAAAGTTTGACTGACCTATCTGACTGTTTTTTTTGACATTCCTTTAGCGCAGTTAGATGCGGCTTACAACACCGGGCGGCTTATAGGTGGACAAAGTTTTGAAATATGCCGTTCATTGAAGGCGCGGCTTTTAACCCAGGGCGCCTTATGGTGCGGAAAATACGGTACATCAAATCAAATCAAATCAACTTTATTTATAGAGCACATTTAAAATTTACCACAGGGGTAGCCAAAGTGCTGTACAATGAGCAGGTTAAAAGATAAAACGAGTACCGAGCAAACACAACACAACACAAACAGAACACGATAGAAAATAAATAATTAAAATAGAATTAATAAAAACATAAAAACATAAAAACAGGATCACAGCAGGTGTATTATGGGGCGCCATTGCAGGATGGATATCACTCAGTGTTAAAAGCCATGGAATAAAAGTATGTTTTTAAGAGAGATTTAAAAACAGGAAGAGAGGAGGCTTGTCTAACACTCAGGGGTAGGTCGTTCCAGAGCTTGGGAGCAGCAACGGCGAAAGCTCTGTCACCTCTAAGCTTCAGCCTTGTGTCAGGGACCGTCAACAGCAGCTGATCGGCTGATCTTAAGGATCGGGTGGGGCAGTAAGGCTGAAGGAGGTCGGAGAGATAGGTTGGCGCGAGGTTGTTTAGACATTTAAAAACAAATAAAAGGAGTTTAAAATGTATTCGGTAACGCACAGGGAGCCAGTGAAGGGACGCTAAAATAGGGGTGATGTGCTCACGTCTGCGGGTCTGTGTTAGCAGACGAGCAGCAGAGTTCTGCACGAGCTGCAGGCGGGCGAGGGAGGCCTGGCTAATGCCAACATACAGGGCATTACAATAATCAAGACGAGTCGAGATAAAAGCGTGGATTAATTTCTCAAGATCATGTCTTGATAGAAGCGGTTTCACTTTCGCTATTTGGCGTAATTGATAAAAGCTTTTTTGAACGACGCTGCTGATTTGTTTTTCGAATTTAAAATCTGAGTCAAACTTTACCCCCAGGTTTGTGACAGAGTCGCTGAGATACGGGGTCAGAGTGCCGAGGTCAACGTTGGGGGAGGGAGAGCGACTTGGACCGAACAACATAACTTCTGTTTTATCTTCATTTAGGCTCAGGAAGTTAGCTGAAAGCCAGACTTTGATGTCGTGCAGGCAGTCAATAAGACGTTGAACCGTGTTATTTTGTGCCATGGGAAAATAAATCTGGCAATCATCGGCATAAAAATGAAATGCAATACTGTACTTCCTAAAAATAGAACCAAGGGGGAGAAGGTAAAGCGCAAATAAAATTGGGGCAAGGATTGAGCCCTGGGGGACCCCATGTGGTAAAGGAGCTGTGGACGACATAAAACTGTCTACTTTTACACAAAAACTCCTGTCGGTTAGGTACGACCGGAACCAGTTGAGGGCGGCGCCCTTAATGCCCACACAGTTCTCAAGACGAGTGATTAAGGTGGCGTGGTCGACGGTGTCGAACGCAGCAGACAGATCTAAAAGCACCAGGACAACATATTTACCAGAATCAGTGGACAGGAGGATATCGTTCAAAACTTTTAGAAGCGCTGACTCTGTGCTGTGGAGGGCTTTAAAACCGGACTGGAACAGCTCAGTGATACCATTATCCTCTAAGAAGGGCAACAACTGACTGTAGACAACCTTCTCTAATATTTTGGAAATGTATGGAAGATTAGAGATAGGTCTGAAGTTAGAGAGGAGAGAGGGGTCGAGGCTGGGTTTTTTAAGTAGAGGTCGTACCACTGCATGTTTAAACTCTACTGGAACTATTCCAGAAGAGAGGCTACTATTGATAATGTTAATATGTATATACAGTCAAGAAAATAAGTATTTGAACACCCTGCTTTTTTGCAAGTTCTCCCACTTCGAAATCATGGAAGGGTCTGAAATTTTCACGGTAGGTGCATGTCCACTGTATGAGAGATAACCTAAAAAGAAAAATTCAGAAATCACAATCTATGATTTTTTAACAATTTATTCGTGTGATACAGCTGAAAATAAGTATTTGAACACCTGTCTATCAGCTCAAAGACCTGTTAGTCCGCCTTTAAAAGTCCTCCTCCACTACACTGTATAATCCTGAATCAAATGCACCTGTGTGAGGTCGTTACCTGCATAAAGACACCTGTCCACCCCATACAATCAGTAAGACCCAAACATTCAGCATGGCTAAGACCAAAGAGCTGTCCAAAGACACCAGAGACAAAATTGTACAACTCCACAAGGATGGAAAGGGCTACAGAGAAATTGCCAAGCAGCTTGGTGAAAAAAGGTCCACTGTTGGAGCAATCATTAGAAAATGGAAGAAGCTAAACATGACGGTCAATCTCAATCGGAGTGGAGCCCCATGCAAGATATCACCTGGTGGGGTCTCAATGATGCTAAGAAAGGTGAGGAATCAGCCCAGGACTACACGGCAGGACTTGTTCAATGACCTGAAAAGAGCTGGGACCACTGTTTCCATGGTCACTGTTGGTAATACACTAAGACGTCATGCTTTGAAATCATGCATGGCACGGAAGGTTCCCCTGCTTGAACCAGCACATGTTAAGGCCTGTCTTAAATTTGACAATGACCATTTGGATGATCCAGAGGAGTCATGGGAGAAAGTTTTGTGGACGGATGAGACCAAAATTGACCTTTTTGGTCATAATTCCACTATGCGTGTTTGGAGAAAGAAGAATGATGCGTAGCATCCCAAGAACACCATCCCTACTGTGAAGCATGGGTGTGGTAGCATCATGCTTTGGGGGTGTTTTTCTGCTCATGGGACAGGACGGCTGTACTGTATTAAGGAGAGGATGACTGCAGCCATGTATTGTGAGATTTTGGCCAAAAACCTCCTTCCCACAGTCAGATCATTGAAGATGAGTCGTGGCTGGATCTTCCAACATGACAATGACCCAAAGCACACAGCCAGGAAAACCAAGAAGTGGCTTCGTAAGAACCATATCAAGGTTCTGGAGTGGCCTAGCCAGTCTCCAGACCTAAATCCAATTGAAAATCTTTGGAGGGAGCTGAAAGTCTGTGTTACTCAGCGGCAGCCCAGAAACCTGACTGATCTAGAGAAGATCTGTGTGGAGGAGTGGGCGAAAATCCCTCCTGCAGTCTGTGCAAACCTGGTGAAGAACTACAGGAAACGTTTGACCTCTGTAATTGCAAACAAAGGCTACTCTACCAAATATTAATGTTGGTGTTCAAATACTTATTTTCAGCTGTATCACACAAATAAATTGTTAAAAAATCATAGATTGTGATTTCCGGATTTTTCTTTTTAGGTTATCTCTCATACAGTGGACATGCACCTGCCATGAAAATTTCAGACCCCTCCATGATTTCTAAGTGGGAGAACTTGCAAAATAGCAGGGTGTTCAAATACTTATTTTCTTGACTGTATATATATGTATGACATACATACATATATATGGTCTCCCAGGCTAAAAGAAAGGTTTGGACACCCTCTGGTTCAGGGTGTGGTGGGGGCCTCTCAGGGGTCTAATTATAATAAATAAGTAATATTAAAAACCAAGGTGGGGCCACAAACAAAACCTTGAGGGCCACAACAATCCTAGAGTGCATGTTGTGTCATGTGTTTGTGTTGTTTCCTCTGGCCAACGTGGAGGTTGTTGTACTCCACTGTGCGGCATAAACAACATGTGCTTCCTGAGATTGCGTCCTCGGGGGGGGGCCGCCTTTTGTCTGCGTTAGTGCTTTTGAAATGCACGGCTGTGTTCACTCGCTTTTTTAAGATGCATAAACTTCCTCTCTCGCCTCGTCGTCTCCATGTTTGGACTCATGCATCAAAAGCCGAGATTGAAATCATCTTTCTCCTCACCTGCCGTGTTCCTCCGCCAAGTGTGCTCATTAACACAACAGATATTTACAGGCGAGAGGGCGGCCACCCAGGAGTTGGACGGGGGGGCTCCGCCTCCTCCCGCTCATCCGCGTCTCCCGCCGCCCATTCCCGCCAAACGTGGTCCCGGCGAGACACGCCCGCGCAAACATGCGCGTGCACCTGGAGGGCTCCTCCCACCGAAGCGCCAGGAAGGCCATCTTGGAAGCACTTTCAACAAACTTCCAAGACACGTTCTTTGCGCGTACCCGCCGGGTTAATTAGAATTGTTTTAAATAGCGGCCGCTACGCTTTTGAAACATTAATGGCCGCATGCATTACAAGTGAGGCATTAGCATAGCCGCGGGCCTTCACCTCTCCACCGCCCGCTCCACCGAAAGAGAAAAAGCGGACGCTTGACCTCTGCTGCCCCCTGTGTTGCAGCCGGAAAACAACAGGGGAATGTGGAATGAGGTGCAGCAGCCTGCTCCGGATCAGAGGAGACGGAGGGGAGCGAGCGAGCCGCCGGAATAACAATCAGACACGGAGGCCTGACAGTGCACACCACACAAAGATACTTTGTTTTTTATGTCGGGTATTTATGATATTTAAACGAGTTGACTCAGCAACGATGCAGGCTTTTAAACGCTGGACCACAGCAATTAAGAAAAGCTCAGTAAAAATGCGCTAATCTTCCCCAAGGATGAACAAAAATGTCGCAAAAATGTTTACCCAGAAAAACCGACGGCGCCGTGAATCTCGAATGACCATTTTTACAATCAATAGCATTTGGAGACGAGCGCAATTAGCGACGCAACACTAAATTATTCAATCTTATTGTACTCCGGCAACAGTGCGTCAACAGGAGAGGAATTGTGCCTTTTTTTTTTTTTATGGTGGTTCTCAGACTTCACCTCAGGAAAAAAAACTTGCCTCGCCAAGTACCGCCATAAGAACCGACATTAAAATACAGTAGCGTACTAGGCCTACGTATTCATTAAAAACAAACCACGGGTTTTACTTAACAAGTATATTTAATATTTTTAGCCACTGTCACATTGCACGGTTTGAACAGTAACACTGAGTTTGTTACGATCCGCTGCCCGGATCATAGTTTGTTTATGTTTGAGTCACATGTGTTTTCAGCACCTTGAGTTTCGTTTATTTCTGTTGCCATGACGGCAGATTGTTTACACCTGCCTCTGGTTAGTGTCCGGGACGCGCACCTGTTGCCCGGGCGCTAATCAGAGGGCTATTTAGTCTTTGCTCTGGCCTCACTCGGACTGGCTTCGTAGTTTGTTCCCATACAACTGTTAACGACTACCGTATTTTCCGCACTATAAGGCGCACCGGATTATTAGCCGCACCTTCTATGAATTACATATTTCATAATTTTGTCCACCAATAAGCCGCCCCGGACTAAAAGCCGCGCCTACGCTGCGCTAAAGTGAATGTCAAAAAAACGCTGCGCTAAAGTGAATGTCAAAAAAACAGTCAGATAGTTCAGTCAAACTTTAATAATATATTGAAAACCAGCGTTCTAACAACTCTGTCCCAAAATGTACGCAAATGTGCAATCACAAACATAGTAAAATTCAAAATGGTGTAGAACAATAGCAACATAATGTTGCTCGAACGTTAATGTCACAACACACAAAATAAACATAGCGCTCACCTTCTGAAGTTATTCTTCATTCGTAAATCCTTCGAATTCTTCGTCTTCGGTGTCCGAATTGAAAAGTTGGGCGAATACGGGATCCAAAATGGCCGGTTCCGTCTCGTCGAAGTCACCGGAGTCAGTGTCACTGTTGTCCAGCAGTTCTGTGAATCCTGCCTTCCGGAAAGCTCGGACCACAGTTGTGACCGAAACTATCTGCCCAGGCATTTACGATCCACTGGCAGATGTTGGCGTATGTCGACCGGCGCTATCTGCCCGTCTTAGTGAAGGTGTGTTCGCCTTCGGAGCTGTGTGAAAAAAGCCACCCGGCCTCTTCGCGTAAACTTCCCTTAACCACTCGCTCATCTTTTCTTCATCCATCCATCCCTTCGAGTTAGCTTTTATGATGACGCCGGCTGGAAAGGTCTCTTTTGGATGGGTGGAAGTTAGCATGGCAAGCTAGAACCACAGTGAAGGATGACTTCTCATTCCCTGTGGAGCGAATATTCACCGTACGTGCTCCCGTTCCACAGTGCGGTTCAGTTGCTGTGAAATACGGTAGTAATCCGTGTGCGGATGGAGAGATTGCGTCTTTTTATGAACCGGATCGTTTTGTAGGAGCCATTTTGTGGTCTTTACAGATGTAAACAGGAAATGAAACGTACGGTGATATCCGCGCGTTTTTTCTTCTTCTTCCGGGGGCGGGTGAAGCGCTTCCTGTTCTATGGGGGCGGGTGAAGCGCTTCCTGTTCTATGGGGGCGAGTGCTTTCCTTGGCGGTTGCTTGCGTAGAAGAAGAAGCGCTTCCTGTTCTACCGGGAAAAAAGATGGCGGCTGTTTACCGAAGTTGCGAGACCGAAACTTTATGAAAATGAATCGTAATAAAGCGCACCGGGTTATTAGGCGCACTGTCAGCTTTTGAGAAAAATTGTGGTTTTTAGGTGCGCCTTATAGTGCGGAAAATACGGTACTTAGATTTCATGCTATGCTATTTTTTCCTGCTAGCTCCCACGCTAGTCCTTTTGTTTTGCCTTTTGTGCTACGTGCATGTCTTTTGTTTATTCATCATATCATTTATATTTAAAATAAATCATTTTCCTACCTGCAAGCTGTGTCCGAAGCCGTCTGCATCCTTGGGAGAACCACACCCGCATCACTATGCGACCACGTCGTTTCAGAGTTGGAATATTGGAAAATAAAACACTGTACTTTCATGAAGTCATCAATCAAGTGTCTCAAAGGGCTGCACAAGCCACAACGACAACCTCGGTTCAGATCCCACATCAGGGCAAGGAAAAACTCAACCCAATGGGATACAATGAGACTCACTTTGTTAGCGTATCCGAGCAAATATTCACTTCAATTCACTCTGTATCGTTTTGAACTCGAATGACTTCCGACTATTCTGATTAAGCGCACGCATGCAGTATGCAGCCGCCTCTTAAAACTTGGGTTCACTTAAAAGTAGAGATGTCCGATAATGGCTTTGAATAAATGCTTTAAAATGTAATATCGGTTTAATTATCGATATCGGTTTCAAAAAGTAAAATTTATGACATTTTAAAACGCCGCTGTACGGAGTGGTACATGGACGTAGGGGAGAAGTACAGAGCAGTTGCGTCTCCCAGTCATACTTGCCAACCCTCCCGATTTTCCCGGGAGACTCATGAATTTCAGTGCCCCTCCCGAAAATCTCCCGGGGCAACCATTCTCCCGAATTTCTCCCGATTTCCACCCAGACAACAATATAGGGGGCGTGCCTAAAAGGCACTGCCTTTGCGTGCCGGCCCAATCACATAATATCTACGGCTTTTCACACACACAAGTGAATGCACGCATACTTGGTCAACAGCCATACAGGTCACACTGAGGGTGGCCGTATAAACAACTTTAACACTGTTACAAATATGCGCCACACTGTGAACCCACACCAAACAAGAATGACAAACGCATTTCGGGAGAACACCCGCACCGTAACGCAACATAAACACAACAGAACAAATACCCAGAACCCCTTGCAGCACTAACTCCCCCCCCCCCCCCCCGTCCCCCACCTCCTCAACACTGCCCACCTCAACCTCCTCATGCATGTCCCAAATTCCAAGCTGCTGTTTTGAGGCATGTTAAAAAAAAAAATGCACTTTGTGACTTCAATAATAAATATGGCAGTGCCATGTGTGCATTTTTTTCCATAACTTGAGTTGATTTATTTTGGAAAACCTTGTTACATTGTTTAATGCATCCAGCGGGGCATCACAACAAAATTAGGCATAATAATGTGTTAATTCCACAACTGTATATATCGGTATCGGTTGATATCGGAATCGGTAATTAAGAGTTGGGCAATATCGGAATATCGGATATCGGCAAAAAAGCCATTATCGGACATTTATAGTCCAAATGATGCAGGATTTGTTTCTTTTGTCATGGGTTTGTGGTACGTAAAAAATGTATCAATGAACAAATGCAGCGTGGTGACAACACTAATAGTCAGCATGAGTAAAGACGGCTGACGGACACTTTTTGTAACGACACTTGTGTCCTTGTGTCAACTATCTGTTCATTTTATGAATCATGCCCAAAGGAAAAAACATGACACAGCATTTTTTTTTTAAACAATATTTCTGCTACGTCAGTCAAAGTGAATGATGGAGGCCACAATAATTCAAGATTCAGGATGATTCAAGATGATTTATTGTCAATTCTTAACATGCACAAGACACATAAGAACTGAAAAGTATATTTTCGGCACAGTCCCACTAAGAGCAGACATACGTTACAGGTAGACAAGACAAGACCGCCGACGGAGCAGCCATTTTTACGATGTATAATGATGTCGTTAAAGGGGTATAATGCTCATTTTAGGGTCTATTTCATTGATATTGGATCGGGGTAATACAACTTTTTCACTTGCGTATTGTCCGATGCCGATATTAATCAGATACGATATCACCAAGAATTATACATAATTGTCTCATTTTGTAGTGTGGAATGTAAGAATGAACAAATGCAGCGTGGTGACAACACTAATAGTCAGCATGAGTAAAGACGGCTGACGGACACTTTTTGTAACGACACTTGTGTCCTTGTGTCAACTATCTGTTCATTTTATGAATCATGCCCAAAGGGAAAAAACATGACACGGCATTTTTTTTTAAACAATATTTCTGCTACGTCAGTCAAAGTGAATGATGGAGGCCACAATAATTCAAGATTCAGGATGATTCAAGATGATTTATTGTCAATTCTTAACATGCACAAGACACATAAGAACTGAAAAGTATATTTTCGGCACAGTCCCACTAAGAGCAGACATACGTTACAGGTAGACAAGACAAGAACGCCGACGGAGCAGCCATTTTTACGATGTATAATGATGTCGTTAAAGGGGTATAATGCTCATTTTAGGGTCTATTTCATTGATATTGGATCGGGGTAATACAACTTTTTCACTTGCGTATTTTGTCCGATACCGATATTAATCAGATACGATATCACCAAGAATTATACATAATTGTCTCATTTTGTAGTGTGGAATGTAAGAATGAACAAATGCAGCGTGGTGACAACACTAATAGTCAGCATGAGTAAAGACGGCTGACGGACACTTTTTGTAACGACACTTGTGTCCTTGTGTCAACTATCTGTTCATTTTATGAATCATGCCCAAAGGAAAAAACATGACACAGCATTTTTTTTTTAAACAATATTTCTGCTACGTCAGTCAAAGTGAATGATGGAGGCCACAATAATTCAAGATTCAAGATGATTCAAGATGATTTATTGTCAATTCTTAACATGCACAAGACACATAAGAACTGAAAAGTATATTTTCGGCACAGTCCCACTAAGAGCAGACATACGTTACAGGTAGACAAGACAAGACCGCCGACGGAGCAGCCATTTTTACGATGTATAATGATGTCGTTAAAGGGGTATAATGCTCATTTTAGGGTCTATTTCATTGATATTGGATCGGGGTAATACAACTTTTTCACTTGCGTATTGTCCGATACCGATATTAATCAGATACGATATCACCAAGAATTATACATAATTGTCTCATTTTGTAGTGTGGAATGTAAGAATGACGGAGCAGCCATTTTTACGATGTATAATGATGTCGTTAAAGGGGTATAATGCTCATTTTAGGGTCTATTTCATTGATATTGGATCGGGGTAATACAACTTTTTCACTTGCGTATTGTCCGATACCGATATTAATCAGATACGATATCACCAAGAATTATACATAATTGTCTCATTTTGTAGTGTGGAATGTAAGAATGAACAAATGCAGCGTGGTGACAACACTAATAGTCAGCATGAGTAAAGACGGCTGACGGACACTTTTTGTAACGACACTTGTGTCCTTGTGTCAACTATCTGTTCATTTTATGAATCATGCCCAAAGGGAAAAACATGACACAGCATTTTTTTTTTAAACAATATTTCTGCTACGTCAGTCAAAGTGAATGATGGAGGCCACAATAATTCAAGATTCAGGATGATTCAAGATGATTTATTGTCAATTCTTAACATGCACAAGACACATAAGAACTGAAAAGTATATTTTCGGCACAGTCCCACTAAGAGCAGACATACGTTACAGGTAGACAAGACAAGACCGCCGACGGAGCAGCCATTTTTACGATGTATAATGATGTCGTTAAAGGGGTATAATGCTCATTTTAGGGTCTATTTCATTGATATTGGATCGGGGTAATACAACTTTTTCACTTGCGTATTGTCCGATACCGATATTAATCAGATACGATATCACCAAGAATTATACAGTCAGCATGAGTAAAGACGGCTGACGGACACTTTTTGTAACGACACCTGTGTCCTGGAAGTTTGTTATGAGTCACACTGGTGGAAACAGAAAGTGGTGTCTGCAGGGATCAGTTAGCACTTCACACACATAAAAAAAAGAAGAAAAAAATCTCTCTCTTTGCTACATTAAGACGAGTAATCAACATGAAGCACAGCTCTCTGGCCGGCGAGTGAGAAAAGGCGGGGATGAAAGCGGCCCAATTATCAAGTGTTTATGTGCTGCCAATTATCTGTGACAGTGGCACTGAGGGTTGTGTTGTGTGAAGACACCGAGGAAGGCGCTGAAGTTGCTGTCTTTCTAGCGCCATCTATCTACCATTGTGACATCAGTGGGGGGAGGGGGCAAAATAAGCAACTTGTCATAAAAAAAGAAGAGGAGATACACCTAAAAAAAAGTTGTCTTTGCAGGACTTGGAGCCTTCCCTGTCCTCGTTTAATTAGACGAACAAAAAAGTGGATTTGCTCCGTCAAGCTGCACTCTATTATCAATCAATCAATCAATCTTTATTTATATAGCCCTAAATCACAAGTGTCTCAAAGGGCTGCACAAGCCACAACGACATCCTCGGTACAAAGCCCACATACGGGCAAGGAAAAACTCACCCCAGTGGGACGTCGATGTGAATGACTATGAGAAACCTTGGAGAGGACCGCATATGTGGGTAACCCCCCCCCCCTCTAGGGGAGACCGAAAGCAATGGATGTCGAGTGGGTCTGACATAATATTGTGAGAGTCCAGTCCATAGTGGATCCAACATAATAGTAAGAGTCCAGTCCATAGTGGGGCCAGCAGGACACCATCCCGAGCGGAGACGGGTCAGCAGCGCAGAGATGTTCCCAGCCGATGCACAGGCGAGCGGTCCACCCCGGGTCACGACTCTGGACAGCCAGCACTTCATCCATGGCCACCGGACCTGTGCCCCCCCCCCCTCAAGGAAAAGGGGAGCAGAGGAGAAAAGAAAAGAAACGGCAGATCAACTGGTCTAACAGGGGGGCTATTTAAAGGCTAGAGTATACAAATGAGTTTTAAGATGGGACTTAAATGCTTCTACTGAGGTAGCATCTCTAATTGTTACCGGGAGGGCATTCCATAGTACTGGAGCCCGAATAGAAAACGCTCTATAGCCCGCAGACTTTTTTTGGGCTCTGAGAATTCATTAATAAAGTCCGAGTAGGGCCCTCGGGGGCGGTAGATAACAGCCATATCGAGAGGCAGCGGTGCGACAGACCTCATAGTAAGCACCTCAAACGATTTGTATTTATTATTTAGGTTAGGGGTAAGGTTAAAGTTTTCATTGTATATTAGTGCGACCCCCCCACCCCTTTTAAGGGGACGGGCAATATGCGCATTCGTATAGTTAGGAGGAGATGCCTCATTTAGCGCAAAAAATTCGTCTGGTTTGAGCCAGGTTTCGCTAAGACCAATGATGTTAAGATTGTTGTCTCTAATGACCTCATTAACTAATAACGTTTTGGGAGACAATGATCTTATGTTTAAAAAGCCCATATTATAAGTATTGGGCTGTTTTGACGAGTTTTTGTTTAAATTATCCGTAGTAGAAATATTAATAATGTTGCGTTTATTATACGTAGTGCACTTTAAATAGTTTCGACCATATCTAGGAATTGATACGACGGGAATTTTCAGATTGTTTGCTTGATGCAGCGATCGACTGAACGCATCATGATTTGCCACCTCGGTAGAATTAGAGCAGAATACTATTAGCACCAAGGCTCCAGCGCCTCCCCGCCACCTCCATAGGGACAAGTGGTAGAAAATCGCTGGATGGACTATTAGCCCCATGTCAGGTGGATGACATTAAAGAAAGAGGGCCAAAGTGTGGCCTATGCAGGTTATTTGCAACACGTATTTTATCATAAAAATACGATGTATAAGGAAATTGCGGAGGGAGGTGTGGCTGGCGCTCCTGCAGGAGCAAAGGTCACCGCCTCTGTCTATGGTGCTGAGGACAAGCACCATCGGATGGGGGCGGGGCATGTGCTGACGGCGAGACACAGCTGACAGGTGATTAGATTTCCCAGGTGGTACGTGTTAATCTAATCATCTGTTGTCTTTAACAGTGAGCGGCCGAGAGCAGAAGGGGAAGAGAGGATACGGACGTGACTGAAAAGTCACGTTCTGGGGGAGAAAGACTTTTGATAAAACCTATGTACATTAAAACCTTTGTTAAAAAACTGCACGCATGGCTCTTGTGCCGTGTCTACAGTGGAACTTCTAGGAAGCAACTTCCACAGAAACGTTTAAAAAAAAAAAAAAAAAAGAGGAAAAACAAGGCATAATGTAACATGAAAAAGTGTATACTGCTACTCTTCATGATAACGCACTACCTTACTTTTATATCAAAGAATCCACACTTTCGTGATTCAGTCTCTGCCCTTTTTTTATTAGGTATGAGGGCAAAATAATCCAGCCTTGGGCCGAAGAAAGTTGCGAGTGATAGCACTTTAATAAAGGAGAGACACATTATCGTACTCAAGAAACTACGAACATGGCGTGGCCTCCCATCTTCCCTCTCCCCTCATCGCCGTCTTCGCCAGCAAGGAGTGTTCAATAAAGATACAAGTGATGTTAAATGTTCATTGATGCAGTTCGTTCGTCATGTACATGTATTTGACTTGGTTTTCTGCATGTAAAACTCACAAGTAATTTTTGTTCATATTTTCGGTTGTCATTAATTGAATTTACAGCACAGTTGCCCTTGCCACCTTACACTTTGAATATTGCTTATTTTATGATTATTCTAATGTCTGCTGGCGATTTCATTTTGTTTGTTGTAATAGATATATTTTCGATTTGAAAAAAACTTTTGTTATTGTGTCTGCATCATTTGAAATAATTTACAAAAGATAAACTTGGTAGGCTAAAAGGTTACCAACCAGCAGGCACAAGACATTAAAACAACGTTTAGGAACTTGTTCAATTAGATTCTGATGTTAAGCAACTCAAACTTTACGTTGAAACAACATGCTTTTTGACAACGTTTAATCAATGTTGGGTCCTGATGTTGATTTGACCATTGAACTTAGTGGCCTAGTGGTTAGAGTGTCCGCCCTGAGATCGGTAGGTTGTGAGTTCAAACCCCGGCCGAGTCATACCAAAGACTACAAAAATGGGACCCATTACCTCCCTGCTTGGCACTCAGCATCAAGGGTTGGAATTGGGGGTTAAATCACCAAAAATGATTCCCGGGCGCGGCACCGCTGCTGCCCACTGCTCCCCTCACCTCCCAGGGGGTGAACAAGGGGATGGGTCAAATGCAGAGGACACATTTCACCACACCTAGTGTGTGTGTGACATACTACAATTATAACGTGATTTGGGCAGGCACGCTGTTTATATTGTGGGAAAGCGGACGTGAATACAGGCTGTCCTCACTCAGATCCGCATGGAGCTGGAGGGGGCGTGGCCTCCAGCTCCGCCTGAATTCCGGGAGATTTTCGGGAGAAAATTTGTCCCGGGAGGTTTTTGGGAGAGGCGCTGAATTTCAGGAGTCTCCCGGAAAATCCGGGAAGGTTGGCAAGTATGGTGTGTGACAATCATTAAGGAAGAAAGAAATTTGGTCATTTCCCAACCAATATTCGACAACACAAATACAACGTTGAAACAACATCTTTTTTGACGACGTTTAATCAATGTTGGGTTCTGAGGTTGATTTGACCATTGAATTTTGGTCATTTTTCCAACCAATATTCTACAATACAAATACAACGTTGAAATAACATGCTTTTTGACAACGTTTATTCAATGTCAGGTTGTGACGCTGATTTGACCATTGAAATTTGGTCATTTCCCAACCAATATTCTACAACACAAATACAACGTTGAAACAACATCTTTTTTGATGATGTTTAATCAATGTTGGGTTCTGATGTTGATTTGACCATTGAAATGTGGTCATTTCCCAACCAATATTCTGCAACATAAAATATAGCGTTAAACAAAATATTTTTTTGACGACGTTTAATCAATGTTGGGTTCTGATGTTGATTTGACCATTGAATTTTGGTCATTTCCCAACCAATATTCTACAACACAAATACAACGTTGAAGCAACATATTTTTTGACAACGTTTAATCAATGTTGGGTAATGATGTTGATTTGACCATCGAAATTTGGTCATTTCCCAACCAATTTTCTACAACACAAATACAACGTTGAAACAACATGCTTTTTGACAACGTTTAATCAATGTTGGGTTCTGAGGTTGGTTTGACCATTGAATTTTGGTCATTTCTTAACCAATATTCTACAACACAAATACAACGTTGAAACAACATATTTTTTGACAACGTTTAATCAATGTTGGGTAATGATGTTGATTTGACCATTGAAATTTGGTCATTTCCCAACCAAAATTCTACAACACAAATACAACGTTGAAACAACATGCTTTTTGACGACGTTTAATCAATGTTGGGTTCTGAGGTTGATTTGACCATTGAATTTTGGTCATTTTTCCAACCAATATTCTACAATACAAATACAACGTTGAAACAACATGCTTTTTGACAACGTTTATTCAATGTCAGGTTGTGACGCTGATTTGACCATTGAAATTTGGTCATTTCCCAACCAATATTCTACAACACAAATACAACGTTGAAACAACATCTTATTTGATGATGTTTAATCAATGTTGGGTTCTGATGTTGATTTGACCATTGAATTTTGGTCATTTCCCAACCAATATTCTACAACACAAATACAACGTTGAAACAACATATTTTTTGACAACGTTTAATCAATGTTGGGTAATGATGTTGATTTGACCATTGACATTTGGTCATTTCCCAACAATATTCTACAACACAAATACAACGTTGAAACAACATGCTTTTTGACAACGTTTAATCAATGTTGGGTTCTGAGGTTGGTTTGACCATTGAATTTTGGTCATTTCTTAACCAATATTCTACAACACAAATACAACGTTGAAACAACATATTTTTTGACAACGTTTAATCAATGTTGGGTAATGATGTTGATTTGACCATTGAAATTTGGTCATTTCCCAACAATATTCTACAACACAAATACAACGTTGAAACAACATGCTTTTTGACAACTTTTAATCAATGTTGGGTTCTGAGATTGGTTTGACCATTGAATTTTGGTCATTTCTTAACCAATATTCTACAACACAAATACAACGTTGAAACAACATATTTTTTGACAACGTTTAATCAATGTTGGGTAATGATGTTGATTTGACCATTGAAATTTGGTCATTTCCCAACCAATATTCTACAACACAAATACAACGTTGAAACAACATGCTTTTTGACAACGTTTAATCAATGTTGGGTAATGATGTTGATTTGACCATTGAAATTTGGTCATTTCCCAACCAATATTCTACAACACAAATACAACGTTGAAACAACATGCTTTTTGACAACGTTTAATCAATGTTGGGTTCTGACGTTGATTTGACCATTGAATTTTGGTCATTTTTCCAACCAATATTCTACAATACAAATACAACGTTGAAACAACATGCTTTTTGACAACGTTTAATCAATGTTGGGTAATGATGTTGATTTGACAATTGAAATTTGGTCATTTCCCAACCAATATTCTACAACACAAATACAACGTTGAAACAACATGCTTTTTGACAACATTTAATCAATGTTGGGTTCTGAGGTTGATTTGACCATTGAAATTTAGTAATTTCCCAACCAATATTCTGCAACACAAATACAACATTGAAACAACATGCTTTTTGACTACATTTAATCAATGTTGGGTTCTGATGTTGATTTGAGCATTGAATGTTGGTCATACCCAAACTAATATTGTACAACACAAATACATTGTTGAAACAACATGCTTTTTGACGACGTTTAATCAATGTTGGGTTCTGAGGTTGATTTGACCATTGAATTTTGGTCATTTCCCAACCAACATTCTACAACACATATACAACATTGAAACAACATGCTTTTTAAATACATTTAATCAATGTTGGGTTCAGATGTTGATTTGACCATTGAATTTTGGTCATTTCCCAACCAACATTCTACAACACAAATACAACGATGAAACAACATGCTTTTTGACAACGTTTAATCAATGTTGGGTTGTGACGTTGGTTTAACCATTGAATTTTGGTCATTTCCCAACCAATATTCTACAACACAAATACATCGTTGAAACAACTTTTTTGGCGACGTTTAATCAATGTTGGGTTCTGAGGTTGATTTGACCATTGAATTTTGGTCATTTCCCAACCAATATTCTACAACACAAATACAACGTTGAAACAACATGCTTTTTGACAATGTTTATTCTATGTTGGGTTCTGAGGTTGATTTAACCATTGAATTTTGGTCATACCCCAACCAATATTCTACAACACAAGTACATTGTCAAAACAACATGCTTTTTGACAACGTTTAATCAATGTTGGGTTCTGAGGTTGATTTGACCATTGAATTTTGGTCATTTCCCAACCAATATTCTACAACACAAATACAACGTTGAAACAACATGCTTTTTGACAATGTTTATTCTACGTTGGGTTCTGAGGTTGATTTAACCATTGAATGTTGGTCATACCCCAACCAATATTCTACAACACAAATAAATTGTTGAAACAGCATGCTTTTTGACGTTTCCTGTGATGAGGTGGCGACTTGTCCAGGGTGTACCCCGCCTTTCGCCCGATTGTAGCTGAGATAGGCTCCAGCGCCCCCCGCGACCCCAAAGGGAATAAGCGGTAGAAAATGGATGGATGGATGGGTTATGAGGTAGATTTGACCGTTGAAATTTGGTCATTTCCCAACCAACAACGTGGATCCAACGTTAGACCTCAACGTTGTCTCAATTTACAAATACAACTATTTTGCAACAAAGTCAGTTTTAAAGGACATGTATGTATAATCAACATTGTATCGATGTCTTGTGCCTGCCGGATAGGATCTATTGCAGCTACACAGCAGCTAAGCAAACAATAGCACACACGCTAGACATATCTAATAATCATTTAACAATATCGCAGTGTAAAACAGCACCTTTGCCAATTTAAACAAGTATCAAATAATCATATTACTTACACATACAAAGTCTCAGAGGAAGACGTGAATTAGAAGGTATCCAGTAACAAACGTGTCCGCATCATCATTTACTGCATCATTAGCTTATCTCACTGAATTATTGTGGCCACTTGGCGTCACCAATAAACAATTACCATTCCACTTTAACTTAAAGACAGCGTAAGTAGTTAATAATAAATATCTCAGTGTTTTTCATACCTATAGGTGTTCTCTGCTTGACTTATTTCACTTGATCAAACATTTTCTAACATTCCACACTACAAAATAATAAAAGTATGTATGATCCGTGCTGATCTTGTATGGGGTCGGTATCGTTACCGACCAATACTCAAGGATCCAATATTGGTATTGTATCGGAAGTGGAAAAGTTGGATATATCCAACTGCAAGTGTTCCCTTTTCTTTTGTGTCAAAATGGAGTGTGCTTCCATTGCAATGAATAAATGTTGTCCTTCCATTGCGTTGGCAGAAGTCATTAGGATCCTCACAAAGACGATGTCCCATAGTGACAATCGTGATAATTGGATCGAGCGGATAGAAATTCCCTGAAAACACAGCAAACAGCAAGTGTCTGTTACTTCAAATTCCCTGTCATAACCTTTAGAAAGTAACCTCAATCAATTAGTGCATCAACTCTTCAGTTGAAATGATGATGAGTGTGTTTTAATTACACTTTTGAGCTCAACTATCTGTTCATTTTATGAATCATGCCCAAAGGAAAAACATGACACAGCATTTTTTTAAACAATATTTCTACTATGTCAGTCAAAGTGAATGATGGAGGCCACAATATTTCAAGATTCAAGATCCAAGATGATTAATTGTCAATTCTTAACATGCACAAGACACATAAGAACTGAAAAGTATATTTTCGGCACAGTCCCACTAAGAGCAGACATACGTTACAGGGAGACAAGACAAGACCGCCGACGGAGCAGCCATTTTTTACGATGTATAATGATGTCATTAAAGGGGTATAATGCTCATTTTAGGGTCTATTTCATTGATATTGGATCGGGGTAATACAACTTTTTCACTTGCGTATTGTCCGATACCGATATTAATCAGGTACGATATCACCAAGAATTAAACATAATTGTCTCATTTTTTAGTGTGGAATGCAAGAAAAAGGTTTGAAGTGAAATGAGTCAAACAATGGTAGGTATCAAAAATACCAACCTAGTTATTATTAACCGTTTGTAATGGACTTACACTGTCTTTAAGTTGAAGTGGATTGTTTTTTTGTTGTTTTTTTGGCGACACCTCGCCGTCACAATAATTCATAAGCTCATGATGCCGTTCGATGAATGATGCGGACACATTTGTTACTGGATACTTTGTATGTGTAAGTAATATGCAACTATAATTGATACGTGTTTATATTGACAAATGGGCTGTTTTACACTGCAATATTGTTCACTGATTATTAGGTATGTCTAGATTGTGTGCTACTGTGTGCTTAGCTGTTGTGTAGCTGCTAGCTCGACTTCTGCTACAACCGCCATCTTGCGTTGGGCGTCAGTCAAAGTAATTGATGGAGGCCACAATAATGATGTCGTTAAAAAGGTCTTATGCTCATTTTAAGGGTCTTTTTTCATTGTTATTGGATCGGGGTAATACAACTTTTTTTTACTTTTAATACGATACCGCTGTTGGAGCCTTGCGTATTGGTCGATACCGATATTGATCAGATACGATATCAGCAAGAATCGTACATAATTTTGTAGTGTGGAATGTTAGAAAAAGGTTTGATCAAATGAAATGAGTCAAACAGAAAACAATGATAGGTATCAAAAATACTAACTTATTTATTATTAACCGTCTGTAATGGACTTACACTGTCTTCAAGTTGAAGTGGAGTGTTTTTTTTTATTTTTTGGGCGGTCACAATAATTAATTAAGATAAGCTCATGATGCAGTTGGATGAATGATGCGGACACATTTGTTACTGGATACTTTGTATGTGTAAGTGATATTCAACTATAATTGATACTTGTTTATATGGACAAATGTGCTGTTTTACACTGCAATATTGTTCAATGATTATTAGGTATGTCTAGCTTTTGTGCTACTGTGTGCTCAGCTGTTGTGTAGCTGCTAGCTCCTAGTAGCCTGCAGCCTACCAGGTTTACCTTTTGTAAATAATTTCAAATGATCCAGACACGATTAAAAAACATTTATTTTTCGCTTCTTTCTTATCAGAGTAATTATGTTAGTAATTCAATTACTTTTTTGGTAAAGTAACTGTCAGATTAATTTTATGTATGTTATCACAAAAGTTTCCGTTTCTGGAAACTTCCGGCGAGCAGACAGAGGCTGTCTTTGTTGTACCAAGCCAAAGGCATGTAAAATTCCATTGTGTACGATGGGAGGAGACGGGAGGGGTTATATATTGTGATCCAAGACCTGCCCAAGCTCGATCCAGGACCAGCCCAAGACCGAGGCATCTTTTTCTTTTGTGTTAATGTGACCGAAAACAATGGCTGTTTACATACCCCCCATTCCTTTAGAAACAGCTGTTGATATGTAAACAGGGAAAGTCCAACTAAAAAGAGGTGGCGTACATTCTTTCGCCAGAGCGTGCTGAGACACTGTGCAAGGGTACAGTGTCCAGGCGTCTCTCCTCAAATTGAGCCAAATTGAATTCTGTCTCTGTTTAATTCTTTGCTTCTTGTCTTGTTTAATAGATGTCATCAGTGTTTGAACCTGACAGTAACGAGTAACTATAATGAATTACTTTTTAAAAGTAATTTACAGAACACTGGTAATAAGTGCAATACTTACAGCATTAGAAGAAGAAGACAGCAAAGACTGAACTGACCAACACACCATAAACTATGCACTACTGCTATTTAACGTCTTGGACTTGATAATAAAAGAAAATATAACAACTGGACAGCAGTTATCATAATAAATTAAAAAAATGGGATTTTATTATCAAAATAATTCATATTTATTAACACACACAAACATACCAGAAATTGGTACTTTTGAGGACCGGTATTGAGTCCCAGGCACCGGTAATCAGTACTGTATCGGTTCAAATATGAACGTACCCATCCCTACCCACGCCATGTGGAAGCAAGCAAAACAATCGCTTATTTACAAACCCTGTTTCCATAGGAGTTGGGAAATTGTGTTAGATGTAAATATAAACGAAATACAATGATTTGCAAATCCCTTTATTCAATTGAATGCACTACAAAGACAAGATATTTAAAGTTCAAACTCATAAACTTTTTTTTTTTTTTTGCAAATAATAATTAACTCAGAATTTCATGGCTGCAACACGTGCCAAAGTAGTTGGGGAAGGGCATGTTCACCACTGTGTTACATGGCCTTTCCTTTTAACAACACTCAGGAAACTTTTGGGAACTGAGGAGACACATTTTTTAAGCTTCTCAGGTGGCATTCTTTCCCTTTCTTGCTTGATGTACAGCTTAAGTTGTTCAACAGTCCGGGGGTCTCCGTTGTGGTATTTTAGGCTTCATAATGCGCCACACATTTTCAATGGGAGACAGGTCTGGACGACAGGCAGGCCAGTCTAGTACCAGCACTCTTTTACTTTGAAGCCACGTTGATGTATCGCGTGGCTTGGCATTGTCTTGCTGAAATAAGCAGGGGCGTCCATGGTAACGTTGCTTGGATGGCAACATATGTTGCTCCAAAACCTGTATGTACCTTTCAGCATTAATGGCGCCTTCATAGATGTGTAAGTTACCCATGTCTTGGGCACTAATACACCCCGAATACCATCACAGATGCTGGCTTTTCAACTTTGCGCCTATAACAATCCGGATGGTTCTTTTCCTCTTTGGTCCGGAGTACACGACGTCCACAGTTTCCAAAAACAATTTGAAATGTGGACTCGTCAGACCACAGAACACTTTTCCACTTTGTATCAGTCCATCTTAGATGAGCTCAGGCCCAGCGAAGCAGACGCCGTTTCTGGGTGTTGTTGATAAACGGTTTTCGCCTTGCATAGGAGAGTTTTAACTTGCACTTACAGATGTAGCGACCAACTGTAGTTACTGACAGTGGGTTTCTGAAGTGTTCCTGAGCCCATGTGGTGATATCCTTTACACACTGATGTCGCTTGTTGATGCAGTACAGCCTGAGGGATGGAAGGTCACGGGCTTAGCTGCTTACGTGCAGTGATTTCTCCAGATTCTCTGAACCCTTTGATGATATTACGGACCGTAGATGGTGAAATCCCTAAATTCCTTGCAATAGCTGGTTGAGAAAGGTTTTTCTTAAACTGTTCAACAATTTTCTCTCCCATTTGTTGACAAAGTGGTGACCCTCGTCCCATCCTTGTTTGTGAATGACTGAGCATTTCATGGAATCTACTTTTATACCCAATCATGGCACCCACCTGTTCCCAATTTGCCTGTTCACCTGTGGGATGTTCCAAATAAGTGTTTGATGAGCATTCCTCAACTTTATCAGGATTTATTGCCACCTTTCTCAACTTCTTTGCCACGTGTTGCTGGCATCACATTCTAAAGTTAATGATTATTTGCACAAAAAAAAAATGTTTATGAGTTTGAACATTAAATATGTTGTCTTTGTAGCATATTCAACTGAATATGGGTTGAAAATGATTTGCAAATCATTGTATTCCGTTTATATTTACATCTAACACAATTTCCCAACTCATTTGGAAACGGGGTTTGTAAGTCTTGCGCTGGCTCGCAGTGTGGAAGAAAAAAAGACGGTTCTGAAAAGAAAGCCTAAAAAAAAAAAAAAAAAAAAAAAATCCGAGGGCTTTTCACCTGTGACAGTGACGAGCCGCCATGTGTGTCATCTCGAGCGGGAACATCAGGGATCAACTGGCAGCGAATCAAGCTCAGGTCGGAAGGCTGGCGCTCACTCGCACAGTGAACCGGGCCATGATGGCGAAGGGTAGAGGGGTGTTTGCAGGTGCCACTCTGCCAGAATACCAACAAGAGCTGTACTTGATGGGGGTGGGGGGCAGGAAGTGGTTTGTGTGAAAGTTTACATGGTCAGGCATGACAACTGGATCTTTGCTATTCTTTTACCAGTGATGGGTAAATCACCTCGAAGTGAGCGCAGGGCACACTCACCTACTGTATCGATGCTTCACTATCATTTGACCCGTTACTACCTTTTTACACTTCACACCTATACAAGATTTTGGAGCAGGAACTTTAGTCCGTTGTGAACTCAAAGGTGACTGACACAGGACCGGTTCCAGTTCTTCCACACCAATATGTTTTTCCATTGACGCAGCTGGAATTAAGAGTACGCCAAGCAGAAACGCAGAAATGTCAAAATCACCCGACAAACCCGATCATGTTAGCTTAGCCTTATAGCTGTGGATACTCATAATCCGCAGTCTTCACTTTGACCAAATACGTCACATAAAGAGCGACAACACCCGCCAAAAAGCATTTCCTTTCCATGCCAGCCAATGACGCTTCTCCGTTGACAAAGGTCGTACAAGCAGGTACCTCGCGGTTTCTAGTACCTGGTCTGTTGTGGTTTCAAGCGCGCTAAATTGATTTTCTGGTACTGGTGACATCAAAACCACTGGTGGAACGCATTCATAAAGAAAGATAAACAAAAAACATAACGTTAGCTTCACCTGTTAGCTGTTGTTACGTCTGACCAGCCTTCCCTCCCAGGGAATTAAAGACACTGGTCAATCCCAAGTTCTTTCAGATGACATATATGCAGAGTAAGAAGGACCATCAAGACAGAATAGGAATATTATCAAGTTTTACTAAAGCTTTAGGAGACCAGCCCACACCAATACAGTCATACCGGCATCTCGAAATGGTCTAACATTCAAACGGAAAGAGACAACTTCTTGAATAGGAAAAACAGCCCCCACCCTGTCCAGAAAGGAATACAACCTCATTGACCAAATACGTCACATAAAGAGCGACAACACCCGCCAAAAAGCATTTCCTTTCCATGCCAGCCAATGATGCTTCTCCGTTGACAAAAGTCATACAAGCAGGTACCTCGCGGTTTCTAGTACCTGGTCTGTTGTGGTTTCAAGCGCGCTAAATTGATTTTCTGGTACTGGTGACATCAAAACCACTGGTGGAACACATTCATAAAGAAAGATAAACAAAAAACATAACGTTAGCTTAGCCTGTTAGCTGTTGTTGCGTCTGACGAGCCTTCCCTCCCAGGGAATTAAAGACACTGGTCAATCCCAAGTTCTTTCATATGACATATATGCAGAGTAAGAAGGACCATCAAGACAGAATAGGAATATTATCAAGTTTTACTAAAGCTTTAGGAGACCAGCCCACACCAATACAGTCATATCGGCATCTCGAAATGGTCTAACATTCAAACGGAAAGAGACAACTTCTTGAATAGGAAAACAGCCCCCACCCTGTCCAGAAAGGAATACAACCTCATTGACCAAATACGTCACATAAAGAGCGACAACACCCGCCAAAAAGCATTTCCTTTCCATGCCAGCCAATGATGCTTCTCCGTTGACAAAAGTCATACAAGCAGGTACCTCGCGGTTTCTAGTACCTGGTCTGTTGTGGTTTCAAGCGCGCTAAATTGATTTTCTGGTACTGGTGACATCAAAACCACTGGTGGAACACATTCATAAAGAAAGATAAACAAAAAACATAACGTTAGCTTAGCCTGTTAGCTGTTGTTGCGTCTGACGAGCCTTCCCTCCCAGGGAATTAAAGACACTGGTCAATCCCAAGTTCTTTCAGATGACATATATGCAGAGTAAGAAGGACCATCAAGACAGAATAGGAATATTATCAAGTTTTACTAAAGCTTTAGGAGACCAGCCCACACCAATACAGTCATACCGGCATCTCGAAATGGTCTAACATTCAAACGGAAAGAGACAACTTCTTGAATAGGAAAAACAGCCCCCACCCTGTCCAGAAAGGAATACAACCTCATTGACCAAATGCGTCACATAAAGAGCGACAACACCCGCCAAAAAGCATTTCCTTTCCATGCCAGCCAATGATGCTTCTCCGTTGACAAAAGTCATACAAGCAGGTACCTCGCGGTTTCTAGTACCTGGTCTGTTGTGGTTTCAAGCGCGCTAAATTGATTTTCTGGTACTGGTGACATCAAAACCACTGGTGGAACGCATTCATAAAGAAAGATAAACAAAAAACATAACGTTAGCTTCACCTGTTAGCTGTTGTTGCGTCTGACCAGCCTTCCCTCCCAGGGAATTAAAGACACTGGTCAATCCCAAGTTCTTTCAGATGACATATATGCAGAGTAAGAAGGACCATCAAGACAGAATAGGAATATTATCAAGTTTTACTAAAGCTTTAGGAGACCAGCCCACACCAATACAGTCATACCGGCATCTCGAAATGGTCTAACATTAAAACGGAAAGAGACAACTTCTTGAATAGGAAAAACAGCCCCCACCCTGTCCAGAAAGGAATACAACCTCATTGACCAAATACGTCACATAAAGAGCGACAACACCCGCCAAAAAGCATTTCCTTTCCATGCCAGCCAATGATGCTTCTCCGTTGACAAAAGTCATACAAGCAGGTACCTCGCGGTTTCTAGTACCTGGTCTGTTGTGGTTTCAAGCGCGCTAAATTGATTTTCTGGTACTGGTGACATCAAAACCACTGGTGGAACACATTCATAAAGAAAGATAAACAAAAAACATAACGTTAGCTTAGCCTGTTAGCTGTTGTTGCGTCTGACGAGCCTTCCCTCCCAGGGAATTAAAGACACTGGTCAATCCCAAGTTCTTTCAGATGACATATATGCAGAGTAAGAAGGACCATCAAGACAGAATAGGAATATTATCAAGTTTTACTAAAGCTTTAGGAGACCAGCCCACACCAATACAGTCATACCGGCATCTCGAAATGGTCTAACATTCAAACGGAAAGAGACAACTTCTTGAATAGGAAAAACAGCCCCCACCCTGTCCAGAAAGGAATACAACCTCATTGACCAAATACGTCACATAAAGAGCGACAACACCCGCCAAAAAGCATTTCCTTTCCATGCCAGCCAATGATGCTTCTCCGTTGACAAAAGTCATACAAGCAGGTACCTCGCGGTTTCTAGTACCTGGTCTGTTGTGGTTTCAAGCGCGCTAAATTGATTTTCTGGTACTGGTGACATCAAAACCACTGGTGGAACGCATTCATAAAGAAAGATAAACAAAAAACATAACGTTAGCTTCACCTGTTAGCTGTTGTTGCGTCTGACCAGCCTTCCCTCCCAGGGAATTAAAGACACTGGTCAATCCCAAGTTCTTTCAGATGACATATATGCAGAGTAAGAAGGACCATCAAGACAGAATAGGAATATTATCAAGTTTTACTAAAGCTTTAGGAGACCAGCCCACACCAATACAGTCATACCGGCATCTCGAAATGGTCTAACATTCAAACGGAAAGAGACAACTTCTTGAATAGGAAAAACAGCCCCCACCCTGTCCAGAAAGGAATACAACCTCATTGACCAAATACGTCACATAAAGAGCGACAACACCCGCCAAAAAGCATTTCCTTTCCATGCCAGCCAATGACGCTTCTCCGTTGACAAAGGTCGTACAAGCAGGTACCTCGCGATTTCTAGTACCTGGTCTGTTGTGGTTTCAAGCGCGCTAAATTGATTTTCTGGTACTGGTGACATCAAAGCCACTGGTGGAACGCATTCATAAAGAAAGATACACAAAAAACATAACGTTAGCTTCACCTGTTAGCTGTTGTTGCGTCTGACCAGCCTTCCCTCCCAGGGAATTAAACACACTGGTCAATCCCAAGTTCTTTCAGATGACATATATGCAGAGTAAGAAGGACCATCAAGACAGAATAGGAATATTATCAAGTTTTACTAAAGCTTTAGGAGACCAGCCCACACCAATACAGTCATACCGGCATCCCGAAATGGTCTAACATTCAAACGGAAAGAGACAACTTCTTGAATAGGAAAAACAGCCCCCACCCTGTCCAGAAAGGAATGCAGCCTCATTGTTCTAATACAGATAAGATATAAAGGGAGTACTCAAACTCCCACATTCCTGTAAACGGAAAAACAGCACCACTGCCATTGTTTCCGTAAAATTCTGAAGACTGAGCTGCCATTTTTTTACTGTAAAATCTGTGGTGGTTGTTTTTACTTTACATTAGTGTGAATAGAAAATCGGTACAACTGTTATTTTTACGGTAAAAAGTTTGTTTTACCAGAAAATATATGGTTGTTGTTTTTACAGTGCAATACTGTAATTTGAAAAAAAACACCACAACAAATATTTTTAGGGTGGAATTCTGGCGACTGATCTGCAAGTTTTAAGCCTTGAAATCTAGAGTTGTTGTTTTTACAGTTTTTAAAGCGCCATTACTGTTATTTTTACGGTTCAATTCTGGCAACTGTGGTTAGGGTTAGGGTATACCTGACAGTCCATAGTGGATCCAACATAATAGTAAGAGTCCAGTCCATAGTGGGGCCAGCAGGACACCATCCCGAGCGGAGACGGGTCAGTAACCCTAACCCTAACCCTAACCCTAACCCTAACCCTAACCCTAACCCTAACCCTAACCCTAACCCTGTGTCATTTTTTTAACCGTAAAATCTTCGGTTGTCATTTCACAGTGGATTACTGTAAATGGAAAAACAGCACCACGGCCATTTTTCTCGTACAATTCTGAAAATATAGCTTTTACTGTAAAATCTATGGTGGTTGTTTTTACTCTACATTAGTGTGAATGGAAAGACGGTACCACAGTCATTTTTACAGTAAAAAACCTGGCAATGGAGCCAACAGTTTTTTTTACCATAAAATCTATGGTTGTTGTTTTTACAGTGCATTACTGTAAATTGAAAAACACCTCAACTGATATTGTCATGGTTTTTGACTGAGCTGCCAGTTTCAGGCCTTGAAATCTACAGTTGTTGTTTTTACAGTGCATTGCCGTAAATTAAAAAGTGATGCTACTGTTATTTTTACGGTCCAATTCTGGCAACTGAGCTGCCATTTTTTTTTACCGTAAAATCTTCGGTTGTTATTTTACAGTGCATTACTGTAAATGGAAAAACAGCACCACTGTCATTGTTTCCGTAAAATTCTGAAGACTGAGCTGCCATTTTTTTACTGTAAAATCTGTGGTGGTTGTTTTTACTTTACATTAGTGTGAATGGAAAAACGGTACAACTGTTATTTTTACGGTAAAAAGTTTGTTTTACCAGAAAATATATGGTTGTTGTTTTTACAGTGCAATACTGTAATTTGAAAAAAACACCACAACAAATATTTTTAGGGTGGAATTCTGGCGACTGATCTGCAAGTTTTAAGCCTTGAAATCTAGAGTTGTTGTTTTTACAGTTTTTAAAGCGCCATTACTGTTATTTTTACGGTCCAATTCTGGCAACTGAGTTGTCTTTTTTTTTTTACCGTAAAATCTTCGGTTGTTATTTTACAGTGCATTACTGTAAACGGAAAAACAGCACCACTGTCATTGTTTCCGTAAAATACTGAAGACTGAGCTGCCATTTTTTTACTGTAAAATCTGTGGTGGTTGTTTTTACTTTACATTAGTGTGAATGGAAAAACGGTACAACTGTTATCTTTACGGTAAAAAGTTTGTTTTACCAGAAAATATATGGTTGTTGTTTTTACAGTGCAATACTGTAATTTGGAAAAAAACACCACAACAAATATTTTTAGGGTGGAATTCTGGCGACTGATCTGCAAGTTTTAAGCCTTGAAATCTAGAGTTGTTGTTTTTACAGTTTTTAAAGCGCCATTACTGTTATTTTTACGGTTCAATTCTGGCAACTGTGCTGTCATTTTTTTAACCGTAAAATCTTCGGTTGTCATTTCACAGTGGATTACTGTAAATGGGAAAACAGCACCACGGCCATTTTTACAGTAGAATTCTGGCAACGGAGCAGTCATTGTTTTAAGGTAAAATATTCGGTTGTTGTTTTTACTTTACATTACTGTAAATTAAAAAATGTCACCAATGTCATTTTTACGGTGGAATTCTGGTGACTCTCCTGCCATTTTTGTTTTACTGTAAAATCTACTTTCTGCGGGCTATAGAGCGTTTTCTATTGGGGCTCCAGTACTATGGAATGCCCTCCCGGTAACAATTAGAGATGCTACCTCAGTAGAAGCATTTAAGTCCCATCTTAAAACTCATTTGTATACTCTAGCCTTTAAATAGCCCCCCTGTTAGACCAGTTGATCTGCCGTTTCTTTTCTTTTCTCCTCTGCTCCCCTTTTCCTTGAGGGGGGGGGGAGCACAGGTCCGCTCGCCTGTGCATCGGCTGGGAACATCTCTGCGCTGCTGACCCGTCTCCGCTCGGGATGGTGTCCTGCTGGCCCCACTATGGACTGGACTCTTACTATTATGTTGGATCCACTATGGACTGGACTCTCACAATATTATGTCAGACCCACTCGACATCCATTGCTTTCGGTCTCCCCTAGAGGGGGGGGGTTACCCACATATGCGGTCCTCTCCAAGGTTTCTCATAGTCATTCACATCGACGTCCCACTGGGGTGAGTTTTTCCTTGCCCGTATGTGGGCTTTGTACCGAGGATGTCGTTGTGGCTTGTGCAGCCCTTTGAGACACTTGTGATTTAGGGCTATATAAATAAAGATTGATTGATTGATTGATTGATTGAAGGTAAAATATTTGGGTGATGTTTTTACTACATTACTGTAAATTAAAAACATGTCACCAATGTCATTTTTTACGGTGGATTTCTTGTGACTCTGCTGCCATTTTTTGTTTTACTGTAAAATCCACATTTGTTGATTTTACGGTGCATTTCTGTAAATGGGAAAACAGCACCACTGTCATTTTTACAGTAGAATTCTGGCAACAGAGCAACCATTGTTTTAAGGTAAAAGATTTGGTTGATGTTTTTACTACATTACTGTAAATTAAAAAATGTCACCAATGTCATTTTTTTATGGTGGAATTCTGGTGACTGTGCTGCCATTTTTTGTTTCACTGTAAAATCTACATTTGTTGATTTTACGGTGCATTCCTGTAAATGGGAAAACAGCACCACTGTCATTTTTACAGTAGAATTCTGGCAACGGAGCAGCCATTGTTTTAAGGTAAAATATTTGGTTGTTGTTTCTACTTTACATTACTGTAAATTAAAAAAATGTCACCAATGTCATTTTTTATGGTGGAATTCTGGTGACTCTCCTGCCATTTTTTGTTTTACTGTAAAATCCACATTTGTTGATTTCACGGTGCATTACTGTAAATGGGAAAACAGCACCACTGTCATTTTTACAGTAGAATTCTGGCAACGGAGCAGCCATTGTTTTAAGGTAAAAGATTTGGTTGTTGTTTCTACTTTACATTACTGTAAATTAAAAAAATGTCACCAATGTAATTTTCACGGTGGAATTCTGGTGACTCTCCTGCCATTTTTTGTTTTACTGTAAAATCCACATTTGTTGATTTCACGGTGCATTACTGTAAATGGGGTTATTTTTACCGTAACATTTTTTACAGTAAATGGAAAACTGGCGCCACTGTTATTTTTAGGGCAAATTTCAGATAACCTGTTAGTCGGAAAAGGGTGGAGTGCCATCTCCGGGTTGGGGAGGAGATCTTGCCCCAAGTGGAGGAGTTCAAGTACCTCGGAGTCTTGTTCACGAGTGAGGGAAGAGTGGATCGTGAGATCGACAGGCGGATCGGTGCGGCGTCTTCAGTAATGCGGACGCTGTATCGATCCGTTGTGGTGAAGAAGGAGCTGAGCCGGAAGGCAAAGCTCTCAATTTACCGGTCGATCTACGTTCCCATCCTCACCTATGGTCATGAGCTTTGGGTTATGACCGAAAGGACAAGATCACGGGTACAAGCGGCCGAAATGAGTTTCCTCCGCCGGGTGGCGGGGCTCTCCCTTAGAGATAGGGTGAGAAGCTCTGTCATCCGGGGGGAGCTCAAAGTAAAGCCGCTGCTCCTCCACATTGAGAGGAGCCAGATGAGGTGGTTCGGGCATCTGGTCAGGATGCCACCCGAGCGCCTCCCTAAGGAGGTGTTTAGGGCATGTCCGACCGGTAGGAGGCCACGAGGAAGACCCAGGACACGTTGGGAAGACTATGTCTCCCGGCTGGCCTGGGAACGCCTCGGGATCCCCCGGGAGGAGCTGGACGAAGTGGCTGGGGAGAGGGAAGTCTGGGCTTCCCTGCTTAGGCTGCTGCCCCCGCGACCCGACCTCGGATAAGCGGAAGAAGATGGATGGATGGATGGATGTTAGTCGCATTCGTGTCCATGTCATTTCCAATTAAAAGTAGCAGCTGCATTTTTGACTCCATTGACTATTATGCCTATAGAGTGAGTGCAGATATGATATCATGTAATGCAGCCTTGGCCCTGGAGCATGAATGCACATACAGCAGATGCAGATCAATCAAAAAAAGAGATTTTCAGGTCTATAAGTCACACTTGGATGCTTCACAGGCGGCGAGTAGCAAGGTTTCTCACCCTTCCAAACAAGGACTGAAGGTGACGAGCGAAAGTGAGAAAAAAACAAAAAGAGGCCGGGGGAGGACGAGGCAGAGACAGCGGGAGCGACGCCAGCTCGTTTTTTTTAACGCCAGCAGCAGTGCATCCATATTCCAGTCGAAGGGGCACAGTTGGCGCGCGCCGCCAGAAGGTCGTCGCAAGACGGGCTTGGCTGGCTGTCACACATCTGGCCTTCATCCCTCGCACTTTGAAGTAACATCCACACTCAGCGCCGCCACTTCCTTCCGCCCCTCCAAAAAAAAAAAAACGACTGGTGCGGCGGTCCAATTAGCGATGCTCGCTCGCCAGCGTCTCTGAGAGACGAAGACCTAATGGGTATCGAAGACAAAGCTCTATAAGCCAGTGTCAGCACAAACATGACTATTGACATTCTTTCTGCTAACATCAATATTAGTGATTGACTAAAGACCGACCAATAGCTGAGCTCTATTAGCTCCACGGACACACTTCCCAAACACTTTGTGTCCGACTGCTGCACACAGCCAACAAAACGGGAGGCGAGTGGGAGTCCGGAATACCAAAGACGATAGGACTCTCCAACTCTTGTCTGTGACTGTAAAAAACTGAGAAGGGTAGCACATTAACTACTTAATGTGCTACCCTGTCCTACTTAATTAATTATATTTTTTTAATCTTATTATTTATTTGTGTGTGGCGTCGCGCGGGTCTCACTTCCTGTTGGATGGGGTCCGTGCCCGTGTGGCCCGACCTTGCGCTGTGGGGTCTCTGTTGGTGACTTGGTGTGGTGGCGGCGCAGCCCCCGTGTCTGGTCTGGATGCTGTGTCTCGGTTGTTTGGGCGGTGGTGTGTTTGTGCGGGTTTGGGTTGGGGTGGGGGGCCTTTTGGTTGGGGGGGTTGTTGGTGTCTCTTGTTTGCGTGTTGGCGTTCGGGCTGACCGGCGGGCTGGCGCCGGCTGGTCTCCGTGGCCCTGGTGGCGTGTGGTTGCTGGTCGCAGTTTTTTTTTGATCGCTTTGATTTGATTGGCTGGTGCTGGATGTCTGGGGTTATTGCGGCTGCTGTTTCTGCTGCCGTTTGTTTGTGGTGTGGGCGCCCGTGGCTGCTGGGTCTGGTGCAGGGGTGTGGCTGATGTTGTGACTGGTGGCAGCGCGCGCGCGTGATGGCTGTCGGGGCTGACGAACTGTGTATATGTATGTATATGTGTGTGTATGTATGTATGTTTATATATGTGTATGTGTACATATGTGTATGTATATGTATATATGTGTATGTGTGGGTATGTATACGTGTATGTGTGTATGTGTATGTATATATGTATGTATGTATGTATATTTCTGGGGGTACGCTCTGGGCCTGCCTGTCAGACGGGGGTCGACGCCTCAGGCTACTGCATCCGAACTGCGTGTCTGGAGCTCCTGGGTCCCGCTGTCCATCCCTTCCGGGTGCCCGTCTTGGTTGGGGCCTGTTGGGCCTAGTCCCTGCGTCTATTGTGGTAGCTTGGTGCTGCAAGGTATTCCGAGGTGCTGCGAGTCGGCCAGTTGCTGGGGTAGTGACCTTGTTTGTCAGCATGTCTGTGATCTTCTTTTAATTCTTTTTTTTTTTAATTAATTAATTTATTTATTTATTTATTTATTTATTTTTTAATATATTTTATTAATATTATTTTTTTAATTTTCCCCTCCCTCAGGGGGGGGGCTCGGCGGGGCGGTTGCTGGTTGTTCCATCTCCATCGTTGGGGTCCCTGCGGGTGGGGTGGGTGGTTCCCGTGGCCCTGTGCCTGGGTGGTCCTGCGGCGGCCGGTTTGGGTGGGGTGGCCGGGGGCTGGCCTCGCCGCGCTCTCCGGGGGTGGGGGGTGGGCTCGTGGGGGCCCGGTTGCCGGTGGGGCGGGGGCGGTCTTCCCGTCCGGTTGCGGGGAGTCTCTGGGTCCCTCGGGCGGGGCGTCTCGCCTTTCTGCCCGTGTGGGGTGTGGTCTCTCGCTGGCTTGGGGTCTGGCTGTCCCCTGCTTTTCTCGTGCCCTGTCCTCTGCCGGGTGCGTCTGTCTGCGGCCTGCTGCTGGCCCTTGTGGGCGGTACGGTGGGTCGGGCTCTGGGGTTCCTGTCGCTGGCCGGCTTGGCTGCGTGGGGGCGGTGGTCCCTGGTTCCCTGGGCACCACGCCTCCTGTTTGTGGGTTGGGCTCTCGGGGGTGATGGGGCCGTGCTCTGGCTCCCACGCACTCTGGGAGTCGAATGTATTGTACATGCAAATTCACATATGCTCACATACGTACATAGGTACCTACGCTCCCACATACATACACAAATACAGTACATATTTACCTACCTAATGTTCGTACATCCACACGCACATTCAATATACAAACATACACATACACATACTGTACATATACATTCACTGTACAAACACATATACACATTCTGTACATATACATTCATTGTACAAACACATATACACATTCTGTACATATACAAGTACATATGCATACTTACACTCATGCACATAATCACGTTTCATCAAACATATATTAACGTTGTTGCCCTAGGGTAAACTGGGTGTAACACATGGCACACTGACAAAGCTTAACCTATTGTGACTATAACAATCTACAAGGTTAATGTAGGTTGCTTCTCTTTCTCCCCCTCCATTTTTCTGCATTCTTTCGTATCTCAAGTTATCATTACGTATATGTATCGTTGCATTTAAACAACTGCATTGTTGATAATAAAGGTAAATTATTGGTATTGTTCATTATCAATAGCGCTATTTCTATTGGTATTTGTATTGATCCATTTGTAGTGTAATAATGCTCATTGTCATTTCTGTATTATTTTTTATTTTTCGCTAACTGCTTATTTGCTATTACTTTTACCATCATATTTGTACATGTCATATTTGCTGATGTTGCTCTATTGTTGTTGTTGTTGTTGTTTGCTGTTGTTGTTTTTGTCTCTCTGTCTAATCCCCCTCTTGTCCCCACAATTTCCCCCTCTGTCTTCTTTTTTTTTCTCTTTCTATCCCCTCCTGCTCCGGCCCGGCTGCACTAAATGATAATATAAATACATTTAATAAAGTCAAATACAAATAAGGCAACAAGAGAAGTATCCTACACTTCTCTTTTGTAAAGTAAATCTGAACAGCCGACATGGGCATCTACATCAACTATATGATTTGCCTGAGAAGCTGGACAGGACACAAAAAAAAAAAAAAAAAAACTGAGAAGGGTAGCACATTAACCTCTAAAGTGGCCACATGCGTGGACAGCACCTTTTAGCTCTTATTTCCAAAATTGTGTACACTACTGAATTGGGCTCTTATGCCGACATATGAACACTTACACTGCCATCTGGTGGTGTCAGAAGAGTATAACATACAATGGAATTCGGGGAAAAAATTAGTATGAAGTACACGTTTGTTACTTATGGACTGAGTACATCATACAAAAAGATGATTTTTAGTTTTTATTCTAATTAGGGTCCAATAAGCCCAAATAGCAAAGAGAAATAAAAAAAAGCATGTAAACAAATAGTTTGGCCCTTAAGAGGTTAAGCCAGGGAGAGAAACTATGCGGCCCAACTTAGGCTATGTCTACATTAAGCCAGATAACCCCTTAAACAAATAATTATTTAGCCTAAGCCCCGTTTTAGCCACACTAAACCAGCGATTAAAGGCCTACTGAAATGCGATTTTCTTATTTAAACAGGGATAGCAGGTCCATTCTATGTGTCATACTTAATCATTTCGCGATATTGCCATATTTTTGCTGAAAGGATTTAGTAGAGAACATCGACGATAAAGTTCGCAACTTTTGGTCGCTGATAAAAAAAGCCTTGCCTGTACCGGAAGTAGCAGACGAGTAGCGTGACGTCACAGGTTGTGGAGCTCCTCACATCCGCACATTGTTTACAATCATGGCCACCAGCAGCGAGAGCGATTCGGACCGAGAAAGCGACGATTTCCCCGTTAATTTGAGCGAGGATGAAAGATTTGTGGATGAGGAAAGTGAGAGTGAAGGACTAGAGGGCAGTGGGAGCGATTCAGATAGGGAAGATGCTGTGAGAGGCGGGTGGGACCTGATATTCAGCTGGGAATGACTAAAACAGTAAATTAACACAAGACATATACAGGTAAAAGCCAGTAAATTAGAATATTTTGAAAAACTTGATTTATTTCAGTAATTGCATTCAAAAGGTGTAACTTGTACATTATATTTATTCATTGCACACAGACTGATGCATTCAAATGTTTATTTCATTTAATTTTGATGATTTGAAGTGGCAACAAATGAAAATCCAAAATTCCGTGTGTCACAAAATTAGAATATTACTTAAGGCTAATACAAAAAAGGGATTTTTAGAAATGTTGGCCAACTGAAAAGTATGAAAATGAAAAATATGAGCATGTACAATACTCAATACTTGGTTGGAGCTCCTTTTGCCTCAATTACTGCGTTAATGCGGCGTGGCATGGAGTCGATGAGTTTCTGGCACTGCTCAGGTGTTATGAGAGCCCAGGTTGCTCTGATAGTGGCCTTCGACTCTTCTGCGTTTTTGGGTCTGGCATTCTGCATCTTCCTTTTCACAATACCCCACAGATTTTCTATAGGGCTAAGGTCAGGGGAGTTGGCGGGCCAATTTAGAACAGAAATGCCATGGTCCGTAAACCAGGCACGGGTAGATTTTGCGCTGTGTGCAGGCGCCAAGTCCTGTTGGAACTTGAAATCTCCATCTCCATAGAGCAGGTCAGCAGCAGGAAGCATGAAGTGCTCTAAAACTTGCTGGTAGACGGCTGCGTTGACCCTGGATCTCAGGAAACAGAGTGGACCGACACCAGCAGATGACATGGCACCCCAAACCATCACCCAACCATGCAAATTTTGCATTTCCTTTGGAAATTGAGGTCCCAGAGTCTGGAGGAAGACAAGAGAGGCACAGGATCCACGTTGCCTGAAGTCTAGTGTAAAGTTTCCACCATCAGTGATGGTTTGGGGTGCCATGTCATCTGCTGGTGTCGGTCCACTCTGTTTCCTGAGATCCAGGGTCAACGCAGCCGTCTACCAGCAAGTTTTAGAGCACTTCATGCTTCCTGCTGCTGACCTGCTCTATGGAGATGGAGATTTCAAGTTCCAACAGGACTTGGCGCCTGCACACAGCGCAAAATCTACCCGTGCCTGGTTTACGGACCATGGCATTTCTGTTCTAAATTGGCCCGCCAACTCCCCTGACCTTAGCCCCATAGAAAATCTGTGGGGTATTGTGAAAAGGAAGATGCAGAATGCCAGACCCAAAAACGCAGAAGAGTTGAAGGCCACTATCAGAGCAACCTGGGCTCTCATAACACCTGAGCAGTGCCAGAAACTCATCGACTCCATGCCACGCCGCATTAACGCAGTAATTGAGGCAAAAGGAGCTCCAACCAAGTATTGAGTATTGTACATGCTCATATTTTTCATTTTCATACTTTTCAGTTGGCCAACATTTCTAAAAATCCCTTTTTTGTATTAGCCTTAAGTTATATTCTAATTTTGTGACACACGGAATTTTGGATTTTCATTTGTTGCCACTTCAAATCATCAAAATTAAATGAAATAAACATTTGGATGCATCAGTCTGTGTGCAATGAATAAATATAATGTACAAGTTACACCTTTTGAATGCAATTACTGAAATAAATCAAGTTTTTCAAAATATTCTAATTTACTGGCTTTTACCTGTATATACTCTATTAGCCACAACACAACCAGGCTTATATTTAATATGCCACAAATTAATCCCGCATAACAAACACCTCCCCCCTCCCGTCCATATAACCCGCCAATACAACTCAAACACTTGCACAACACACTCAATCCCACAGCCCAAAGTACCGTTCACCTCCCCAAAGTTCATACAGCACATATATTTCCCCAAAGTTACGTACGTGACATGCACATAGCGGCACGCACGTACGGGCAAGCGATCAAATGTTTGGAAGCCGCAGCTGCATGCGTACTCACGGTACCGCGTCTGCGCATCCAACTCAAAGTCCTCCTGGTAAGAGTCTCTGTTGTCCCAGTTCTCCACAGGCCAATGGTAAAGCTTGACTGTCATCTTCCGGGAATGTAAACAATGAAACACCGGCTTTGTTTACCGGCACAACAGTCAAGGGGTGCATTCTACGGCGGGGGTGCGTTATCCGGCGCAACACCTGCCGCAATACACCGCTTCCCACCTCCAGCTTTCTTCTTTGCTGTCTCCATTGTTCATTGAACAAATTGCAAAAGATTCACCAACACAGATGTCCAGAATACTGTGGAATTTTGCGATGAAAACAGACGACTTAATAGCTGGCCACCGTGCTGTCCCAAAATGTCCTCTACAATCCGTGACGTCACGCGCAGGCGTCATCATACCGAGACGTTTTCAGCAGGATATTTCGCGCAAAATTTAAAATTGCACTTTAGTAAGCTAACCCGGCCATATTGGCATGTGTTGCAATGTTAAGATTTCATCATTGATATATAAACTATCCGACTGCGTGGTCGGTAGTAGTGGGTTTCAGTAGGCCTTTAAACATATATGCATTCTCCACAGTACCCAAATCTATGTAGCTATTTCTATGTACTGTACTGTACTGCAGTATCCTCTGTAATGTTGTAGTGTGCTATTGTAGCTGTAGGACTCCAGAGTACAGTGCAGTATGACAGTGTAATATTCAGTGTGTTGTACTGAATATGATATGATGGTGTACGATGTTGTTGTGCCGTGTTGTCCATTATGTAGACGTCTACTCATCCTCCTCTTCATCCTCCATGCGCTCAGATGAGAGAGGAGCTGCAGTGGGAACCAAAATGAACCCCCAGTGGGATGCAGCGAGTAATGTTACGCTGCCACTCAGCTTTTCTTAATTAAGACACTTTGTTTTTATTTGTCCGCCTTTTTTCTTTCCTTTTTTTTTTTCGACCCGCAGACGTGAATGAGATTGGATTCTAAATGATCCGGAACCAATAGAGGAATCTTTACCGCCACAATCGGCGAGCGCTCGCTTAAACTGCCTGCGATGCGACGCCATCTGAGTCCGAGCGAGGGGCCCGGCGCTCACCCCCCCCCCCCCATCCCCCCATCCCCCCGGGGGGATTGCGGCGAGATTGGAGCTGTGCCGTGCGACATAGCGAACGCCATTTATGGCTGAGAGCCCCTTGAGACGCCAGCGAGGAGAAGATGAAGGAAATGAGATCCTCTTCGTTTCACTCGACACGCGGGCTTCTCCACGCTCGTTTACGGGTGTGTGTGTGTGTGTGTGGGGGCAGGGGGGGGCGCTCTGAAATGGCCGGGCAGGGAAGTCAAATGTCTGTTTATCACACACACACACACACACACACTGTGGACAGCATAGTTTAAGATACACAAAGAGCAAGACTGTCAAGTTTGTTAGCAGCAAAAAAAAAAAAAATGATTATTTTCGATGCTAACTCCTCAGTACGAAAAGTAGCTAATGGCTGCCCTTTGAAGTTGCTAAATGACAGCTGCTGTGTGGATATGGCATTTGAGTTGTACGGTATACCGGTATTAGTATAGTACTATAGTCCTGCTAAACACCGACATTTATTTAATAATACCACCTTAACATTTGACAACCAAACAATTACACAAGGCGAATCAGTAAAGAATCTGGGTATTATCTTCCACCCAACTCTCTCGTTTGAATCACACATTAAGAGTGTTACTAAAACGGCCTTCTTTCATCTCCGTAATATCGCTAAAATTCGTTCTATTTTATCCACTAGCGACGCTGAGATCATTATTCATGCGTTCGTTACGTCCCGTCTCGACTACTGTAACGTATTATTTTCGGGTCTCCCTATGTCTAGCATTAAAAAATTACAGTTGGTACAAAATGCGGCTGCTAGACTTTTGACAAGAACAAGAAAGTTTGATCATATTACGCCTATACTGGCTCACCTGCACTGGCTTCCTGTGCACTTAAGAAGTGACTTTAAGGTTTTACTACTTACGTATAAAATACTACACGGTCTAGCTCCGTCCTATCTTGTCGATTGTATTGTACCATATGTCCCGGCAAGAAATCTGCGTTCAAAGAACTCCGGCTTATTAGTGATTCCCAGAGCCCAAAAAAAGTCTGCGGGCTATAGAGCGTTTTCTATTCGGGCTCCAGTACTATGGAATGCCCTCCCGGTAACAATTAGAGATGCTACCTCAGTAGAAGCATTTAAGTCCCATCTTAAAACTCATTTGTATACTCTAGCCTTTAAATAGCCCCCCTGTTAGACCAGTTGATCTGCCGTTTCTTTTCTTTTCTCCTCTGCTCCCCTTTTCCTTGAGGGGGGGGGGGGGCACAGGTCCGGTGGCCATGGATGAAGTGCTGGCTGTCCAGAGTCGGGACCCGGGTTGGACCGCTCGCCTGTGCATCGGCTGGGAACATCTCTGCGCTGCTGACCCGTCTCCGCTCGGGATGGTGTCCTGCTGGCCCCACTATGGACTGGACTCTTACTATTATGTTGGATCCACTATGGACTGGACTCTCACAATATTATGTCAGACCCACTCGACATCCATTGCTTTCGGTCTCCCCTAGAGGGGGGGGGTTACCCACATATGTGGTCCTCTCCAAGGTTTCTCATAGTCATTCACATCGACGTCCCACTGGGGTGAGTTTTTCCTTGCCCGTATGTGGGCTTTGTACCGAGGATGTCGTTGTGGCTTGTGCAGCCCTTTGAGACACTTGTGATTTAGGGCTATATAAATAAAGATTGATTGATTGATTGATTGATTGATACCGCGATACTAATGAATCATATTCAGTACTATACCGCCTCTAAAATTCACCGGACCCCTACCCCAGTGTTTTTCAACCACTGTGTGCCGTGAGATACAGTCTGGTGTGCCGTGGGAGATTATCTAACTTCACCTATTTGGGGTAAAAAAATATTATTTGCAAACCAGTGATTATAGTCTGCAAATGATGTGTTGTTGTTGAGTGTCGGTGCTGTCTAGAGCTCGGCAGAGTAACCGTGTAATACTCTTCCATATCAGTAGGTGGCAGCAGGTAGCTAATTGCTTTGTAGATGTCGGAAACAGCGGGAGGCAGCGTGCAGGTAAAAAGGTGTCTAATGCTTAAAGGGCAGAGGTGGGACCAAGTCATTGTTTTGCAAGTCACAAGTAAGTCTCAAGTCTTTGCCCTCAAGTCCGAGTCAAGTCCCGAGTCAAGACAGGCAAGCCCCGAGTCAAGTCCAAAGTCAAGACTGGAAAGTCTCAAGTCAAGTCCTAAGTCCTGCATTTTGAGTTTCGAGTCCTTTCAAGTCCTTTTAACCACAGACTAATATATTAACACAGATTGTGTATGCTTTTCAAACGCTGTATTTATTTATTAAAACAAGTGCATTTTAAATTGCAGGAAAGAAAATTGTGCTGACATTGCACTTTATAATAGCACTATTAACCAGTCATTTTAAACATTAACTCATTCCTTTACAGAACAAACACATTGAAAAATAAAGTGCAAATGTACTTATTTGTACAAAAGTGTTAACATTGAAAAAACATGACATATACGTGAACATAACAAAAAAGTTGTACTTTTTATATGTCAGGGCCCTATGCTGCATTGCATTTGCAAAAGACCAAATTAGCCAAGAGTCTGTCAGTCATTTGTGCACGATGGGGGCGTAGTATGATGCCACCATGGCTGAAAACTTGCTCCACTGGAGCACTGGAGGCAGGCACTGCCAAGACTCTCATGGCCACTCGGAACAGTGAAGGAAGAGCCTTCATGTTCAATGCCCAGAACAAAAGGGGGGAGAGAGTTGTTTTGGGTTGGTGCACTACTTGTAAGTGTATCTTGTGTTTTTTTATGTTGATTTAATTAAAAAAAGAAAGAGAAAAAAAAATTATTTCTTGTGCGGCCCGATACCAATCGATCCACGGACCAGTACCGGGCCGCGGCCCGGTGGTTGGGGACCACTGAGGTAAACAACCAACAGTATGTCAGAAAGCTAGCTAAAACGGTACACATATTCACAATATAGTATACATTTTAACTGACCTTTATTTTACTATTTTTGTCTTTTTTTAGGTGGCTAAAATACGCGGTGCTGCTGACCGCCGTCTAACGTTACGTGTGATATATTGACTAACGTAACCCTGCTTGAAAAAAATCACTGAACAAAAAGTATGAATAAGGTAGTGAACTGCAACAGATTCCCGTGTTTGCAATACCGTTATAACGTTAGCAGTGAGTTTACAGCCTCACTGATTTAACTACACAGCAAATAAAAGTCACGTTACTTAGCCAATAAACGTTATCTTTCATTCAAAACTTACCGTTCTTTGTGCAACTTCAAATGCTGGACGAAGTTGGAAGTTGTTGCCTCTCCATCAGTAATTTTCGAACCGCATGTGTTGCATACTGCAAACCGTTTTGTGTTGACCACCTCATAATTTTTATACCCAAACAAAATTATTTTAGGTATCATTTTTTGTTCACTGGCATGTGGTTTGGACATGTCTTCTTCGTTGGTTGTCCTGCAATTTGATTGGATGAATGCTGTGTGATGAAAACAAAGTAGATCTAATTTGATTGGCTGTTGTACTGAGACCACACCAGCTGACACACGCAACGCTGATAGACAAGTACACGATGAAATCCCGAATAACTTTTTCATCTTTGGGTTTTGGGGAAAGTAGCAAGTCATGTCAAGTCATGTCAATTCAAAAGGCTCAAGTCCAAGTGAAGTCACAAGTCATTGATGTTAAAGTCTAAGTCGAGTTGCAAGTCTTTTTACATTTTGTCAAGTCGAGTCTAAAGTCATCAAATTCATGACTCGAGTCTGACTCGAGTCCAAGTCATGTGACTCGAGTCCACACCTCTGTTAAAGGGTAACATTATCACAATTTCAGAAGGGTTAAAACCATTAAAAATCAGTTCCCAGTGGCTTATTTTATTTTTCGAAGTTTTTTTCAAAATTTTACCCATCACGCAATATCCCTAAAAAAAGCTTCAAAGTGCCTGATTTTAACCATCGTTATATACACCCGTCCATTTTCCTGTGACGTCACACCGTGATGCCAACACAAACAAACATGGCGGATAGCTCGGATTCAGACTCGGATTTTCAGCGGCTTAAGCGATTCAACAGATTACGCATGTATTGAAACGGATGGTTGTAGTGTGGAGGCAGGTAGCGAAAACGAAATTGAAGAAGAAACTGAAGCTATTGAGCCATACCGGTTTGAACCGTATGCAAGCGAAACCGACGAAAACGACACGACAGCCAGCGACACGGGAGAAAGCGAGGACGAATTCGGCGATCGCCTTCTAACCAACGATTGGTATGTGTTTGTTTGGCATTAAAGGAAACTAACAACTATGAACTAGGTTTACAGCATATGAAATACATTTGGCAACAACATGCACTTTGAGAGTGCAGACAGCCCATTTCAGGCGCGCTAAGAACACATATTTTTCCACGATTTCAGCACTCAGGTTAACCATACTTAAATAGACACAAAATACTGCATTACACAAGACTACCCGAATGTACTCGAATGATTGAAAAAAATAAATGTTTTTAAGCTAAATTATTGGTAAGCACAGTTTATGTATAATAATTTACGTAAAACCGCGAGTAATGAATAAAGTTTTCATCTATTAATATATTCTGTAGACATACCCTCATCCGCTCTCTTTTCCTGAAAGCTGATCCGTCCAATTTTGGAGTTGATGTCAGCATCTGCTTTGAGTGTCGCAGGATATCCACACATTCTTGCCATCTCTGTCGTAGCATAGCTTTCGTCGGTAAAGTGTGCGGAACAAACGACTGACCATTTCGTCGGCTTTCCCCACAGCCTCGTATTTTGAACAAATTTCGTCCAATTTCTTGCCACTTTCGCATCTTTGGGCCACTGGTGCAACTTGAATCCGTCCCTGTTCGTGTTGTTACACCCTCCGACAACACACCGACGAAAGTGAGAAAATGGCGGATTGCTACCCGATGTGACGTCAGCTCCGAGAGCGAATAATAGAAAGGTGTTTAATTCGCCAAAATTCACCCATTTAGAGTTCGGAAATCGGTTAAAAAAATATATGGTCTTTTTTCTGCAACATCAAGGTATATATTGACGCTTACATAGGTCTGGTGATAATGTTCCCCTTTAAACCAAAAATAAACAAAAAGTGAGTGCCCCTAAGAAAAGGCATTGAAGCTTAGGGAAGGCGAGGCAGAACGAAACTAAAACTGAACTGGCTACCAAGTAAACAAAAACAGAATGCTGGACGACAGCAAAGACTTACTGTGGAGTAAAGATGGCGCCCACAATGTAACATCCAAACATGACATGACATGACAATCGACAAAGTCCCCACAGCCTCGTATTTTGAACAAATTTCGTCCAATTTCTTGCCATTTTCGCATCTTTGGGCCACTGGTGCAACTTGAATCCGTCCCTGTTCGTGTTGTTACACCCTCCGACAACACACCGACGAAAGTGAGAAAATGGCTGATTGCTACCCGATGTGACGTCACGTTGTGACGTCATCTCTCCGAGAGCGAATAATAGAAAGGTGTTTAATTCGCCAAAATTCACCCATTTAGAGTTCGGAAATCGGTTAAAAAAATATATGGTCTTTTTTCTGCAACATCAAGGTATATATTGACGCTTACATAGGTCTGGTGATAATGTTCCCCTTTAAACCAAAAATAAACAAAAAGTGAGTGCCCCTAAGAAAAGGCATTGAAGCTTAGGGAAGGCGAGGCAGAACGAAACTAAAACTGAACTGGCTACAAAGTAAACAAAAACAGAATGCTGGACGACAGCAAAGACTTACTGTGGAGTAAAGACGGCGCCCACAATGTAACATCCAAACATGACATGACAATCGACAAAGTCCCCACGTAGAAGGATGAAAACAAAACAGATGCGGGAAATATCGCTCAAAGAAAGACCTGAAACTGCTCCAGGAAAATACCAAAAATTGAGAAAAAGCCACCAAAATTGGAGCGCAAGACAAGAACTAAAACACTACACACAGGAAAACAGCAAAAAAACTCCAAATAAGTCAGGGTGTGATGTGACAGGTGGTGACAGTACACCTACTTTGTGACAAGAGCTATAGTGATGCATGCTTGGTTATGCTTTAAAGTCATATCCAACAATTGCGACGACGACTTTTTACTGTCAACTGAGCTTTGTTGTTGAATGATTTCTGCTGGTGGTGTGCCTCCGGATTTTGTCAACACAAAAAATGTGCCTTGGCTCAAAAAAGGTTGAAAACCACTGCCCTACCCGTCGTCGTCGTCACGTCGTCTCATGCAGACGAGCATGTTCGGCAGCGCACAATCACGGAGTACTTACAAGCAGACACAGTGTGTAGACAGAAAAGGGAGAACGGACGCATTTTGGCTTAAAAACTAACGATAAAAGTGAAGTTGTAACACTGAAACGCCCTCAGGAAGAGGTGCTTTAAGGCATGGCTGACTAGCGGTTAATGCCTATCCGCAGTGTTGTATCTACCTCTAAATAATAAATCCTTGTCTCCATGGCGACCAATACAGTACGTTTATTTAATGCATTATCCCTGTAGGACGAGTGATAACTTGATAACTATTCATGCCGCACTACTAATGAAGGGCATAGTTAGTCAACAGCCATACATGTCACACTAAGGGTGGCCGTATGAACAACGTCAACACTGTCATAAACATGTGCCACATAGTGAAACCTTACTAAACAACAATTACAAACACATTTTGGGAGAATATTTGCACCGCAACACAACATAAACACTACAGAACAAATTCCCAGAATTCCCTGCGGCACCAACTGTTCCGGGACGCTATAATATAAACAAACGGCATTGGTGGATCTACACTTAACATCGACTGTAATGATACCAAGTTCAAGAGCGTATCTAGTCGATAGTACTATGATTACATCAATATTTTCTAGCATCACAAAATATTATTTTGTTGTTTTTAATGTATATTATGTTTATAAACTCAGGAAATATGCCCCTGGACACATGAGGACTTTGAATATGACTAATGTATGATCCTGTAACTACTTGGTATCGGATTGATACCCAAATTTGTGGTATCATCCAAAAATAATGTAAAGTATCAAACAACAGAAGAGTAAGTGATTATTACATTTTAACTGGTTCCTGTTTGCTTGATTCCTGGTATCCTGTTTCCTGGTTCCTGTTTGTTGTCTCCAGTTTGCCTGTTTCCTGGTTCCTTTTTGGCTTGTTTCCTGATTCCTGTTTCCTGTTTCCAGTTTGCCTGTTTCTTGGTTCCTGTTTCCTGGTTCCTGTTTGTTGTCTCCAGTTTGCCTGTTTCCTGGTTCCTGATTCCTGGTTCCTTTTTGGCTTGTTTCCTGATTCCTGTTTCCTGGTTCCTGTTTGCTTGTTTCTTGGTTCTTGTGTTATGGCTCAGACTCCTGCCAACGCCGTTCATCCATCTGTGCACTCCAGGATCTACACTTAACATCCACTGTAATGATACCAAGTTCTAGAGTGTATCTATTTGATAGTACTATGATTACATCAATATTTTCTAGCATCACAAAATATTATTTTGTTTTTTTTAATGTATATTATGTTTATAAACTCAGGAAATATGCCCCTGGACACATGAGGACTTTGAATATGACTAATGTATGATCCTGTAACTACTTGGTATCGGATTGATACCCAAATTTGTGGTATCATCCAAAAATAATGTAAAGTATCAAACAACAGAAGAGTAAGTGATTATTACATTTTAACTGGTTCCTGTTTGCTTGATTCCTGGTATCCTGTTTCCTGGTTCCTGTTTGTTGTCTCCAGTTTGCCTGTTTCCTGGTTCCTTTTTGGCTTGTTTCCTGATTCCTGTTTCCTGTTTCCAGTTTGCCTGTTTCTTGGTTCCTGTTTCCTGGTTCCTGTTTGTTGTCTCCAGTTTGCCTGTTTCCTGGTTCCTGATTCCTGGTTCCTTTTTGGCTTGTTTCCTGATTCCTGTTTCCTGGTTCCTGTTTGCTTGTTTCTCGGTTCTTGTGTTATGGCTCAGACTCCTGCCAACGCCGTTCATCCATCTGTGCACTCCAGTGAGTGCACTTCGGGACACGCCCACAGCCGCGCACAGCCAGGGACGCGCCGCGCGCGTCTCCGCCCAGCAGAAGTCGCCAGCTGCAATCATTCACCGGCAATCGGCACACCTGCCTGTAATGATCAAGCTGTCTTCTTAAGCCTGGACAACCTGCCATTGCTCGCCGGAGTATAGTCTTCTGTTCACGTACAGTAAGCGATGATCATCCTGCTTGATGCAATCCTGTTCTCTCTGTGTTTTGTCCCTCCGTGTTCTCAGTGTGTTTTCTTGTGTCGTCCCCGCAGTACCCTCCGTCGCCTGGAAAGTGAGATGTGCGTCTCACTTTTCCCCGGATCTCCCTCTGGACTCTGACTGCCTCCCTTGATCCTTGACTTCCCTGGCTTTGGACTCTGACCTGTAGACTTCTCTCTCCCCTGGACTTCCTCGTCTCTTGACAACATTTGGTAACACACACCTCAGCTAAATACTTCACATAGTCTGTCACCCATTCCCTTTAGGACTTAGTTCACACTCCATTTCCTTAGTTATATATTTATATTGATCGGTTATTATATATAAGGTTTATATATATATAATAAACGATTGAACATTACAGCTCCCTCGTGTCAGTTGCCGTCATATTCCCCTGCAAACCTTAACATCCTGATTCCTGTTTTCCTGCATTGTCTTTTGGACATTAAAGAATCATGTTTTCCTGCAACAAGCCTGCCATCTCTGCATCTTGGGGTCCGCCACCAACACTTCCTGACAGCAACCAACCCATACTTGCCAACTTTGAGACCTCCGATTTCGGAGGTCTCTTATTATATATATATACAGGTAAAAGCCAGTAAATTAGAATATTTTGGTAGACGGCTGCGTTGACCCTGGATCTCAGGAAACAGAGTGGACCGACACCAGCAGATGACATGGCACCCCAAACCATCACTGATGGTGGAAACTTTACACTAGACTTCAGGCAACGTGGATCCTGTGCCTCTCCTGTCTTCCTCCAGACTCTGGGACCTCGATTTCCAAAGGAAATGCAAAATTTGCATGGTTGGGTGATGGTTTGGGGTGCCATGTCATCTGCTGGTGTCGGTCCACTCTGTTTCCTGAGATCCAGGGTCAACGCAGCCGTCTACCAGCAAGTTTTAGAGCACTTCATGCTTCCTGCTGCTGACCTGCTCTATGGAGATGGAGATTTCAAGTTCCAACAGGACTTGGCGCCTGCACACAGCGCAAAATCTACCCGTGCCTGGTTTACGGACCATGGTATTTCTGTTCTAAATTGGCCCGCCAACTCCCCTGGCCTTAGCCCCATAGAAAATCTGTGGGGTATTGTGAAAAGGAAGATGCAGAATGCCAGACCCAAAAACGCAGAAGAGTTGAAGGCCACTATCAGAGCAACCTGGGCTCTCATAACACCTGAGCAGTGCCAGAAACTCATCGACTCCATGCCACGCCGCATTAACGCAGTAATTGAGGCAAAAGGAGCTCCAACCAAGTATTGAGTATTGTACATGCTCATATTTTTCATTTTCATACTTTTCAGTTGGCCAACATTTCTAAAAATCCCTTTTTTGTATTAGCCTTAAGTAATATTCTAATTTTGTGACACACGGAATTTTGGATTTTCATTTGTTGCCACTTCAAATCATCAAAATTAAATGAAATAAACATTTGAATGCATCAGTCTGTGTGCAATGAATAAATATAATGTACAAGTTACACCTTTTGAATGCAATTACTGAAATAAATCAAGTTTTTCAAAATATTCTAATTTACTGGCTTTTACCTGTATATATAATATTTTATATATTATATATATAATATATATATATATATATATATATATATATATATATATATATATATAGTATAGCAGTTGTGCACCGCACTCTGTAAAAGCCCTAGATGTTATTGTCACATATGCATGTACAGTAGAGGGCAGTATTGTCCTGTTTAAGAGTGTCACAATATTGCTGTTTACGGCAGACGAACTGCTTTACGGTAGACAAAAACGTGACTGCTGTTGTTGTGTGTTGTTACCGCGCTGGGAGGACGTTAATGAAACTGCCTAACAATAAACCCACATAAGAAACCAAGAACTCGCCCTCGATCATTCTACAGTTATAACATGATTGGGCAGGCACGCTGTTTATATTGTGGGAAAGCGGACGTGAGAACAGGCTGGCCGCTGTCGACACGTCACTCAGGTCCGCATGGAGCTGGAGGGGGCGTGGCCTCCAGCTCCGCCTGAATTTCGGGAGATTTTCGGGAGAAAATTTGTCCCGGGAGGTTTTCGGGAGAGGCGCTGAATTTCGGAAGTCTCCCGGAAAATCCGGGAGGGTTGGCAAGTATGAACCAACCATGCTTCGCAACTTGCGCTTTCTTTCAACGAAGAAGAAAAAAAAAAAGATCTGACTTTTTATCAGACATATATTTCGGAGCACTCAAAAGCGACGCGTTTGCGTATGTGCGAGTTTCCGCACATACGTATTTTGACGAGCTTAAGTGAATCGAGTACCCGATTTACTTCAGTGAGTGACTCGAAGGAACTTCGGTCACTATTGCCCACAGAGTTGACTCTATAGAAAACAGCGCCCCTCGTGTTTCGGCACGGAATTACATGTTTTGTGATAAACCCAGGCGGCAGTAGTACCAATGGTTGTCACACACACTCAGGGGCGCCGCTAGGGATTTTGGGCCCCATGAAAAGAATCTTTACAGGGCCCCCAACACAGTGTCATTATTTTTTCTGTATTATAATTTCATCATCATTAGGGGCCTCTCTGGGCCCCCCTCCATCATGGGCCCCTAGAATCCGTCTCCTTTACCCCCCCCCCCCCCCCCCCTTTTCGGTGCCCCTGCACACACTAGGTGTGGCGAAATTATTCTCTGAATTTGACCCATCACCCTTGATCACCCCCTGGGAGGTGAGGGGAGCAGTGGGCAGCAGCGGTGGCCGCGCCCGGGAATAATTTTTGGTGATTTAACCCCCAATTCCAACCCTTGATGCTGAGTATAGTCCATCTTTAAGAAAAATATGTGCTTAGTTGTCAGTCTCCAAAAAAAAAAAGTATTTAAAAGATAGATTTGTCACATTTAAAAAAAAAAAAGGGGTCTGAGTTCTTGCTAAATATCGCGTCTTCACCCCGTCACAGGATATACCACCCATTTAAACACCTTCCTCCTCTTCCTCGCTGCTTCCTCTGGACCGTGATGTGCTGCAGGGTGGCGGTGGCGGCGGCGGCGGGAAGCCTGATAACCAGGAAGCAGTCACATCTGGTCCTCGCTAATGCAATCCCACTCAAGTTTGCTTTTCCCCCGCTCGCAACGTCAACTAATTAAAAACCAAAACGCTGGATTTTTTTTTTTTTTCCTTTTCAGAGGCACGCTCATTTCCGATTCATCAGGCGTACCGAGGCGCCTTAAAAAAAAAAAAGGTTGGAACTCGTTTTTTTTTTTTTTTTAATTAAAATTAAAATTGCCCCACGCTACGTGGAATTAAACATTTAGAAGAAACGGATGGGAGCGTTGGCCCATGTGGCAATCACATTATTAGACACACTCCAGGTGTTAGACACTTTTCTCTCCAAGACTCAGGTGTGACCGCACACTTTCATTTGGAAATTTGGGACACTCCGTTAATTCAAGTTTGCATTACAATCAACTGCTGCTAAAAAATAATATTAATATTCAGTGTTAGGAATGACAGCGTTACATAAAAACGTTACTAATGCCGATAATTTTACTAGTAACGAGTGACCTAAATCATGACTTTTACATACGTTACAACTAGGGTTGTATAGTAATGAATCATATTCTGTACCATACCGCCTCTGAAAAGGACCGGTCCCAAACCCGTCGTGTCATATCGTAACTACTTCAATTTCACTAATCTTTGTCTCCATGGAGACAAATCAAGTGCGATTATTTCAAGTATCAGCCCCGTAGGACGTGTGATACTTCTACATGCATCACTTCACACCAGAGGTGGGACCAAGTCATTGTTTTGCAAGTCACAAGTAAGTCTCAAGTCTTTGCCCTCAAGTCCGAGTCAAGTCCCGAGTCAAGACAGGCAAGCCCCGAGTCAAGTCCAAAGTCAAGACTGGAAAGTCTCAAGTCAAGTCCTGAGTCCTGCATTTTGAGTTTCGAGTCCTTTCAAGTCCTTTTAACCACAGACTAATATATTAACACAGATTGTGTATGCTTTTCAAACGCTGTATTTATTTATTAAAACAAGTGCATTTTAAATTGCAGGAAAGAAAATTGTGCTGACATTGCACTTTATAATAGCACTATTAACCAGTCATTTTAAACATTAACTCATTCCTTTACAGAACAAACACATTGAAAAATAAAGTGCAAATGTACTTATTTGTACAAAAGTGTTAACATTGAAAAAACATGACATATACGTGAACATAACAAAAAAAGTTGTACTTTTTATATGTCAGGGCCCTATGCTGCATTGCATTTGCAAAAGACCAAATTAGCCAAGAGTCTGTCAGTCATTTGTGCACGATGGGGGCGTAGTATGATGCCACCATGGCTGAAAACTCGCTCCACTGGAGCACTGGAGGCAGGCACTGCCAAGACTCTCATGGCCACTCGGAACAGTGAAGGAAGAGTCTTCATGTTCAATGCCCAGAACAAAAGGGGGGAGAGAGTTGTTTTGGGTTGGTGCACTACTTGTAAGTGTATCTTGTGTTTTTTATGTTGATTTAATTAAAAAAAAAAAATATATATATATATTTCTTGTGCGGCCCGATACCAATCGATCCACGGACCAGTACCGGGCCGCGGCCCGGTGGTTGGGGACCACTGAGGTAAACAACCAACAGTATGTCAGAAAGCTAGCTAAAACGGTACACATATTCATAATATAGTATACATTTTAACTGACCTTTATTTTACTATTTTTGTCTTTTTTTAGGTGGCTAAAATACGCGGTGCTGCTGACCGCCGTCTAACGTTACGTGTGATATATTGACTAACGTAACCCTGCTTAAAAAAAATCACTGAACAAAAAGTATGAATAAGGTAGTGAACTGCAACAGATTCCCGTGTTTGCAATAACGTTATAACGTTAGCAGTGAGTTTACAGCCTCACTGATTTAACTACACAGCAAATAAAAGTCACGTTACTTAGCCAATAAACGTTATCTTACATTCAAAACTTACCGTTCTTTGTGCAACTTCAAATGCCGGACGAAGTTGGAAGTTGTTGCCTCTCCATCAGCAATTTTCGAACCGCATGTGTTGCATACTGCAAACCGTTTTGTGTTGACCACCTCGTAATTTTTATACCCAAACGAAATTATTTTAGGTATCATTTTTTGTTCACTGGCGTGTGGTTTGGACATGTCTTCTTCGTTGGTTGTCCTGCAATTTGATTGGATGAATGCTGTGTGATGAAAACAAAGTAGATCTAATTTGATTGGCTGTTGTACTGAGACCACACCAGCTGACACACGCAACGCTGATAGACAAGTACATAATGAAAAATACGGAGCGCTCCCGAATAACTTTTTCATCTTTGGGTTTTGGGGAAAGTAGCAAGTCATGTCAAGTCATGTCAATTCAAAAGGCTCAAGTCCAAGTGAAGTCACAAGTCATTGATGTTAAAGTCTAAGTCGAGTTGCAAGTCTTTTTACATTTTGTCAAGTCGAGTCTAAAGTCATCAAATTCATGACTCGAGTCTGACTCGAGTCCAAGTCATGTGACTCGAGTCCACACCTCTGGTAACTACTTGGTATCGGATTGATACCCAAATGTGTGATATCATCCAAAACTAATGTAAAGTATCAAACAACATTAGAATAAGAGATTATTACATTTTAACAGAAGTGTAGATAGAACATGTTAAAAGAGAAAGTAAGCAGATATTAACAGTAAATGAACAAGTAGATTAATAATTCATTTTCTACCACTTTCTATCAATTTTGACAAGATAATAGAATGATAAATGACACAATATGTTACTGCATATGTCAGCAGACTAATTAGGAGCCTTTGTTTGTTTACTTACTAATAAAAGACAAGTTGTCTTGTATGTTCACTATTTTATTTAAGGACAAACTTGCAATAAGAAACATATGTTTGATGTACCCTAAGATTTTTTGTTAAAATAAAGAAAAATAATGACATTTTTTGTGGTCCTCTTTATTTAGAAAAAGTACCGAAAAGTACCGAAAAATTATCGTGACAACACTAGTTACAACGCAGTTACGCGATGCGTTTAATGTAACGTGACACGTGGTTGTATGTAGAGATGTCCGATAATGGCTTTTTTGCCGATATCCGATATTCCTATATTGTCCAACTCTTAATTACCGATTCCGATATCAACCGATACCGATGTATACAGTCGTGGAATTAACACATTATTATGCCTAATTTTGTTGTGATGCCCCGCTGGATGCATTAAACAATGTAACAAGGTTTTCCAAAATAAATCGACTCAAGTTATGGAAAAAAAATGCCAACATGGCACCGCCATGTTTATTACTGAAGTCACAAAGTGCATTATTTTTTTTTAAAACATGCCTCAAAACAGCAGCTTGGAATTTGGGACATGCTCTCCCTGAGAGAGCATGTGGAGGTTGAGGTGGGCGGGGTTGGGGCGGGAGGGGATTGTGAGGGGGTAGCGTCCCGGAAGAGTTAGTGCTGCAAGGGGTTCTGGGTATTTGTTCTGTTGTGTTTATGTTGTGTTACGGTGCGGATGTTCTCCCAAAATGTGTTTGTCATTCTTGTTGGGTGTGGGTTCACAGTGTGGCGCATATTTGTAACAGTGTTAAAGTTGTTTATACGGCCACCCTCAGTGTGACCTGTATGGCTGTTGACCAAGTATGCATGGATTCACTTGTATGTGTGTGAAACGCTGTAGATATTAAGTAATTGGGCTGGCACGCCAATGCAGTGCCTTTAAGGCACGCCCCCAATATTGTTGTCTGGGTGAAAATCGGGAGAAATTCGGGAGAATGGTTGCCTCGGGAGATTTTCGGGAGGGCACTGAAATTCGGGAGTCTCCCGGGAAAATCCGGGGGGGTTGGCAAGTATGACTGGGAGACGCAACTGCTCTGTACTTCTCCCTACGTCTGTGTACCACTCCGTACAGCGGCGTTTTAAACAGTCATACATTTTACTTTTTGACACCGATACCGATAATTTCCGATCTTACTTTTTAAAGCATTTATCGGCCGATAATATCAGCAGTCTCTATTTGTATGTCAACAAGACAGCCTCAGAAGCAGAGAAAGTTCCATGCAGGAAGTTTTTTTTTTTTACTCATGGTAGCAACAACCAGCACTACGCTAAAACGAACTTGACATCAAAAAGGAGGCAACATCACACAGCAAACAACGTGTAGGCTAAGTACACACACCCATACACACGCTTCTACCGCTACTACGACGAGGGAATAGTGAACAACAAATCAAGGACTGGAGTGACAAGCTTGCAATCCTTCAATACCCCGTTTGACCTACTCAGTGGCCTAGTGGTTAGAGTGTCCGCCCTGAGATCGGTAGGTTGTGAGTTCAAACCCCGGCCGAGTCATACCGAAGACTATAAAAATGGGACCCGTTACCTCCCTGCTTGGCAATCAGCATCAAGGGTTGGAATTGGGGGTTAAATCACCAAAAATTATTCCCAGGCGCGGCCACCGCTGCTGCCCACCGCTGCTGCCCACCGCTCCCCTCACCTCCCAGGGGGTGATCAAGGGTGATGGGTCAAATGCAGAGAATAATTTCGCCACACCTAGTGTGTGTTTGACAATCATTGGTACTTTAACTTGTGGACAAGGAGACTACAGCCATGGGAGCACATTTCATCTCTTTATTAACAAGCACTAACACAATTCATTAAAAAGATTCAACAGAGCTGCTGTCACAAACTGCTGATGCTAAGCTAACATGCTAAAATACTGCGCTGACCGCACTCTTGCTGACTTTATTTGTCACTTAGCAATAGGCACTACCTTTTAAAGGCACATACACATACACGCACACACACACTCTGCTTTCATGAAACGTCTGCTAGATATTTGAATTGAAGTTTTTGGGGGTTTTTTTAAGTAACGCATCCTTACTTTCCCTTAATTCATTTATGTTTTGGTAAAATACCAAGTAACTATAATTAATTACTTTTTTTAAAGTATTTTTTACAGTGTTCCCTTGCAACTTTGTGGTTCACTTACTGCCATTGCGTGCAGTACTTTGATATTTCAGTACCCATTTATGTTTTTATGATAAAGTAATGTAGTGTTTTATGATATTAGGTAGTTTTATAATTGAGTACAAAAGCTGTGCGGCGGGCTTATAGACACTTTAAATCAGTGTTTCTTAACCATAGGGCCGGGGTCATTGGGCCGCCAAATAAATATCTGCAGTTATAACACACTTTTCCTACATTTGTGGCAGCAATGACATTATCATTATGGAGCTAAAGTCAGAGAGAAGTTTCTCCAGCGCAAAAATTATGACTAAAGCGTTGAAGCTGTATTTTCATTAACATTTACATTGTATTGACATTTTATTTAAGAAACATATATTTATCATTAGCACCGCGTATGTGTACGTAAATTTATTTTTCTTATCGTTTGCAGGAAATTTGATTAGTATTTATTTTGTAATCAGCCTGACCTAAGCCTAGATAACAATGTTTGCGATTAACGCATGGTTTTTCATCATTTAATAATGTTTAATGTGTTAAACCGTAAGTACTGCAGGTCAGATCTAATTGTTGAACACGGTTAAAATCAAGAGTAAGATTACTAATTCGGTGTTAATATTTGAGATCAAAAAAGTCAAAAACCCCTGCTTTAAATGCACGTATTTATTAGAATGATAAAATACGTATTTGTCTTTATTACGCAGGAATTCGCACTTCGTCCATTTGCTCTTTCGTAATCTCAAAAAGCTATCGTCAAATTTTCAGAAAACTTTCAGGAAATGGCATAAGTAACAATTGGTTACATTTTCGGGCGGATTTACTACCTTACCTTACGTTTACGACACGACCCTCACCGTACAGAAAAGAAAGAGAGTGGATGTCAGACAAGCGGGTTCACTCTGTTCATCTCATTTCGCTATAGAACAAAAATGCAAGGAGCTCTCCTGTGTAGTAATAATAAATTGAGTAAACAAACAAGCATCAAAGTCTTTCATATCCTTTTTGATATGCCGGCATGCTTAAATGTGGGATATTGCCAGAGGTGTGGACTCGAGTCACATGACTTGGACTCGAGTCAGACTCGAGTCATGAATTTGATGACTTTAGACTCGACTTGACAAAATGTAAAAAGACTTGCAACTCGACTTAGACTTTAACATCAATGACTTGTGACTTCACTTGGACTTGAGCCTTTTGAATTGACATGACTTGACATGACTTGCTACTTTCCCCAAAACCCAAAGATGAAAAAGTTATTCGGGAGCGCTCCGTATTTTTCATTGTGTACTTGTCTATCAGCGTTGCGTGTGTCAGCTGGTGTGCTCTCAGTACAACAGCCAATCAAATTAGATCTACTTTGTTTTCATCACACAGCATTCATCCAATCAAATTGCAGGACAACCAACGAAGAAGACATGTCCAAACCACACGCCAGTGAACAAAAAATGATACCTAAAATAACTTCGTTTGGGTATAAAAATTACGAGGTGGTCAACACAAAACGGTTTGCAGTATGCAACACATGCGGTTCGAAAATGACTGATGGAGAGGCAACAACTTCCAACTTCGTCCGGCATTTGAAGTTGCACAAAGAACGGTAAGTTTTGAATGTAAGATAACGTTTATTGGCTAAGTAACGTGACTTTTATTTGCTGTGTAGTTAAATCAGTGAGGCTGTAAACTCACTGCTAACGTTATAACGTTATTGCAAACACGGGAATCTGTTGCAGTTCACTACCTTATTCATACTTTTTGTTCAGTGATTTTTTTCAAGCAGGGTTACGTTAGTCAATATATCACACGTAACGTTAGACGGCGGTCAGCAGCACCGCGTATTTTAGCCACCTAAAAAAAGACAAAAATAGTCAAATAAAGGTCAGTTAAAATGTATACTATATTATGAATAAGTGTACCGTTTTAGCTAGCTTTCTGACATACTGTTGGTTGTTTACCTCAGTGGTCCCAAACCACCGGGCCGCGGCCCGCTACTGGTCCGTGGATCGATTGGTATCGGGCCGCACAAGAAATATATATTTTTTTTTTTCTTTTTTTAATTAAATCAACATAAAAAACACAAGATACACTTACAAGTAGTGCACCAACCCAAAAAAACTCTCTCCCCCCTTTTGTTCTGGGCATTGAACATGAAGACTCTTCCTTCACTGTTCCGAGTGGCCATGAGAGTCTTGGCAGTGCCTGCCTCCAGTGCTCCAGTGAAGCGAGTTTTCAGCCATGGTGGCATCATACTACGCCCCCATCGTGCACAAATGACTGACAGACTCTTGGCTAATTTGGTCTTTTGCAAATGCAATGCAGCATAGGGCCCTGACATATAAAAAGTACAACTTTTTTGTTATGTTCACGTATATGTCATGTTTTTTCAATGTTAACACTTTTGTACAAATAAGTACATTTGCACTTTATTTTTCAATGTGTTTGTTCTGTAAAGGAATGAGTTAATGTTTAAAATGACTGGTTAATAGTGCTATTATGAAGTGCAATGTCAGCACAATTTTCTTTCCTGCAATTTAAAATGCACTTGTTTTAATAAATAAATACAGCGTTTGAAAAGCATACACAATCTGTGTTAATAATATTAGTCTGTGGTTAAAAGGACTTGAAAGGACTCGAAACTCAAAATGCAGGACTTAGGACTTGACTTGAGACTTTCCAGTCTTGACTTTGGACTTGACTCGGGGCTTGCCTGTCTTGACTCGGGACTTGACTCGGACTTGAGGGCAAAGACTTGAGACTTACTTGAGACTTGCAAAACAATGACTTGGTCCCACCTCTGGATATTGCAAATCAATTGTTACATAATTTTCAATGAAACTCTAATCTGGCTGTGAGCAGGCTACTATATGAACACATTTTGTTGTAAATTACACAAATTATATTTATCTTATGGGGTAATCAGAGTCACCCACGTATCATTGCAGCGACTATCTGTTTAAACGGGATGCAGCACTACTTTATCTTCTGTTCCTTCGCCTGTTTTGGCTAGAAACCTCCATCTTCTTCTTCACCTTCTTCCTGATGAAGTACCGCTCTTACCGTGTTTGTTCATTGAGAGGCTCGCAATCTCAAACCTCTTTCATCCACTTGACTCTCGAGAAAAAATCCCCTCCTACCGAGTCCTAGTTGGGCAAAGCATACAGCTCTCCGGCACGCTGCTCATTTTAACATGATTTGCATATTTATAATTTTCAGCAGAAAATCCACGCAACTCTTAATACATGAGGCCCCAGGACAAGAAATAATACCAAACAAAGGAAAATAACGAACAAAGTACCAAATCCTGTGGGTTCATGACAGTTTCAGGGTGATTTTATTTCTACAATGTGGACCACACTTCAGACTACTAGACCGGGGGTCAGCAAGCCGCGGCTCTTTAGCCCTGGCTTTTTCACAAATGTATGGAAATGGGAAAAAAAATGGGGTGAAAAATATGTTTTTTGTTTTAATATGCTTTCTGTAGGAGGACAAACACGACACAAACCTTCCTAATTGTTAGAAAGCCCACTGTTTAATATGTTTATGCTTCACTGATGAGAGTATTTGACGAGTGCCGTTTTGTCCGACTAATTTCAGCAGCCCTTGAACTCACCGTTGTGTGGACTGTGACTCAACAGCGTGTTTACATACACAGCTTTCTCTGACGCTGCCACAGAAAGACGTTTTTGACGCCACTCCTTCTTTGTCTCATTTTGTCCATCAAATGTTTTATACTGTGCGTGAATGCACAAAGGTGAGCTTTGTTGATGCTATCGTTTTGTGTTGAGTGCTAATCAGGCATATTCGATCACTGCATGACTGCAAGATAGATGTAGGCTAGCTGTATGTACATATTGCATCATTATGCCTCATTTGTAGCTATATTGGAGTTTATTTTGTTTCCTTTACTTGTGTTAATTTATTTTTGCATGTCTCATAACACATTATCTGTATAAAGTTAAAAAGTTAAAGTGCCAATGATTGTCACACACACACACTAGGTGTAGCGAAATTATTCTCTGCATTTGACCCATCGCCCTTGATCACCCCCTGGGAGGTGAGGAGAGCAGTGAGCAGCAGCGATGGCCACACCCAGGAATCATTTTGGTGATTTAACCCCCAATCAGTGGCCTAGTGGTTAGAGTGTCCGCCCTGAGATCGGTAGGTCGTGAGTTCAAACCCCGGCCGAGTCATACCAAAGACTATAAAAAATAGGACCCGTTACCTCCCTGCTTGGCACTCAGCATCAAAGATTGGAATTGGGGGTTCAATCACCAAAAATGATTCCCGGGCGCGGCCAACGCTGCTGCTCACTGCTCCCCTCACCTCCCAGGGGGTGATCAAGGGTGATGGGTCAAATGCAGAGAATAATTTCGCCACACCTAGTGTGTGTGTGACAATCATTGGTACTTTAACTTTAACTTTAGCAGCTCGTGAAAGTGAAGCGGTGAAACAAAGAGAGCAAGTGCTTTGTTAAATTCAAGACTACAAAATGTGTTGGAGAACAGCAGCATGAACGAGCAACAGCGAGAGCGAATTTTTTTGTTGTTGTTGTCGAAAGAAACTGGAAGTTACTACCGTATTTTCCGCACCATTAGCCGCACCTAAAAACCACAAATTTACTCAAAAGCTGACAGTGCGGCTTTTAACCCGGTGCGCTTTATATATGGATAAATATTAAGATTCATTTTCATAAAGTTTCGTTCTCGCAACTTCGGTAAACAGCCGCCATCTTTTTTCCCGGTAGAGCAGGAAGCGCTTCTTCTTCTACGCAAGCAACCGCCAAGGTAAGCACCCGCCCCCATAGAACAGGAAGCGCTTCTTCTTCTACTGTAAGCAACCACCCGCCCCCGGAAGAAGAAGAAGCGCGCGGTGCATGCTGGGATATGTGACGTTTCATTTCCATTTGTGTGTTTATGTAAAGACCCCAAAATGGCTCCTATTAAGTGTGTTGTCTGTCTAATTATAAATAATGCAGACGAGGCGTGTTAACTGAGTTCTCAACGTTTACTCACAGCGTGCTCATAACCACATTCTAACTGCCAGCATACAACAACGCTTCTCAGGGCTACCGCGCATGCTCGTCACTATCGTTGCATGCTGGGTAGTGTAGTTGTTATATTTGCTAGCTCATAACATCACATTAAGAGACACGCTTACGCGCTTAATTCAATACTCGCCGTCATTCCGGGTGGATTGACAAAAGACCTCCAGCCGCTAGATATTGCTGTCAACAGGGCATTCGAAGCTAGACTGCTAACTGCGTGGGAACAGTGGATGACGAAGAAGCGCGCGGTGCATGCTGGGATATGTGACGTTTCATTTCCATTTGTGTGTTTATGTAAAGACCCCAAAATGGCTCCTATTAAGTGTGTTGTCTGTCTAATTATAAATAATGCAGACGAGGCGTGTTAACTGAGTTCTCAACGTTTACTCACAGCGTGCTCATAACCACATTCTAACTCCCAGCATACAACAACGCTTCTCAGGGCTACCGCGCATGCTCGTAACTATTGTTGCATGCTGGGTAGTGTAGTTGTTATATTTGCTAGCTCATAACATCACATTAAGAGACACGCTTACGCGCTTAATTCAATACTCGCCGTCATTCCGGGTGGATTGACAAAAGACCTCCAGCCGCTAGATATTGGTGTCAACAGGGCATTCGAAGCTAGACTGCTAACTGCGTGGGAACAATGGATGACAGAAGGCGAACACACCTTCACTAAGACAGGGAGGCAGCGCCAGACGACGCCAACATCTGCCAGTGGATCGTAAATGCCTGGGCAGATATTTCGGTCACAACTGTGGTCCGAGCTTTCCGGAAGGCAGGATTCACAGAACTGCTGGATAACAGTGACACTGACTCCGATGACTTCGACGAGACGGAACCGGCCATTTTGGATCTCACATTTGCCCAACTTTTCACTTCGGACACCGAAGACGAAGGATTTACGAATGAAGAATAACTTCAGAAAGTGAGCGTTATGTTTATTTTGTGTGTTGTGACATTAACGTTCGAGCAACATTATGTTGCTATTGCTCTGCACTATTTTGAATTTTACTATGTTTGTGATTGCACATTTGCGTACATTTTGGGAGTGAACAGAGTTGTTAGAACGCTGGTTTTTAATATATTATTAAAGTTTGACTGACCTATCTGACTGTTTTTTTGACATTCCCTTTAGCGCAGCGTAGGCGCGGCTTATAGTCCGGGGCGGCTTATTGGTGGACAAAATTATGAAATATGCCATTCATTGAAGGTGCGGCTAATAATCCGGTGCGCCTTATAGTGCGGAAAATACGGTAAATAAAATTGTTCCTAGGTAGAAATGACAAAATATCGACCCAGCGATGTTCAACCCTACTGGTTTGGGGATCATTTTATTGGAAAAGAAAAGGATACTTATAAGGTTACTATATAATCAATCAAAGTTTATTTATATAGCCCGTAAAGGCCTACTGAAACCCACTACTACCGACCACGCAGTCTGATAGTTTATATATCAATGATGAAATCTTAACATTGCAACACATGCCAATACGGCCGGGTTAGCTTACTAAAGTGCAATTTTAAATTTTGCGCGGTTATCCTGCTGAAAACATCACGGTATGATGACGTCAGCGCGTGACGTCACAGATTGTAGAGGACATTTTGGGACAGCATGGTGGCCAGCTATTAAGCCGTCTGTTTTCATCGCAAAATTCCACAGTATTCTGGACATCTGTGTTGGTGAATCTTTTGCAATTTGTTCAATGAACAATGGAGACAGCAAAGAAGAGAGCTGTAGGTGGGAAGCGGTGCATTGCGGGCGGCTGCAGAAACACAAACACAGCCGGTGTTTCATTGTTTACAAGAAACACCGGCTTTACCATTGGCCTGTGAAGAACTGGGACAACAGAGACTCTTACCAGGAGGACTTTGAGTTGGATGCGCAGACGCGGTACCGTGAGTAGGCATGCAGCTGCGGCTTCCAAACATTTGATCGCTTGCCCGTACGTGCGTGCCGCTATGTGCATGTCACGTACGTAACTTTGGGGACTTTGGGGAAATATATGTGCTGTATGAACTTTGGGGAGGTGAACGGTACTTTGGGCTGTGGGATTGAGTGTGTTGTGCAGATGTTTGAGTTGTATTGGCGGGTTATATGGACGGGAGGGGGGAGGTGTTTGTTATGCGGGATTAATTTGTGGCATATTAAATATAAGCCTGGTTGTGTTGTGGCTAATAGAGTATTGTGTTTATTTACTGTTTTAGTCATTCCCAGCTGAATATCAGGTCCCACCCGCCTCTCACAGCATCTTCCCTATCTGAATCGCTCCCACTGTCCTCTAGTCCTTCACTCTCACTTTCCTCATCCACAAATCTTTCATCCTCGCTCAAATTAATGGGGAAATCGTTGCTTTCTCAGTCCGAATCGCTCTCGCTGCTGGTGGCCATGATTGTAAACAATGTGCAGATGTGAGGAGCTCCACAACCTGTGACGTCACGCGCATATCGTCTGCTACTTCCGGTACAGGCAAGGCTTTTTTTATCAGCAACCAAAAGTTGGGAACTTTATCGTCGATGTTCTCTACTAAATCCTTTCAGCAAAAATATGGCAATATCGCGAAATGATCAAGTATGACACATAGAATGGACCTGCTATCCCCGTTTAAATAAGAAAATCGCATTTCAGTAGGCCTTTAATCACAAGTGTCTCAAAGGGCTGCACAAGCCACATATAACAATCACGGGGATAACGTGATCGGTATTTAATGGACCCCAACGGCCGCGTTATGTCAGACTTTAAATGTAAAGAGCTTTGAGTATCGTTTCAGGTATAGTGAAAGCGCTATATAAATACAGACCATTTACAAAGTCCAAATTGTTCAAATTTGAAAAAAGTGAATGAAGACCAATTGTGCGGCGTTGAAATGTTGTTTTCATTTTGCTAAAATGTTAAAGAGTTTGTGTCTAATTCAGGCAAAAAGCAAAGTTGAACCTGAGGCTGCAGTCATGTCTCTCACCTCCACTTTTAGAGCTAGCCGTCAGCGCTGGTGTCAAAACGAAACCGCTTCTTTCATCACTGTTGACACACACGCACACACACACACACACACACACACACGCTTGTATTTGTTACCTTCTTGAGACCTCTGAAAAATGCCTACCTCTTTCGGACCACCCTTTCTAGATATATAAAGATTCGTATTTACAACATAACAATATATACATACTATGCAAATATAAAGGTAAGCTTTTAGCTTATTATTATTTTTTTGAATTTTTTGTTTGTAATTGGTTTTTAATCTTCATTATTGACTTCAAGTTATTACAGTATGTCTCTATAAACATATTTATATTCTTTTTTAATTAATTTTGCCCAAAGGGGGCGCATTTCAATTTCTTACACACACTTATTACATATGTCGGCCAGAGGGGGAGCACTTCAAATTTTTACACACACTTGTTATTTCATATGTTGACCAGAGGGGGAGCACGTTTAAAACCGACACACAATCAATTTGAAAAATCCCTCCTTTTGGGACCACCCTCATTTTGATAGATTTCACCACCAGGGGTGTAAATGAGACATTCTCTATTAGATGCAATGGTTTTCAGTATTGGGACCATGATTTATGTCCTAACTTGTTCACCGGTCCTAATATGGAAGGTACCCTTCCTTGTTGATGTCTCAAGAAGGGTTGAGATACACGAACACACACACACACACACACACACACACACAAGCCTCACCTAGTGTAGGCCTACTGTAATGGGCGCAGTGTGCAGTGTTGTCTTGTGTGCAGTACGCTGTGCTATAGTGTAGTACAGGGGTGTCAAACGTACGGCCCACAAACAGGTTTAATCGAGCCCGCAAGTTTGCCAAATATAAAATTGACCTGCATTTTCTTTTATGAAAGTAACTGCTGTTCTAAATGTGTCCACTGGATGTCGCAATGGCAATTCAAGTGCAAGCAATCAGCTTCTCCCGTTGTAACTGGCAGCAGATGGCGGCAGACTGATGCAGTATCGAGGCACAATACATTCTCTCATTGTACATTATCCACTCAACGGATAAAATAACGAAACGGTAACATACAAAGACTTAGGAGTTCCGTGCAGTGCTTGCAATTGGTTGAATGCACGATGCGCACCCTGAACTCCATTGTAAAAATCTGTGTTTCTACATTTGTTGTATTTGATCTATTTTGTTTCATGCTTCAATCTACTATGTTCACATAGGTTACGTCTGTAGTTATGTTACCTAGATTTCGTCTACAGTTTCATTCTGATAATTGTTTTGTTTATATTATAATTGTAATTTTTGAATGATGATAAATGAATAGGCAGCACGGTGGAACAGGGGTTAGTGCATCTGCCTCACAGTACAAAGGTCCTGGGTTCAATCCTGGGCTTGGGATCTTTCTGTGTGGAGTTTGCATGTTCTCCCCGTGACTACGTGGGTTCCCTCTGGGTACTCCGGCTTCCTCCCACCTCCAAAGACATGCACCTGGGGTTAGGTTGATTGGCAACACTAAATTGGCCCTAGTGTGTCAATGTGAGTGTGAATGTTGTCTGTCTATCTGTTTTGGCCCTGCGATGAGGGCCAGGGTGTACACCGCCTTCCGCATGAATGCAGCTGAGATAGGCTCCAGCACCCCCCGCGACCCCGAAAGGGACAAGCGGTAGAAAACGGATGGATGGATGAATGAATGTGTTGTGGAAGTTGCGGGTGCCACCAATGCTTTTCCAAACACATCTTTAAAGGTGAACTGCCAACACGAGAATGATAAACAGGAAGTGCTTCAAGTCTAATGGATTTGTAACTCCATTGAGACAAAGTCTAATTTTAGTATCGTGTTCTTCATGGTTTTTGTGAAACTGCACCAATTTTACACTTTAAGTGTTTTGCCAAGAGGATTATTTGTAATATGTCCATTTTCAGAATGTGCTTTTTTCCATTTTGGCCAAAATTAGACACAGAAAACAAGCTAAAGTTGTTTTTATTTTTAAGTTATTATGCCATGATTATACCAGTCCAGCCCACATGGGACTAGATCTGAAATGAGTTTGACACCCCTAGTGTAGTATGCAATGTAGTAATGGTACATGATGTAGTAGTCCAGTGTGTAATTATGGGAAGTGTAGTGTGGAGGGAGGTGTGGCCAGCGTGCCTGCCGGAGCAAAGGTCACCGCCTCTGTCCATGGTGCTGAGGGCGAGCACCATCGGATGGGGGCGGGGCATGTGCTGACGGCGAGACACAGCTGACAGGTGATTAGATTTCCCAGGTGGTACGTGTTAATCTAATCATCTGTTGTCTTTAACAGTGAGCGGCCGAGAGCAGGGGGAGAGAGAGGATACGGACGTGACTGAAAAGTCACGTTCGGCGGGAGAAAGACTTTGATAAAATCTATGTGCATTAAAAACTTTGTTAAAAACCACACGCTTGGCTCCTGTGCCGTGTCTACAGTGGAACTGCTAGAAAGCAACTTCCACATGTAGTATTTTGTACTACAATGCACTGCATATTATGTTGTTGTGCAATGGGCTGCAAAAAGGCGATTACAAGTAAACACAAGCCCAGTATTGCAGATACTGTTTACTTAAAGTTGTGCGATGGTGAGGGCGGCGCCCAGAACGGTCCAAACGTACGCTGGATTGTTTTGCCTTGTGACCTCCGACCCCTCCTGCCGCCACACGCTGAAACGGCTGACGGTGGACTTCATAAGGAAGCAGAAGAATAAAGCCAGTCGTCTTGCCTCGTGGGCACGTACTACCTGCTAAGTGTTGTTTGCTCATCCACGACTTCAAAACCGTCCAGAAGCTTTCATCTTAATAAAGCGCGGACAACAGACGCGGTGACGAGAAAGCCACAACAATTTTGCGAGGACACGCGCGAGATGAAACAACAGAGACATCATCAATGACGCTCTTTATCTTTTAACGGCGGCGCGATGGCTGCACTTCACAGACCAAACAAACAAACATCGACCGGCGTCACCTTTAAACAATGACAAAACAACGACATGGAAACTTTTTAAACGGTACTATACTCCCTTTGAAAAATACTGCTTCTATTTTTTTTTTTAACGGGCATGACGGCGCTCCGCCGTCACGTCGTGACATTGCTGGTTTTACAAGCAGAGGGGCATGTTCGGCAGCGCACAATCACAGAGTACTTACAAGCAGACACATTGTGTAGACAGAAAAGGGAGGACGGACGCATTTTGGCTTAAAACTGACGATAAAGGTGAAGTTATAACACTGAAACGGCGCTCTCTAAGAGGTGCTTTAAGACATGGCTAGCTAAAAAGCGGCTAGCATCCATCTGCAGTCTGCAGTGTTTTACAAACCCCGTTTCCAAATTAGTTGGGAAATTGTGTTAGATGTAAAAATAAACGGAATACAATGATTTGCAAATCCTTTTCAACCCATATTCAATTGAATGCACTACAAAGACAAGATATTTGATGTTCAAACTCATAAACTTTATTTTTTTTTTTGCAAATAATAATTAACTTAGAATTTCATGGCTGCAACACGTGCCAAAGTAGTTGGGAAAGGGCATGTTCACCACTGTGTTACATCACCTTTTCTTTTAACAACACTCAAACGATTGGGAACTGAGGAAACTACCGTATTTTCCGCACTATAAGGCGCACCTAAAAACCACAAATTTTCTCCAAAACTGACAGTGCGCCTTATAACCCGGTGCGCTTTATTACGATTCATTTTCATAAAGTTTCGATCTCGCAACTTCGGTAAACAGCCGCCATCTTTTTTCCCGGTAGAACAGGAAGCGCTTCTTCTTCTACGCAAGCAACCGCCAAGGAAAGCACCCGCCCCCATAGAACAGGAAGCGCTTCTTCTTCTACTGTAAGCAACCACCCGCCCCCGGAAGAAGAAGAAAAAACGCGCGGATATCACCGTACGTTTCATTTCCTGTTTACATCTGTAAAGACCACAAAATGGCTCCTACTAAGCGACAAGGATCCGGTTCATAAAAAGACGCGATCTCTCCATCCGCACACGGATTACTACCGTATTTCACAGCAACTGATATTCCTGTGAACCGCACTGTGGAACGGGAGCACGTACGGTGAATATTCGCACCACAGGGAATGAGAAGTCATCCTTCACTGTGGTTCTAGCTTGCCATGCTAACTTCCACCCATGGTGATATTCAAAAGGAAGACCTTGCCAAAAGAGACCTTTCCAGCCGGCGTCATCATAAAAGCTAACTCGAAGGGATGGATGGATGAAGAAAAGATGAGCGAGTGGTTAAGGGAAGTTTACGCGAAGAGGCCGGGTGGCTTTTTTCACACAGCTCCGAAGGCGAACACACCTTCACTAAGACGGGCAGACAGCGCCGGACGACATACGCCAACATTTGCCAGTGGATCGTAAATGCCTGGGCAGATATTTCGGTCACAACTGTGGTCCGAGCTTTCCGGAAGGCAGGATTCACAGAACTACTGGACAACAACAGCGACACTGACTCCGATGACTTCGACGAGACGGAACCGGCCATTTTGGATCCCACGCTTGCGCAACTTTTCAATTCGGACACCGAAGACGAAGAATTCGAAGGATTTACGAATGAAGAATAACTTCAGAAGGTGAGCGCTATGTTTATTTTGTGTGTTGTGACATTAACGTTCGAGCAACATTATGTTGCTATTGCTCTACACCATTTTGAATTTTACTATGTTTGTGATTGCACATTTGCGTACATTTTGGGACAGAGTTGTTAGAACGCTGGTTTTCAATATATTATTAAAGTTTGACTGAACTATCTGACTGTTTTTTTGACATTCCCTTTAGCGCAGCGTAGGCGCGGCTTATAATCCGGGGCGGCTTATTGGTGGACAAAGTTATGAAATATGTAATTCATTGAAGGTGCGGCTAATAATCCGGTGCGCCTTATAGTGCGGAAAATACGGTAATTGTTGAAGCTTTGAAAGTGGAATTCTTTCCCATTTGTTACGTCTTCGACGCATGGTTGTGGTTGTCGTGTTCCTTCCAAGGCAGGAGACAAGCAGGAGCGGAGTGCAGGTAAGATTCAAGTATATTTAATAAATAAAAGGCAGGACAAAAATACAAAACTGAGGACGCTAGCAAGCGTGGAGCTAAATAAAAACCAAAATGTCACCAAGGGTGAAAAAAAACGGGATTCTGGTCGGCAGAATATTATAAAGAGCGTGGAGCAAAAACAGGAGGACGTAAATGTTGCCTATTGCAAACATTGACCCAGCACTTACTGCTGGGTGACAAGAAACTATAAAGGGGAGTGATTAGCCAAAACACCTGGTGGAAACACTAATTGCAAAACTAAGACAGGTGAGGAGAATCAGTGCCCATGGAAACCAACAATAAACAGGGAAAGAGGGTGCACCCAGGAAACCGACTAAAACCAGAAACATAACCAATATAAATCATGCCATGATCCGGGTAATGGATCATGACATAACCCCCCCCTTAAGGGACGGATTCCAGACGTCCCAAACTAGAAACCCCTCCCCTACAAAAAAAAACCCCAGAAAGTCAAAAGTCACGGGAGGGTGGAGGGAGGACTTGGTGGTGGGCTGCCAGGCCATGTGTCCCCGAAGCCACCGGGGACAAGTCAGGTGGCGGCGGCGGGTAGATTGTCGCCGCAATCGTCGAGGCGGGCGACCTCGGAACGGCCATGTCTGTGGCCGTTGAGGAGGCGGACGCGCGTGGTACCTGAGCACCAACAGCTGCGAAGGTCCACACGCAGGTTCTGCAGATCGCTGCCGACAGCGCGGATGAAGTCCATAACACCGCCACATATTTGGCGGATGAGGAGGAGGTCGCGCAGCCGGTGGTGACGATGATGATGATGATGATGACCATGAAGATGGCGGCACCCTGCGAAAGCCCGCCAGAGACGATGTGGTTGTGGGTGGATCCGCTGCCGACCAGGAAGATGGCGATGTCATGCGGAGTCCCACCGGTGACGCGGAAGATGTCCGCGCAGTGCGAAAACGCGCCAGAAAAGATGAAGGTGGCGGCGCCGTGGAAAGAGACGATGATGTCTCCGTGGGAGGAGACGATGGCGGGGATGACAGCGGCGTGTGCTTGGCTGCACTGCTGCTGGTAGTAGCCCCCCCTCCACTAGGCGGATGCCAGACGCCGTCCACCACTGGGAGAAGGAGTTCTAGGTTCTTTATGTCCCCCGGTGCGAAAACCAGGGACAGGCGGAAGGGGGCCAGGAGGAGGGAAAACGACACGTCCCTCGCCGAGTCCCAGCAGGAGGCCAGGAAGGACATCACGGTGGGCTCCACTGGAGCCTTCGCCGGACTGGCAGGATGAGCGGGTGCTGGAAGGGATAGCAGCCGTGGTGCAGCTGCTGGAAGCTGCCTTGGAGCAGGAACGGGTGCTGGGCACTCAGCCGGTGTTGGCCGTCGTGGCGCCGCGACCGGCGTGCGACGCGGGGCTGCGACTGGCGTGCGACGCGGTGTGGGAACCGATGGTCGACGCGCTGGCACAGGCGATTGCCGTGGAGCCGGGACAGGATGCACAGCAGGCGACGGGGAAGATGGCGGCAGTGGCCGCGCCGGTCGGAGATCCGGAACCGGCGGCCGAGCCGGGAAGAGCGAAGGCAGCGGTGGCCTAGCCGGTCGGAGAGCCGGAACCGGCGGCCGAGCCGGGAGGAGCGAAGGGGGCGGTGGCCTCGCCGGTCGGAGAGCCGGAACCGGCGGTTGAGGCGGAGAGGGAAGGTCCGAGCCTGCTGTGGGCTGGGACCGCACAAACCTGGCTTTTAAGTCCTCCAAAAATTGTGCGGTCCAGAAGGTCGGCTGTGCATCGCCGACAGGGGTTCTCGCGAGGACACAATCTTCTGGCTCGACGATACTGTGAGGAACTCGCATGGCTGCCGTTTGTGTGACCCCAAGATGCAAGAACCAGGATGAGGATGAGCAGGTAAGATGATTTTAATAATAAAACAACAGAGAAATGTAGCAGTCTTGCATACAACAGTTCCAAACATAGTCTATCGTCGAGCACTGAGGAGTGCTCGAGTGAAAACATAAATAGGCATCTGCTGATTGGCAGCAGGTGTGGACCGGCTGCCAATCACCGGCAGATGAGGAGAAAACAGTGCTCAGCGGAACCAACAGGAAATATAACAAAATAAGAGCACTGACAGGAAGTAAATACAAAAACATGGAAACAAACCGAAATGAAGTGACAGATCGTCACACCATTCTTGTTTTATGTAGAGCTTCAGTCGTTCAACAGTCCGGGGTCTCCGCTGTCGTATTTTACGCTTCATAATGCGCCACACATTTTCGATGGGAGACAGGTCTGGACTGCAGGCGGGCCATGGAAAGTACCCGCACGCTTTTTTTACAAAGCCACGCTGTTGTAACACGTGCTGAATGTGTCTTGCTGAAATAAGCAGGAGTGTCCATGAAAAAGACGGTGCTTAGATGGCAGCATATGTTGTTCCAAAACCTGTATGTACCTTTCAGCATTAATGGCGCCTTTACAGATGTGTAAGTAACCCATGCTTTGGGCACTAATGCACCCCCATACCATCACACATGCTGGCTTTTGAACTTTGCGTCGATAACAGTCTGGATGGTTCGCTTCCCCTTTGGTCCGGATGACACAATGTCGAATATTTCCAAAAACAATTTTAAATGTGGACTCGTCAGACCACAGAACACTTTTCCACTTTGCATGAGTCCATCTTAGATGATCTTGGGCCCAGAGAAGCCAGCGGCGTTTCTGGGTGTTGTTGATAAATGGCTTTCGCTTTGCATAGTACAGCTTTAACTTGCACTTACAGATGTAGCGACAAACTGTATTTAGTGACAGTGGTTTTCTGAAGTGTTCCTGAGCCCATGTGGTGATATCCTTTAGAGATTGATGTCGGTTTTTGATACAGTGCCGTCTGAGGGATCGAAGGTCACGGTCATCCAATGTTAGTTTCCGGCCATGCCGCTTACGTGCAGTGATTTCTCCAGATTCTCTGAACCTTTTGATGATATTATGGACCGTAGATGTTGAAATCCCTAAATATCTTGCAATTGCACTTTGAGAAACGTTGTTCTTAAACTGTTTGACTATTTGCTCACGCAGTTGTGGACAAAGGGGTGTACCTCGCCCCATCCTTTCTTGTGAAAGACTGAGCATTTTTTGGGAAGCTGTTTTTATACCCAATCATGGCACCCACCTGTTCCCAATTTGCCTGCACACCTGTGGGATGTTCCAAATAAGTGTTTGATGAGCATTCCTCAACTTTATCAGTATTTATTGCCACCTTTCCCAACTTCTTTGTCACGTGTTGCTGGCATCAAATTCTAAAGTTAATGATTATTTGCAAAAAGTTTATCAGTTTGAACATCAAATATGTTGTCTTTGTAGCATATTCAACTTAATATGGGTTGAAAATGATTTGCAAATCATTGTATTCCGTTTATATTTTACATCTATCACAATTTCCCAGTTTGTATATTATTAAACTTTCACGGCTTTATTTATTTATTTTAACGTTCATGACGTTTTTATATTTTGCAACTGACCACAAAATAAAATCTGGGTTAGGACAAAAATTGAAGCCCTTCTTTTGCCGTTTTAATCTTGAGGGATTTCTTATCGATCAGAGAGACGGAGCTCGAGCAGACTCCCATTTAATGGACAGCTGGCTCAGGAAGTTATGATTATGATAATAAAAGTGTAATCGTTATTGTTATTAGCAGATGTGGCTGACGAGCGGTCAGCGGGGACGGATAAGGGATGGAAAGTCTTCATGCTGTCACATGAAAAACAACACTAAAAACAACAACATCCACGTTGGAATGGTGTGTGCATGTGTGTGTGTGTGTGTGTGTGTGTGTGTGTGTGTGTGTGTGTGTGTGTGTGTGTGTTTGTGTGTGTGTGTGGTTCCCTAAGATGAAGTCTTGACCTTCACTCTGAGCCAAAGCAGAGTGAAGTAGCAGCCAGGCTGGAATCAAACAACGGTCATAATGCTGCGCTCCTCTCGAACGCAGATCAAGAGTGACTCCCTTGGTGAAGCTTTGAATGTAAAATAGGCTGAAATATACAGGTAAAAGCCAGTAAATTAGAATATTTTGAAAAACTTGATTTATTTCAGTAATTGCATTCAAAAGGTGTAACTTGTACATTATATTTATTCATTGCACACAGACTGATGCATTCAAATGTTTATTTCATTTAATTTTGATGATTTGAAGTGGCAACAAATGAAAATCCAAAATTCCGTGTGTCACAAAATTAGAATATTACTTAAGGCTAATACAAAAAAGGGATTTTTAGAAATGTTGGCCAACTGAAAAGTATGAAAATGAAAAATATGAGCATGTACAATACTCAATACTTGGTTGGAGCTCCTTTTGCCTCAATTACTGCGTTAATGCGGCGTGGCATGTAGTTGATGAGTTTCTGGCACTGCTCAGGTGTTATGAGAGCCCAGGTTGCTCTGATAGTGGCCTTCAACTCTTCTGCGTTTTTGGGTCTGGCATTCTGCATCTTCCTTTTCACAATACCCCACAGATGTTCTATGGGGCTAAGGTCAGGGGAGTTGGCGGGCCAATTTAGAACAGAAATACCATGGTCCGTAAACCAGGCACGGGTAGATTTTGCGCTGTGTGCAGGCGCCAAGTCCTGTTGGAACTTGAAATCTCCATCTCCATAGAACAGGTCAGCAGCAGGAAGCATGAAGTGCTCTAAAACTTGCTGGTAGTCGGCTGCGTTGACCCTGGATCTCAGGAAACAGAGTGGACCGACACCAGCAGATGACATGGCACCCCAAACCATCACTGATGGTGGAAACTTTACACTAGACTTCAGGCAACGTGGATCCTGTGCCTCTCCTGTCTTCCTCCAGACTCTGGGACCTCGATTTCCAAAGGAAATGCAAAATTTGCATGGTTGGGTGATGGTTTGGGGTGCCATGTCATCTGCTGGTGTCGGTCCACTCTGTTTCCTGAGATCCAGGGTCAACGCAGCCGTCTACCAGCAAGTTTTAGAGCACTTCATGCTTCCTGCTGCTGACCTGCTCTATGGAGATGGAGATTTCAAGTTCCAACAGGACTTGGCGCCTGCACACAGCACAAAATCTACCCGTGCCTGGTTTACGGACCATGGCATTTCTGTTCTAAATTGGCCCGCCAACTCCCCTGACCTTAGCCCCATAGAAAATCTGTGGGGTATTGTGAAAAGGAAGATGCGGAATGCCAGACCCAAAAACGCAGAAGAGTTGAAGGCCACTATCAGAGCAACCTGGGCTCTCATAACACCTGAGCAGTGCCAGAAACTCATCGACTCCATGCCACGCCGCATTAACGCAGTAATTGAGGCAAAAGGAGCTCCAACCAAGTATTGAGTATTGTACATGCTCATATTTTTCATTTTCATACTTTTCAGTTGGCCAACATTTCTAAAAATCCCTTTTTTGTATTAGCCTTAAGTAATATTCTAATTTTGTGACACACGGAATTTTGGATTTTCATTTGTTGCCACTTCAAATCATCAAAATTAAATGAAATAAACATTTGAATGCATCAGTCTGTGTGCAATGAATAAATATAATGTACAAGTTACACCTTTTGAATGCAATTACTGAAATAAATCAAGTTTTTCAAAATATTCTAATTTACTGGCTTTTACCTGTATGTCCTGGCGGGCACCGATTCATGTCAAATCCAACACTACCATAATGGTACCAGGGTTGAGCGCGACGTCCTGCCCGGTTGCCGACTAAACCGTCTCTTTGCACATCGGCGATCACTCCAGCAGCACTGAGAGCGGACTCAAACAAACTACCTCTGGGTCAGGGGTCGGCAACCCAAAATGTTGAAAGAGCTATATTGGACCAAAAATACAAGGAACAAATCTGTCTGGAGCCACAAAAAATTAAAAGTCTAATGAAGGCAGCACATGATGTAAGTGCGTATATTAGCTATATTTGTCATGTCTGTGTAATCATGTTTTGTTTTAGTCATGTTTTGTTTTGTTTAGTTATTGGACTCTTTAGTTTCTGGCTTTTCACTCCCTTGTCTTGTTTCCATAGTTACCCATTAGTTTCACCTGTTCCACGTTTGGACTCATTGTGCACTCTTGTTTGTCACCATAGCAACCCATTAGTTTACACCTGTCACGTCACGCACCTGTTTCACGTTTTGAGTCACGCACCTGTTTTCACCAATCATGTCACTGTTATTTAAGCCTACCTTTGTTCATCACTCGTTCTGCCTGCATTGTCTTTATGCCACACCGGTTCATGTCTCTTTCTGACTAAGTAAGTTTCCTAGTCCATGCCACAGCTTCTGATCTATTTAGCAACTTCACTTGTGTTTTAGGCACGCTTGCCTTTTTTGTTGTATTTTTGTGTTTGTGGGAGTGAGTGATTTATGTTAAATAAATCCAAGCTTACCTTCACGCTGTCGTCCGGAGCCGTTTTTTGCGTTGGAAGAACAACCCCGCAGCAAGCTGCGACCCCCCCATGTGACAATATTAGCCTACTATCAAAATGACTGTGTGTCGCAGGCTGACACGAATCTTCGTTGACAGAAATGTTGAAATGTAATATTTATTCCACACATTTTGGTGTAGGAAATTAAATGAGCTCAAATACAGGTAAAAGCCAGTAAATTAGAATATTTTGAAAAACTTGATTTATTTCAGTAATTGCATTCAAAAGGTGTAACTTGTACATTATATTTATTCATTGCACACAGACTGATGCATTCAAATGTTTATTTCATTTAATTTTGATGATTTGAAGTGGCAACAAATGAAAATCCAAAATTCCGTGTGTCACAAAATTAGAATATTACTTAAGGCTAATACAAAAAAGGGATTTTTAGAAATGTTGGCCAACTGAAAAGTATGAAAATGAAAAATATGAGCATGTACAATACTCAATACTTGGTTGGAGCTCCTTTTGCCTCAATTACTGCGTTAATGCGGCGTGGCATGGAGTCGATGAGTTTCTGGCACTGCTCAGGTGTTATGAGAGCCCAGGTTGCTCTGATAGTGGCCTTCAACTCTTCTGCGTTTTTGGGTCTGGCATTCTGCATCTTCCTTTTCACAATACCCCACAGATGTTCTATGGGGCTAAGGTCAGGGGAGTTGGCGGGCAAATTTAGAACAGAAATACCATGGTCCGTAAACCAGGCACGGGTAGATTTTGCGCTGTGTGGAGGCGCCAAGTCCTGTTGGAACTTGAAATCTCCATCTCCATAGAACAGGTCAGCAGCAGGAAGCATGAAGTGCTCTAAAACTTGCTGGTAGTCGGCTGCGTTGACCCTGGATCTCAGGAAACAGAGTGGACCGACACCAGCAGATGACATGGCACCCCAAACCATCACTGATGGTGGAAACTTTACACTAGACTTCAGGCAACGTGGATCCTGTGCCTCTCCTGTCTTCCTCCAGACTCTGGGACCTCGATTTCCAAAGGAAATGCAAAATTTGCATGGTTGGGTGATGGTTTGGGGTGCCATGTCATCTGCTGGTGTCGGTCCACTCTGTTTCCTGAGATCCAGGGTCAACGCAGCCGTCTACCAGCAAGTTTTAGAGCACTTCATGCTTCCTGCTGCTGACCTGCTCTATGGAGATGGAGATTTCAAGTTCCAACAGGACTTGGCGCCTGCACACAGCGCAAAATCTACCCGTGCCTGGTTTACGGACCATGGCATTTCTGTTCTAAATTGGCCCGCCAACTCCCCTGACCTTAGCCCCATAGAAAATCTGTGGGGTATTGTGAAAAGGAAGATGCGGAATGCCAGACCCAAAAACGCAGAAGAGTTGAAGGCCACTATCAGAGCAACCTGGGCTCTCATAACACCTGAGCAGTGCCAGAAACTCATCGACTCCATGCCACGCCGCATTAACGCAGTAATTGAGGCAAAAGGAGCTCCAACCAAGTATTGAGTATTGTACATGCTCATATTTTTCATTTTCATACTTTTCAGTTGGCCAACATTTCTAAAAATCCCTTTTTTGTATTAGCCTTAAGTAATATTCTAATTTTGTGACACACGGAATTTTGGATTTTCATTTGTTGCCACTTCAAATCATCAAAATTAAATGAAATAAACATTTGAATGCATCAGTCTGTGTGCAATGAATAAATATAATGTACAAGTTACACCTTTTGAATGCAATTACTGAAATAAATCAAGTTTTTCAAAATATTCTAATTTACTGGCTTTTACCTGTAGATTCAATCTTGCACGTGGAAAGTTTAAGTGAGGGCTTTAGTTGATATAACACTCCCGTCAGGGGTTGCGTTAATCCAGCACAACAGCGGCGAATGGACTTCATTTATAAAAAAAAGGTAAGACCATAATAACGTTTTTTTTATTAAATGTGCTTTTTTGTGTGCTACAGTTTGTATGTGTAAAGTTAAAGTTAAGTTAAAGTAGCAATGATTGTCACACACACACCAGGTGTAATGAAATTTGTCCTCTGCATTTGACCCATCACCCTTGATCACCCCCTGGGAGGTGAGGGGAGCAGTGGGCAGTAGCGGCGCCGTGCCCGGGAATCATTTGTGGTGATTTAACCCCCAATTCCAACCCTTGATGCTGAGTGCCAAGCAGGGAAGAATGCTGGTATGAGCTTTTAAACATAACCCGTTAACTGCTGCCAATCAAATGGTGAATAAGATGCTCTTTAGGGTTCATATGTTTGTAAATCTGACAGTGATGAAGTCAGTGCCTCACCAGCCATCAACCTCACCGCACGTCACTGGTGTACGCGTATATGTGTGGTGGGTTGGATTCGGCCCGCGGGCCGTAGTTTGGGGACCACTGCAATAACTAGTGGGCATGGTGGTTTGACGTTTGGTTAAAAGTCATGTTGGCATGGATGCTAACATTTCATCAGTTTTTTCAGAACATCAAGATAAAAGGGGAAAAAAACAATTTGCTCTTAAAGCTTTCTCCTTGATGATTTTAGTCATCTGAGAAAAAAAAACCCACTGGCGATGTCTCACTCGGACAGATAATTAGGAGTCAGGTAGCCTGAGAGGATTTCAATTGCAAATGAGTGCACTATTGAGATTCACATTTGATTGTCTTGCAGTGAAAATGTCAGCAGTGTTTTTTTGTTGTTGTTTTTTTTATCTCAAGCAAACAACACAAACCAAGGCAAGCGTCTCACCTCTCCGTTCCCCACACCCTTTAATAAAGACAGAGGTCTCTCCCGCTCGCTTTCTTTAGCTGCACTCCGTATCCTATCACTTGGCCGTCGCCACACTTTTCCGGTCGGGAAACTTGTCTCAGTCGGCCGCTAATTAGGCAGCCAAGGAGAAGTGCGGAATGTGCAGTTTGAAGAAAGAACTTTCAACCTGAGAGCTGCTGATGACTGAGAGACTGCAACTGGCCAACATGAGAGATTAGGCCACCTTTGAAGCTACTTTCTCCGTGTGTGTGTGTGTCTGTGTCTGTGTCTGTGTGTGTGTGTGTGTGTCTGAGGTTTGTTTGTTCCAACCAGATTCACCCTTGCAGGAAAGAGGATGGTGTCGCCAAGGAAACCAAATGAGGCAAAAATAACGAGGGAGCTTTGGCAGTAAAAGCATCTTGAGAATGTGAGCCTAAAAACATCCCTGACCTTCCTAAGCTGTCACTGTAGTGTGTGTGTGTGTGTGTGTGTGTGTGTGTGTGTGTGTGTGTGTGTGTGTGTGTGTGTGTGTGTGTGTGTGTGTGTGTGTGTGTGTGTGTGTGTGTGTGTGTGTGTGCGTGTGTGCGTGTGTGTGTGAATAGCCTGACACAGACAGATGTGTGACGTGACAAATTAATGGGATGTGTCTGAATATAAGTTGGATGTGCCCGGGACTCTGGATTGATGTATTCTGCAAAACTTTGGTGGCCTCAAAAGATCAGAAATGCTTCAGCGAGAACTCAAAACGTACAAGTTTCTTTGACGAACACAAATGTTTTGCAAGACAGGCCAGCATACATGAAATAATACACATATGCTCAAGTTGTATATTCATTAGCCCATAGAGCAGGTCAGCAGCAGGAAGCATGAAGTGCTCTAAAACTTGCTGGTAGACGGCTGCGTTGACCCTGGATCTCAGGAAACAGAGTGGACCGACACCAGCAGATGACATGGCACCCCAAACCATCACCCAACCATGCAAATTTTGCATTTCCTTTGGAAATCGAGGTCCCAGAGTCTGGAGGAAGACAGGAGAGGCACAGGATCCACGTTGCCTGAAGTCTAGTGTAAAGTTTCCACCATCAGTGATGGTTTGGGGTGCCATGTCATCTGCTGGTGTCGGTCCACTCTGTTTCCTGAGATCCAGGGTCAACGCAGCCGTCTACCAGCAAGTTTTAGAGCACTTCATGCTTCCTGCTGCTGACCTGCTCTATGGAGATGGAGATTTCAAGTTCCAACAGGACTTGGCGCCTGCACACAGCGCAAAATCTACCCGTGCCTGGTTTACAGACCATGGTATTTCTGTTCTAAATTGGCCCGCCAACTCCCCTGACCTTAGCCCCATAGAAAATCTGT